>NC_067472.1:67662817-67962817 GCF_947179515.1 Apodemus sylvaticus | reverse complement strand
AAACTCACAAAGAATCAATAGAAAGTTAAAAAATAATGAAGAGAGGTTAGGAGCCCTGGGAGGTACTGAGCTCTGTACACACAGGAAGGCATTGCTGCAATGTGCAGGTGGAGAAAGGACCTTAAAAAAATCTTACCTAACCCTGGTTTGGTTAGAACCACCAGTCTTTCAGTTAACAGCTGGGTGAGCTTACTTATTGTATCACAGAAACAAAGTTGAGCCCACATCTTTTTAGTGATGAAAAGCCACACGCTAAAGACAGGGGAGTAACAGATTCACCATGAACTGACGGCAGCAAACTGCAGTTAAACAATCACTAACCCCTGGAACCTGGATGGTGGGCGGATGGGTCCTCTAAGTCAGCATTGCTCCAGAGAAAGGCTTTTGTTGCCCTCCACTCTAAGCACAGTGGTTCCCAATCTTCCTAATGCTGCAACCTTTTAATACAGTTTACTCCTGTTGTGGTGACCCCCAGCCATAAAATGTTTTTTTTGTTGCTACTTCATAACTGTCATTTTGCTACTGTTATGAATCATAATATAAATATCTATGTTTTCTAATGGTCTTAGGCAACCCTTTGCGACCCACAGGTTGAGATCCATTGATCTAGTAGACAGGAATGTTGGGCATGCATTGGTCTTAGGAACTGTAGATGCACCTTTTAACTGACCCACACCTGTGCTGCCTGCTTCTGCCTGGCAAAGGTAGCAGCACTGTTGCACATAGCAGTCAGAATCTTACCTTGGAACTGTCAGTGAAATTGCGGATGGAGCCCTGGTATTGGTAGGAAAAGCTCTGCTGTGCAGATCCCCAGGTGGGATGTGCCCTGTGCTTGGCTACCCTTAGCACAGGGCTTGCTGTAAACATCTGTGCTGGCCAGGGATCCTCCTTCTCTAGGACATGGTGTGAGAATGCAGCACAGGAATTCTGCCAGCCACTCTGTGGTCATGTCTTTGGACACATCAGTATGCCCTCCAGGCTCAGTGCTATGTCCCCAGGCTTGGCTCTGCTATTCATGGCTGTGCATTTAGAAGTTTATTTAGAAGTTTTCCATAATGTTTGTTAGACAAATAAATGATGTAGTCATTGTTATCAGCTCAGCAGACCAATTATTAGCAATCCAGGAGTGGGGTGTAAAGCCTCTTTCCCTCACGTTATCTTCCCCTGGAACAGCACAGATATTGGTGTCTTGGGTGCCATTCCACATAAATGTCATATGTGGGTAGGGTGCTCGCTTAGCTTGTGTAAATCCTTGGGTTCAATTCCCTGCACCACAGAAACCAGGTATGGTGGTGCATTCCTGTAATCCCAGCATTCAGGAGGTGGGGGCAAGAGAATCAGAAGTTCATGGTCATATAGCATATTCAAGTCTATTCTGGCTGGGATGCATAAGAACTTACCTGCTCCCCACTCCGATACAAACAGTCATCTATTTATGTGTGCACATGAGTGAACAAACACATTCTGGTCTGCTTCTTGTGTTTTTATGCCTCGAATGGCTTTACTCTGGCACTTGGGTATCTCCCCCCTACTAAGTACTGCCTGGAATACCAGCAAATGCATGACCCAGAATTTGAACACATCCCTTGGTGGCTGCGAGTCAGTTCTTGCCCCGGATTATGGCACAGGATCCTGATACTCCACTTACCCATGTTTGTTGCATAGGACATCCTTGATGTTCAGTACCAAGCTCAGATTGGCAGGTTGGAGGGCAGGGCTTGCTGATGAAGAGTTCTCCAAAGAGATGTGAGATACCAGGCCTCATGTGCACAGCACATACCAGAGGGCCCTTTTCTGATTCTTACCAACCGAGATAGCTAGGTAAGCTTAAGCTTAGGAATTCAAGAATTATTTGGTGGTTTGAGACTTTCTATGACCCCTTTTTATCTCTTTAGGGGTTATGGGACTGTTTAGTTGATCTATTTGATCCTGATTTAATTTTGGTATTTGGTATCTATCTGTCTAGGAAATTGTCCATTTCTTCCAGATTTTCCAGTTGGGTTGTGTATAGACTTTTGTAGTAGGATCCGATGATTTTTTGAATTTCCTCCATTTCTGTTGTTATATCTCCCTTTTCATTTCTAATTTTGTTAATTTGGATACTGTTTCTGTGCCCTTTGGTTAGTCTGGCTAAGGGTTTATCTATCTTCTTGATTTTCTCAAAGAACCAGCCCCAGGTTTTGTTGATTCTTTGTATGAGTCTCTTTGTTTCTACTTGATTGATTTCAGCCCTGAGTTTGATGATTTCCTGTCTTCTATTCCTCCTGGGTGAATTAGCTTCTTTTTGTTCCAGGGCTTTCAGGTGTGCAGTTAAGCTGCTAGTGTATGCTTTCTCCAGTTTCATTTGGAGACACTCAGGGCTATGAGTTTTCCTCTTAGTACTGCTTTCATTGTGTCCCATAAATTTGGGTATGTTGTGCCTTCATTTTCATTAAATTCTAAAAAGTCTTTGATTTCTTTATTTCTTCTTTGGCCAAGGTATCATTGAGTAGAGTATTGTTCAGCCTCCATGTGTAAATGGGCTTTCTGTTGTTTTTGTTGCTATTGAAGACCACTCTTATTCCATAGGAGGCATGGGATTATTTTTTCAAGACAGTGTCTCACTATGTAGCTCTGGCTGGTCTGGAACTTGCTATGTGGGGTAGACTGACCTCGTACCACAGATATCCTCTTGCCCCTGCCTCTTGAGCAGTGGGATAAAAGATATGCACCACTGCATCCTGCCAAATGTTGTTCTGAAAGAAGAATTATG
Organism: Apodemus sylvaticus; assembly: GCF_947179515.1. Lineage (NCBI taxonomy): Eukaryota > Metazoa > Chordata > Mammalia > Rodentia > Muridae > Apodemus > Apodemus sylvaticus. The sequence continues at coordinate 67,960,065 of NC_067472.1, read as the reverse complement.
CAATGGCTTTGAAATAAGACAGACCCAGAAAGATTCGGGGGCACTAGATTTAAATATGTGTGCATGTCATACATCTGACATGTCACAACATGAAAGCTCAGAGGGGAGCTACTTGGGAGAAGGGGACTAGTAGGAGGGGGATGAGAGTCAGGGAGAGGGACCAGGAAAAACATGAGGAAAATACAATGCTATATATTCATAACAATGTTTTAGAAAACCCAATTATTTTGTCTGCTTACTAAAAAATATTAAAATTGGTTTCTTTTCTATCCCCATATGAGAAGCTTTGAAATAAGCCAGGGCTGATGGCTTCTGGGAAGGGAGAGTTTGTCTATCTATCTATCTATCTATCTATCTATCTATCTATCTATCTATCTATCTGTCTATCTATCATCTATGTATCCTTCTATCATATATCTATTCATCTATCATCTATCTATCTTAAAATATAACAAAACAAAATATAATATGATAAAACAAAAATGTCATCAAAGTTGGACAGGAAAAACCAACAGAAGGAAAGAGTCCAAGAGAAGGCACTAGAATCAGAGACCCACTCATTTGCTCACTCAGGAATCCCATAAAAACACTAAACTGGAAGCCATAACTTATGCAGAGGACTTGGTGCAGAGCTGTGCAGGCCTAGTGAATGCTGCTTCAGTCTCTGTGAGTTCATATGAGATTTGCTCAAGTTGATCTAAAGGGCTTGTTCTCCTGGTGGCTTTATTCCTTCTGTCTCTATACTCTTTCCACCTCTTCTACAGGGTTCATTTAGCTCCGAGGGGAGATATTTGATGGGGACATCCCATGGAGGGCCTAGTGTTCCGTGGTCTCTCATCCTCTGGGTAATATCCAGCTGTGGCTCTATCTGTTCCCATCTGCTGCAGAAGAAGGCATCCCTGATTGCTGTACAAGGCAACGATCTATGAGTATAGCAGAATATAACCAGGAGTCATTTTACCACTTTCTCTTTTTGCTTTTTTAGACTAGTCATATTTAATTTAACCCCAGGCTGCTGGACTACTTAGTCTCTGGATCTTGGTCACCCAAGCAGTGTTGGGTATGGTTCTATTGGGCTGAGTGGGCTTTAAGTTAAATCAGAATTGGTTGGTCATTTCCACATTTATGATGTCATTGTCCTAGTGTATCTTGCAGGCAGGGTTCATTGAACAAAGGGTTTGTGGCTGGCTTGGTGTCTACATTTTTATGTTGTTAGTATGCAGACTACTTTCCTTTTTTTTTGTATATATATATTTTTTTCTATATTTTTTGGTTACATTCCAAATGATTTTCCCTTTCCTAGTTCCCCCCTCCTCACATTCCCATAAGTCCTCTTCTCTCCATCCATTCTCCAATCATTCCCCCTCCCTTTTCTCTGTCCTGGTACTCCCCTACAATGCTGGATCAAGCATTTCCAGGATCAGGCCCTCTTCTTCCTTCTTCATGGGAATCATTTGATATGCTAATTGTACCTTCAGTATTCAGAGCTTCTGGGCTAATTAATATGTACTTATCAATGATTGTATTCCATGTGTGTTCTTTTATGACTGGGTTACCTCGCTTAGGATGATATTTTCCAGTTCCAACCATTTGCCTAAAAAATTCATGAATTCATTGTTTTTAATTGCTGAGTAGTATTCCATTGTGTAAATATACCACATTTTCTGTATCCATTCCTCCACTGAGGGACATCTGGGTTCTTTCCAGCTTCTGGCTATTATAAATAAGGCTGCTATGAACATAGGGGAGCATGTGTCCTTATTGCATGATGGGGAATCCCCTGGGTATATGCCCAGGAGAGGTATAGCAGGGTCCTCTGTAAGTGTCATGTCCATTTTTCTGAGGAACCGCCAGACTGATTTCCGTAGTGGTTGTACCATCTTACAATCCAACCAGCAGTGGAGGAGTGTTCCTCTTTCTCCATATCCTCTCCAACACCTGCTGTCTCCTGAGTTTTTAACCTTAGCCATTCTGACTGGTGTGAGATGAAATCTCAGGGTTGTTTTGATTTGCATTTCCCTAATGACTAATGATGTTGAGCATTTCTTAAGGTGCTTCTCGGCCATCTGAAATTCTTCAGGTGAAAATCCTTTGTTTAGATCTGTACCCCATTTTTAATAGGGTTATTTGGTTCCCTGGGGTCTAACTTCTTGAGTTCTTTGTATGTATTAGATATTAGCCCTCTGTCGGATGTAGGGTTGGTGAATATCTTTTCCCAATTTGTTGGTTGCCGTTTTGTCCTTTTGACAGTGTCCTTTGCCTTACAGAAACTTTGTAATTTTATGAGATCCCATTTGTCAATTCTTGATCTTAGAGCATAAGCTATTGGTGTTCTGTTCAGGAACTTTTCCCCTGTGCCCATGTCCTCAAGGGTTTTCCCAGTTTCTTTTTTATTAGTTTCAGTGTGTCTGGTTTTATGTGGAGGTCCTTGATCCACTTGGAGTTGAGCTTAGTACAAGGAGATAAGAATGGATCAATTCACATTCTTCTGCATGCTGACCTCCAGTTGATCCAGCACCATTTGTTGAAAAGGCTATCTTTTTTCCACTGGATGTTTTCCATTCCTTGTTGTAGATCAAGTGACCATAGGTGTGTGGATTCATTTCTGGATCTTCAATTCTATTCCATTGGTCCTCTTGCCTGTCACTGTGCCAATACCATGCAGTTTTTAACACTATTGCTCTGTAGTATTGCTTGAGGTCTGGGATACTGATTCCTCCAGAAGTTCTTTTACTGTTGAGAATAGTTTTAGCTATCCTGAGTTTTTTGTTATTCCCGATGAATTTGAGAATTGCTTTTTCTAACTCTGTGAAGAACTGAGTTGGGATTTTGATGGGTATTGCATTGAATCTGTATATTGCTTTTGGCAAGATGGCCATTTTAACTATATTAATCCTACCAATCCACCAGCATGGAAGATTTTTCCATTTTCTGAGGTCTTCTTTGATTTCCTTCTTCAGAGACTTGAAGTTCTTGTCGTATAGATCTTTCACTTGTTTGATTAGAGTCACACCAAGATACTTTATATTGTTTGTGGCTATTGTGAAGGGTGTCATTTTCCTAACTTCTTTCTCAGCCTGTTATCCTTTGAGTATAGGAAGGCAACTGATTTGCTTGAGTTGATTTTATAACCAGCAACTTTGCTGAAGTTGTTTATCAGCTGTAGGAGTTCTCTGGTGGAGGTTTTTGGGTCACTTAAGTGTACTATCATATCATCTGCATATAGTGATAATTTGACTTCTTCTTTCCAATTTGTATCTCTTTGACCTCCTTATGTTGTCTAATTGCTCTAGCTAGAACTTCAAGTACTATATTGAAAAGATATGGAGAGAGAGGGCAGCCTTGTCTAGTCCATGATTTTAGTGGGATTGCTTCAAATTTCTCTCCATTTAGTTTGATGTTGGCTAACGGTTTGCTGTATATTGCTTTAACTATGTTTAGGTATGGGTCTTGAATTCTTGTTCTTTCCAAGACTTTTAGCATGAAAGGATGCTGAATTTTGTCAAATGCTTTTTCAGCATCTAATGAAATGATCATATGTTTTTTTTTCTTTGAGTTTGTTTATGTAGTGGATTGCATTTATGGATTTCCTTATATTGAACCATCCCTGCATCCCTGGGATGAAGCCCACTTGATCTTGGTGGATGATCATTTTGATGTGCTCTTGGATTTAGTTGGCAAGAATTTTATTGAGTATTTTTGCATTGATATTCTTAAGGGAAATTGGCCTGAAGTTCTCTTTCTTTGTTGGATCTTTGTGTGGTTTTGGTATCTGCATAATTGTGGCTTCGTAGAACGAGTTAGGTAGTGTTCCTTCAGTTTCTATTTTGTGGAACAGTTTGAAGAGTATTGGTGTTAGGTCTTCTTTGAAGGTCTGATAGAATTCTGCACTGAAGCCATCTGGTCCCGTACTTTTTTTGGTTGGGAGACTTTCTATGGCCCTTTTTATTCCTTTACGGGTTATGGGACTGTTTAGATGATCTATTTGATCCTGATTTAATTTTGGTGTTTGATATCTGTGTAGGAAACTGTCCATTTCCTCCAGATTCTCCAGTTGTGTTGAGTGTAGGTCTTTGTAGTAGGATCCGATGATTTTTTTGAATTTCCTCAGTTTCTGTTGTTATATCTCCCTTTTCATTTCTAATTTTGTTAATCTGGATACTGTCTCTGTGCCCTTTGGTTAGTCTGGCTAAGGATTTATCTATCTTGTTGATTTTCTCAAAGAACCAGCTCCTGGTTTTGTTGATTCTTTTTATGGTTCTCTTTGTTTCTACTTGATTGGTTTCAGCCCCCGAGTTTGGTGATTTCCTGCCTTCTACTCCTCCTGGGTCAGTTAGTTTCTTTTTGTTCCAGGACTTTCAGGTCTGTCATTAAACTGCTAGTGTATGCTCTCTCCAGTTCCTTTTTGGAGGCGCTCAGGGCTATGAGTTTTCCTCTTAGCACTGCTTTCATTGTGTCCCATAGATTTGGGTATGTTGTGTCTTCATTTTCATTAAATCCTAAAAAGTCTTTGATTTCTTTCTTTATTTCTTCCTTGACCAAGGTATCATTGAGTACAGTATTGTTCAGTTTCTATGTGTATGTGGGCTTTCTGTTGTTTTTGTTGCTATTGAAGACCACTTTTACTCCATAGTGATCTGATAGGAGGCATGGGACTATTTTTTTCCTTTTTTTTTTATTCGATATAATTTATTTACATTTCAAATGATTTCCCCTTTTCTAGCCCCCCACTCCCCGAAAGTCCCGTAAGCCCCCTTCTCTTCCCCTGTTCTCCCACCCACCCCTTCCCACTTCCCTGTTCTGGTTTTGCCGAATACTGCTTCACTGAGTCTTTCCAGAACCAGGGGCCACTCCTCCTTTCTTCTTGTACCTCATTTGATGTGTGGATTATGTTTTGGGTATTCCAGTTTTCTAGTTAATATCCACTTATTAGTGAGTGCATACCATGATTCACCTTTTGAGTCTGGGCTATATGTTCTCTAGCTCCATCCATTTGCCTAAGAATTTCATGAATTCATTGTTTCTAATGGCTGAATAGTACTCCATTGTGTAGATATACCACATTTTTGCATCCACTCTTCTGTTGAGGGATACCTGGGTTCTTTCCAGCATCTGGCAATTATAAATAGGGCTGCTATGAACATAGTAGAGCATGTATCCTTATTACATGGTGGGGAATCCTCTGGGTATATGCCCAGGAATGGTATAGCAGGATCTTCTGGAAGTGGGGTGCCCAGTTTTCGGAGGAACCGCCAGACTGATTTCCAGAGTGGTTGTACCAATTTGCAACCCCACCAGCAGTGGAGGAGTGTTCCTCTTTCTCCACACCCTCTCCAACACCTGCTGTCTCCTGAATTTTTAATCTTAGCCATTCTGACTGGTGTAAGATGAAATCTCAGGGTTGTTTTGATTTGTATTTCCCTAATGACTAATGAAGTTTAGCATTTTTTAAGATGCTTCTCTGCCATCTGAAGTTCTTCAGGTGAGAATTCTTTGTTTAACTCTGTACCCCATTTTTTAATAGGGTTGTTCGGTTTTCTGGAGTCTAACTTCTTGAGTTCTTTATATATATTGGATATTAGCCCTCTATCTGTTGTAGGATTGGTGAAGATCTTTTCCCAATTTGTTGGTTGCCGATTTGTCCTTTTGATGGTGTCCTTTGCCGTACAGAAACTTTGTAATTTTATGAGGTCCCATTTGTCAATTCTTGCTCTTAGAGCATACGCTATTGGTGTTCTGTTCAGAAACTTTCTCCCTGTACCGATGTCCTCAAGGGTCTTCCCCAGTTTCTTTTCTATTAGCTTCAGAGTGTCTGGCTTTATGTGGAGGTCCTTGATCCATTTGGATTTGAGCTTAGTACAAGGAGACAAGGATGGATCAATTCGCATTCTTCTGCATGCTGACCTCCAGTTGAACCAGCACCATTTGTTGAAAAGGCTATCTTTTTTCCATTGGATGTTTTCAGCCTCTTTGTCGAGGATCAAGTGGCCATAGGTGTATGGGTTCATTTCTGGATCTTCAATCCTGTTCCATTGATCCTCCTGCCTGTCACTGTACCAATACCATGCAGTTTTTAACACTATTGCTCTGTAGTATTGCTTGAGGTCAGGGATACTGATTCCCCCAGACTTTCTTTTGTTGCTGAGAATAGTTTTAGCTATCCTGGGTTTTTTGTTGTTCCAGATGAATTTAATAATTGCTCTTTCTAACTCTGTGAAGAATTGGGTTGGGATTTTGATGGGTATTGCATTGAATCTGTATATTGCTTTTGGCAAAATGGCCATTTTAACTATATTGATTCTACCGATCGGCATGGGACTATTTTGATCTTCTTATATTTGTTGAGGTCTGTCTTGTGACCAATTATATGGTCGATTTTGGAGAAGGTACCATGATGTGCTGAGAAAAAGGTATATTCTGGTGCTTTAGGGTGAAATGTTCTATATATATCTGTTAAATCTAATTGGTCTAAAGCTTCAATTAGTTTCACTGTGTCCCTGTTTAGTTTCTGTTTTCCTGATTGGTCCATTGAGGAAAGTGCAGTGTTGAAGTCACCCACAATTATTGTGTTAGTAGCAATGTGTGCTTTGAGCTTTAGAAAAGTTTCTTTTATGAATGAAGGTGCCCTTGCATTTGGATCATAGATGTTCAAGATTGAAAGTTCTTGGTGTGTTTTTCCTTTGACCTGCAAGAAGTGTCCCTCAGTGTCTCTTTTGATGACTTTAAGTTGAAAGTCAGTTTTATCTGATATTGGAATGGCTACTGTGGCTTGTTTCCTCAGACCATTTGCTTGTAAAATTGTCTTCCAGCCTTTTATTCTAAGGTAGTGTTTGTCTTTGACACTGAGGTTTGTTTCCTGTATCCTGCAAAATGTTGGGTCCTGTTTATGTATCCAGTCAGTTAGTCTATGTCTTTTTATTTGGGAATTGAGTCCATTGATGTTAAGAGATATTAAGGAATAGTGATTATTACTTCCTGTCATTTTTGATGTTATTTTTTTTCTATTTGATTGGTTATCTTCCTTTGGGTTTGATGAAAGAAGGCTACTATCTTGCTTTTTCCAGAGTGAAGTTTCCCTCCTTGTGTTGGTGTTTTCCTCCTATTATCCTTTGTAGGGCTGGGTTTGTGGAAGAATATTGGGTAAACTTGGTTTTGTCATGGAATATCTTGGTTTCTCCATCTATGGTGATTGAGAGTTTTGCTGGGTATAGTAGTTTTGGCTGGCATTTGTGTTCTCTTAGAGTCTGTATGAGATCTGCCCAGGATCTTCTAGTTTTCATAGTCTCTGGTGAGAAGTCTGGTGTGATTCTGATAGGTCTTCCTTTATATGTTACTTGGCCTTTTTCTCTTACTGCCTTTAATATTCTTTCTTTGTTTCGTACATTTGGGGTTTTGATTATTATGTGACGAGAGGTATTTCTGTTCTGGTCTAGTCTGTTTGGAGTTCTGTAGGCTTCTTGTATATTCATGGGCATCTCTCTATTTAGATTAGGGAAGTTTTCTTCCATAATTTTATTGAAGATATTTTCTGGCCCTTTAAGTTGTAAATCTTCACTCTCATTTATGCCTATAATCCTTAGGTTTGGCCTTCTCATTGTGTCCAGGATTCCTTGGATGCTTTGGGTTACAAGCTTTTTGCATTTTGCATTTTCTTTGACCATTGAGTCCATGGTTTCTATGGTATCTTTGGCATCTGAGATTCTTTCTTCTATCTCTTGTATTCTGTTGTTGATATTTGCATCTATGGCCCCTGATTTCTACCCAAGGTTTTCTATCTCCAAAGTTTTCTCCCTTTGTGATTTCTTAGTTGTTTCTACTTCTGATTTTAGATCCTGGATGGCTTTGCTTAGCTCCTTCACTTGCTTGTTTGTGTTTTCCTGTAATTCTTTAAGAGATTTTTGTGTTTCCTCTTTCATGACCTCAGCCTGTTGACCAAAGTTCTTCTGTATTTCTTTAAGTGATTTTTGCATTTCGTCCTTATTGGCTTCTATTTTTTGACCCATATTCTCCTGAATTTCTTTTAATGATTTTTGTGTTTCCCTTGTAAGGGCTTCTAACTTTTGATCCATTTTCTCCTGAATTTCTTTAAGAGATTTATTTATGTCCTTCATGTGTTCTTGTAACAGTATCATGACCAGTGATTTTAAATCCAAATCTTATTTTTCTGGTGTGTTGGGGTATCCAGGACTTGCTGTTAACTAGCCTGAGTTGTGTGGGGGTTCCCATGGGACCCATTTGGCCAACAATTCAATTAGATGTGACCCAATCCTGGTACTGGAAGCCTCATTTGGTGACAAGAGATGGCTAGTTGGCACTCTGTCTCCCCCATTGGGAGAATTGGGTTCAGATGCTGCCATATTGCCTTGATTTCTGTTAGTAACATTCCTATGTTTGCCTTTTGCCATCTTGTTTTCACTGGTGTTAGTTGGTCTTGTTGTCAATGCAGGACTCACCTGTGCAAGCTGCCTCCTCGCAACTGGCCTCCGGGTGCACAGCTGGCCTTCTGCACTGCCTAGTAACGGGGCGCTGTGGCCCAGGCTGTTCCCGATCCAGAGGTGGAGACTGGAAGGCTCCTGCCAGAGGCCTCTTGACTGGATCCTTGCTCTGCTGGGCCAGATGGTCTCCTGCAGACTACTTTCCTATACCATAGACACTAGAACGTTGGGATGATGCATAGTGCCCTGCATGTGGTCTCGGGTCCTCCCTACTCCTGCCGGGCGTCGTTCATTATTTGGTGATTTCATTTAGACTGCCTTCATAGATGTATATATTTTAGGAAGTTTCTGCTGTACTATGTTTCTATGCTACCTCCAATTGCTTCTTACCCTTAGCTGTCTTTCTCTGTGTTCCCTCCCTCAACCCCTTCTTTACTCCCCTCCCTACTTGTTCCCACTCTAGCCCACAATCCATCCATAAGTATTTATTCTATTTGAGATCTATCTGTTCCCTCTCTTCCCTAAACAAATAGCTGTTCTCTGTGGTTCTAAGGATTGTAGTGTGAATATCATTGGCTACTGTTTATAAGCAGCTAACATCTGCATGTAAGTGATCTCATACCATATTTTTCTTTCTGAGTCTGGGATATGTCACTGAGGATGATTTTTTTTTCTAGTTCCACCCATTTGTCTGCTAATTCTGTGAAGTCACTTTTATTAATGGTTGGGCAACATTCCGTTGTGTAAATGTATCACTTTTTTTTTTTTAATTCTTCTGCTGAGTCACACATTGATTCCAATTTCTGGCTATTCTGAATAGAGCAGCAAAAACATAGTTGAGCAAGTGTTTTTGTGGCAGGACACAACATTATTGTGGTATATGGCCCAAGAATTGTATGATCAATTCCTAGCTTCCTCAGGAATCCCCACACTGATTCCCATAATGGCTGTACAAATTCACACTCCCACCAGCAATGGAAGAGTGTTCCTCTTATTTCATCTCCGTGTCATCTGTCATTTGTGTTATTGATCTTAGCCATTCTGATAGGTATACAATGGAATCTCAAAACAGCTTTGATTTACATTTCCCTGATGGCTAAGGATGTTGAGCATTTCTTTAAGTGTTTCTCAGTCATTTGAGATCCTCTGCTGAGAGTTCCCTGTTTAGATCTGTACTTCGTTTTTTAATTGGGTTATGTGTTTTCTTGATGTCTAGTTTCTTGGGTTCTTTATAAATTTTGGATATTAGCCCTTTATCAGATATGTAGCTAGTAAATCTTTTCCAATTCTGTAGGCTGCCACTTTGAGTAGTGGTTTCTTTTGTGATGCAGATGTTTTTCAGTTTCATGAGGCCCCATTTATTAATTGTTGATTTTAGTGCCTGCACTGACAGTGTTCTTCTTAGAAAGTCTTTTCCTGTCCTAATCAGTCCAAGACTATGCTCCACTCTCTTCTATCAGGTTCAACGTATCTGGTTTTATGTTGAGATCTTTGATCTATTTGGAGTTGTTTTGTACAGGGTCCTAAGTATGGATGTATTTGGAGTCTTTTGCATGTAGCTAACCAGTTTGACCAGCACCATTTGTTGAGGGTGCTGTCTTTTCCAGTGTATATTTATGGGTAACCTCTTTATAAAAAATCTGGTGTCCACAGGTGTGTGGGTTTACATCTGGGTATTCAGTTTGATTCCATTGATCATCCTGTCTTATTTTTACACAAATGCCATGTAGTTTTTTCTGTATTCATCTCCATTTTTTATTGAAGATATTCTTCATTTACATTTCAAATGTTATACCCTTACCTGGTTTCCCCCTCCCAGAAAACCCCCAACCCCTCCTCCCACCCCCTGCCTCTAAGAAGATGCCCCTCTGCCCAACCCACTCCCACCTACATCCCCCTTGATTTTTCCACACTGGAGCATCTATCAAGCCTTCATAGGGCCAAGGACCTCTTCTCCCACCGATGACTGACAAGGCATTCCTCTGCCACAATTGTGGCTGGAACCATGTGTACCCCTTGGTTGATGGCCTAGTCCCTGGGAGCCCTGGGGGGTTTGGTTGGCCGACATCATTGTTCTTCCCAGGGGGCTGCAAACCCCTTCAGCTCCTCCAGTCCTCCCTCCAATTCCTCCATTGGGGACCCCATGCTCAGTCCAAAGGTTGGCTGCTAGCATCTATATCTGTAAGGTTCTGGGAGGGCCCTTCAGGAGACAGCCATAACAGGCTCCTTTTTGCAAGCACTTCTTGCCAGCCATAAGAGTGTCGGGGTTTGGTGACTGTTTTTAGGATGAATCCCCAAGTAGGACAGTCTCTGGATAGCCTTTCCTTCAGTCTCTGCCACACACTTTGTCTCTATAATTGCTCCTGTGAGTACTTTGTTCCCTTTCTCAGAAAAACTGAAGCACCCACACTTTGGTCTTCCTTCTTCTTGAGTTTCTTGTGGTCTGTGAATCAGATCTTGCTTATTCTGAGCTTTTGGGCTAATATTCACTTATTAATTAGTGCATACCATGTATGTTCTTTTGTGATTGGGTTACCTCACTCAGGATGACACTGTCTAGGTCCATCCATTAGCCTAAGAATTTCATGAATTCATTGTTTTTAATAGCTGAGTGTACTCCATTGTATAAAGATACCACATTTTCTGTATCCATTCCTCTGTTGAAGGACATCTGGTTCTGTCCAGCATCTGGCTATTATGAATAAGGCTTCTATGAACATAGTAGAACATGTGTCCTTATTAAATGTTGGAATATCTTCTGGCTATATGCCCAGGAGTGGTATAACTGAGTCCTCAGGTAGTACTATGTCTAATTTTCTGAGGAACTGCCAAATTGATTTCCAGAATGGTTGTACCAGCTTGCAATCCCACCAGCAATGGAGGAGTATTCCTCTTTTTCAACATTCTTGCTAGCATCTGCTGTCCCCTGAGTTTTTCATCTTAGCCATTCTGACTGGTGTGAGGTGGAATCTCAGGGTTGTTTTGATTTGCATTTCCTTGATAACTAAGGATGCTGAACATTCTTTAGGTGCTTCAGAGCCATTTGAATTTCCTCAGTTAAGAATTCTCTGTTTAGCTCTGTACCCCATTTTATAATAGGGTTATTTGTTTCTCTGGAGTCTAACTTCTTGAGTTCTTTGTATACATTGGATATTAGCCTTCTATCTGATATAGGATCTTTTCCCAATCTGTTGGTTGCCATTTTGTCCTAGTGACAGTATCCTTTGTATGAGGTCCTATTTGTCAATTCTTGTTCTTAGAGCATAAGCCATTGGTGCTCTGTTGAGGAGATTTTCCCCTGTGCCCATGTGTTCAAGGTTCTTCCCTACTTTCTCCTCTGTAAGCTTTAGTGTATCTGGTTTTATGTGGAGATCTTTGATCCACTTGGACTTCGGTTTTGTACAAGGAGATAAAAATGCGTCGATTTTCATTTTTCTACATGCTGACATCCAGTTGATCCAGCACCATTTGTTAAAAATGCTGTCTTTTTTCCTCTGGATATTTTTAGCTCCTTTGTCAAATATCAAGTGGCCAAAGGTGTGTGGGTTCAATTTTGTGTCTTCAATTCTATTCCATTGATCTTCCTGCCTGTCTCTGTACCAATACCACACAGTTTTTAATCACTCTTGCTCTGTAGTAGAGCTTAAGGTCAGGGATGGTGATTCCCCCAGAAATTCTTTTGTTGTGGAGAATAGTTTTCGCTATCCTGGGTTTTTTGTTATTCCAAATGAATTTGCAGATTGCTCTTTCTAGCTCTATGAAGAATTGATTTGGAATTTTGATGGGGATTGTGTTGAATGTGTAGATTGCTTTTGGAAAGATGGCTATTTTTGCTATATTAATCCTGCCAATCCATGAGCATGGGAGATCTTTCCATCTTCTGACATCTTCTATGTCTTTCTTCAGAGGCTTGAAGTTCTTGTCATACAGATCTTTCACTTGCTTGGTTAGAGTTGTACCAAGGTATGTAATATTATTTGTGACTATTGTGAAGGGTGTCATTTCTCTAATTTCTTTCTCAGCTTATTTATTCTTTGAGTATAGGAAGGCTATTGGTTTGTTTGAATTAATTTTATATCCAGCCGCTTTGCTGAAGTTGTTTATCAGCTTTAGGAGTTATCTGGTAGAATTTTTGTGGTCACTTAAGTATATGATCTGCAAATAGCGATATTTTGACTTCTTGATTTCCAATTTGTATATCTTTGACCTCCTTTTGTTGTCTAATTGCTCTAGCTAGTACTTCGAGTACTGTATTGAATAGATAAGGAGAGAGTGGGCAGCCTTGTCTGGTCCCCAATTTTAGTGGGATTGCTTCAAGTTTTTCTCTATTCAGCATGTAGGCTTTTTTTTTTTTTTAACTATAGCTTTGTAGTACAGCTTGAAATCAGAAATAGTGATATCTCTAGCAGTTCCTTCATTATTTAGAATTGTTTTAGCTATACTGGCTTTTGTGTTTCCATATGAAGCTGAACATTTTTATTTCAAATTCTGTGAAGAATTATGTTGGAATTTTGATGGGGATTGAATCTGTGTAAACTGTTTTTAGCAAGATGGCCGTTTTTACTATATTAATTCTACCAATCTACAAGCATGGGAGATCTTTCCATATTCTGATATATTTTTAATTTATTTCTTCAAAGGCCTGACATGTCTTTTTTGGGGGGAATCTATAAATTAATATTTAATTTAACAACTAAGATACTACATAAATTAATTCATTTAGAAAAAAATTCTGTATTATTTTGCCAATAAAGCTTGCAGCTTTCACACAGTAGCTGTTGAAGAGCATAATTTTAATGTTCTCTTAAAAACAAGGTCTTGCTACGCAGTCCAGGCTAGCTCTGAAGTCCTGAGATTATAGGTATGCACTTTTACCCTTGATTCTTTCATATATGCTCATTAATAAATATAAATCATTCCTTTTTAGCTAGCCAATTTAGATATTTTCTCCTATGTAGAAGGTCCCAAAATAAAGAAACATATAAAAGATAGCCAAAAGTAGGTTATAGCAATTTACTGCACCATATACCATAAGAATGGTATATTTCAGGCCTATCATTTTCATTGAATATCAACAAAAATAATCCATACAGAAAACCCAAAGGCAATCATATAGCATAGCATGTAAAATGTGCAAATATATTTTAAAATGCAATTACTGTGTAACACTTGCAAGGTAGAACTGCATAGTAATTCTAGTTAACCTAGTAATTGTTTGCAAGTAGTCAATGCAAATGTCCATGGCAAAACTAAGAGTTGGTCCACAAGTGTGTGGCACACACACCCTCAGATCGTGGATTTGAAGACATTAAAATAACATGATGGTATGTTTATATTCCATTACTTAAGGATACATCAGTTTGTCTCTAAAGCTTCATGAAATACCACACTGAGAATGTTGGCATGGTTAGAACAAACTGCTTCCTAAACTTAAAAGTGAAAGACACAACTGTCACTATCCTACATTTAAAAAATTATGTATATATATGTACATGCATACCCACATCATCCACAGGAAACATTCCAAAGCTCAAAAGGAAGCAATTTTCTTATTAAAGATTCCCATTATAGTATTTCATGACAATTGTCAAAAAATGTATACTTCTTTGCCACCTCTTTTGGTCAATCTTGGCTACAAAAGACACTGATGTAGACAAGGCAGATGACTGATTTAGAAAGTCTCGAGTGCACGGTGGAAGGAGTCATGGAGTTACAAAAGCTGGCTACCTTTAAAGGAATCACTTTAATCTGCACAGGAGACACCAGGCCACTACAAGCTCAACAGGAGCACTGGGTGTGCCACAGACCCCAAGTTCATGAGTGCTCTGAGTTTTCCTGCCCATCCCTGAGAGTACAGAGTCTACCATTCTTATTTTTTAATACAGCGATAACTTTACACTGATACAAAGCTTAAAAATTCTTTGAAGACATTTATATACCATTAGCTTTAGCCCTGTTTTAATTTCATTTTTTAAAAAAGGAAGAGGAAAGGCCTTGCTCCTTGAGCGAGTGCTCGTGAGAATCCTAGCTGCTATCGGTGAAGCCAGGTGGGCGAGTCTCCTCGCCACCCACTCTGCTGCTCCTCACACCCCTCTCCTTTCCTTACAATTCCACAATGTGTGTGAACAAGGGAATTTGACAGGCAATGAAAGAAAAGGACAACACAGACTTAAGGAACACTCAAGTGATGTACATTTCCCTGGGTAAATGAGTTTTGCTGGAAATAATCTGAATGCCATTCAAGAAAGGCAAGATATCTAGAAAAGAGAAGAAATGCAGCATAAACATGTTCTTGTTGTCTTTGTGTTAGCCTTCCTGGCCAAAATCTTCTGTAAACTTCTTCAGTTTCAACAAGTCCTGCTCATTGACTGTTGGCTTGGTGCTGGACAGGGGCCGCAGCATATCCCACATGGAAACACCTGTTTATCTAAGAGTTTACCTCCAGGAACATTCATCCATGCTATTTCGATAGCCCCAGGATCTCCCGGAGAGCAGGGTGTCAGCAGGTCATTTACAATGCAGTTAGGATCAGCTCTTGAAGTGAGTAGTGACTGAAATTTTCTCACAGGTTTCATAAGTGCATCCCGGACAATGATAGTTTTATCTGCTCCTGAATAGCCTTCGTCTTCCTCCCAAGTCCTTGGAAGTCTGCTTCTGTGAGGCTGTTCTGAGTGCTGCCCAAGTGCAGTCTAAACATGGCTGCCTGCGCATGGGCTTCAGGCAGAGGAATATAAATGCGTTTTTCAAATCTTTGCCCAATTGCAGAATCCAGAACCCAGGGTATATTTGTAGCTCCCAGAATCAAAATGCCATCATTGTCCACACCAACTCCTTGCATTTGAAGCAGGAACTCCGTCCGTCTTAATTCTCCACGCAGCCTTGCTCTCATTCTCACTTCTGGAACCACACAGAGTCAATCTCGTCGACGAAGATGATGGAAGGCTTGTTCTCTCTGGCAAGCTGGAATAAGTTCTTAACCAGTTTTTCACTCCCCTCCCTCCCAGCCACTTAGACACAAGGTCAGAGGAAGATATTGAGAAAAATGTTGAATTGTTTGTCTCTGTTGCAACAGTGTTAGCTAAATGCGATTTCCCTGTTCCCAGTGGCCCAAATAATAGGAGTCCTCGCCAAGGTGTCCTCTTTGCTGTAAACAGATGAGGAAACTTAATAGGCAGGATCACAGCCTCTTTAAGAGCTTCTTTGGCTCCTTCGAGACCAGCAGCATCACTCCACTTCACATTTGGTCTCGATGACAATGGCCCCTTGAAGTTGGTTCTGCAGCTTCTTTTTCTCAGGATCAGCATCAGACTCTGCTTCCCTGTCACTGTCATTCCCCTTCTCATCAACTGGACCTGGCAGTTTGTTCCCCTTTCATGGACTTCTGTGATTTCGTCTCCTTTTTCTTCAGATATTCCTTTAGTTTTTCTGCTCTATCAAGATATCCTGTACACTTGGCCCTCATGCTGTGCTTGGCTTTATTACCTTGTGCTTCATTTGGAGGTTGGTGTGTGTGGTCGCCATGGTGGAGATCCTGGCAGCAGCACCGTCGAGTCATGCCCGGGTCACAGCCACCAACCCTCGGGAGGATGGCGACTCTGAGGCCCCCCAGCAGCAGTCCAGCTCTAGAGCCTTAAATCCAGCAGGAACTCCAGCAGCCACCTGACCATCTTCAGCCTGATTTTTTTTTTTTTTTTTTTTTTTTTTTTTTTGAGACAGGGCTTCTCTGTGTAGCCCTGGCTGTCCTGGAACTCACTCTGTAGACCAGGTTGGCCTTGAGCTCAGAGATCCGCCTGCCTCTGCCTCCCAAGTGCTGGGATTAAAGGCATGCGCCACCACTGCCCGGCTCTTTTTCTTTTTTTTTTAAAAAAGATTTATTTATTTATTTTATGTATATGAGTGCACCATTGTTATCTTCAGAAACACCAGAAGAGGGCATCTGATCTCATTACAGACGATGGTGAGCCACCATGTGGTTGCTGGGAATTGAACTCAGTACCTCTTGAAGAGCAGTCAGTGATTTTAACCATTGAGCCATCTCTCCAGCCCAAGACCTGAAGTTTTTAATATGTTTCATTTGCATGGTTAGAATTACCCCAAGATATTTTATATTATCTGAGGCTATTGTAAAAGATGTTATTTTTTGATTCCTTTCTCAGTTTCTTTGTCATTTGTATATAAGAGAGCTTCTGATTTTTTGAATTAATTTTGTATCCGGCTACTTTGCTGAATGTGTTTATAAGCTGTAGGTGTCCCTGGTGAAATTTTTGGATCACTTATACATACTGTCATATCATCTACACATAAAGATATTTTGACCCCTTCCCTTTCAATTTGTATTCCCTTGATCTCCTTCAGCTGTGTTCTTGCTCCATCTATGACTTCAACTACCATGTTAAATAGGCATGGAGAGAGTGGACAACCTTGTTGTGTTCCTGATTTCAGAATTTCTTTAAGTTTCTCACCATTTAAATGGATGTTGGTTGTGGGTTTATTGTAAACTGCCTTTATTACGTTGAGGTATGCCTTTTGTATTCCTAATATCTCTGGGACATTTATAATGAACAGTTGTTGAATTTTGTCAAAGGCCTTTTCTGTATCTAATAAAATGATCTTGTTGTTTTTGTCTTTCAGTTTTTTTATATGGTGGATCAGATTGTTGATTTACGTATGTTGACCCATCCCTGAATCTCTGGGATGAAGCTTACTTGATTATAGTGGATGATCTTTTTGTTGTGTTCTTGGATTCTATCTGCAAGTATTTTTATTGAGAATTTTTGCATCTATGTTCAAAAGGGAAATTGGTCTGTAATTCTCTTAGTTGAGGTTTTATGTGGTTTGGTTATCAGGATAACTGTGGCCTCATGAATTGGGCAGTGTTTCTTCAGCTTCTGTTTTGTGGAATAGGTTTGTTTAAAAGTACTTACCAGATCATGATTTTACTTTAGTGAGTAGTATGTATCAAGAAACCATTTTTAAAAAAAGACTTTTCAATTTGGTGGAATTATGTCCTATGATTGTCTGTATTTCCTCTGTGTCTGTTGTTATGTTCCCCATTTCATTTCTAATTTTGTTGATTTGACATTCTCTCTCTGCCGTTTAGTTAACTTGGATTAGGATTTGTCAATCTTATTGATTTTTCTCAAAGAACCAACTCTTTGTTTTATTGATTCTTTATATTGGTTTTTGTTTGTTTGCTTGTTTCTATTTTATTGATTTCAGCTCTAAGTTTGATTGTTTCTTTACGTCTACTCATTTTGGGTGTGATTTCTTCTTTTTGTTCTAGAGCTTTCAGGTGGGCTGTTAAATTGCTAGTGCGAGATTTCTCTAGGGTTTTTTCTTTTAATGTAGGCACTCAGTGCTATGAACTTTCCCCTCAGCACCACTTTCCATGTGTCCTATTGGCTTGTGTAAGTTGTATATTCATCTTTATTCAAGTCTAGAAAAATCTTAATTTCTGCCTTGGCCTATTTTTTCATTCAATAAGGAGTTGTTCAGTTGCCACGAGTTTGTGACCTTTATGTTGTTTTCTGTTGTTGGTGACATCCATCTTTAATCTGAGGGGGTCAGGTAGATAAAGGGTATTATTTTAATTTTCTTGTATCTGTTGAGACTTGTTTTGTGTCCAAATATGTGATCACTTTTGGAGAAAGTTGCATGAGATGCTGAGAAGAAGGGTGTTTGGGCAAAATGCTCCGTAAACATCTGTTAGATCTATTTGGTTCATAATGTCTGTTAGCTCTAGTATTTCTGTTTAGTTTTTGTCTAGATGACCTGTGTATTGGTGAGAGTGGGGTATCGACGTCTCCCACTATCAGTGTGCAAGGGTCAATATGTGATTTAAAGTATAGTGGATTTCTTTTACAAACTTGCGCACCCTTGTGCTTGAGGCATAGATATTAAGATTTGAGATATCTTCCTTGTGGATTTCCTTATAGGAGTATGTAGTGCCTTTCCTATTTCTTCTGATTAGCTTTTGTTTGAAGTATATTTTGTCAGATATTAAAATGGCTACGCCAGTTTGCTTTTCAGGTCAATTTTTTGGTATATCGTTTCCTAACTCTTTACCCTAAGATGATGTCTAACCTAAATGTTAAGTTGTGTTTCTTGGATACAGCAAAAGAGTGGATCCTGTTTTCACATCCATTCTATTAATATGTGGGTTTTTTTTAATTGAGAAATTGAGACCATTGATATTGAGAGATATCAATGAGCAATGATTGTTGAAGATTCCTTTTATTTTGTTGGTGTTGTGGTTTTGTGATGGTGGTGGTGGTATGTATGTGTATGTATTTGTGTGTGTGTGTGTGTGTGTGTGTGTGTTTCTTCTTTGACTTTCCTGGTCTGGGTTCATTTGTTACCTGTGTTTTCTTGAATACCTCTTTAAGTTGAGGTATTCCTTCTAGCACCTTCTGTAGGGATGGATTTGTAGATAGATTTTGCTTAAATTTAGTTTTACCATGGAATGCCTTATTTTCTCTATGATGATTCAAAAGAAGTTTTGCTGAGCATAGTTGTCTGTAATTATATGGTACTTCTGATATTTTTCTTGGTCATTTTCTCTTCCAGCTTTTAGGATTCTTTCTTTGTTCTGCGCATTTTGTGTTTTGATTGTTATGCAGTGGTAGGATTTTCTTTTCTGGTCCTGTCTATTTGGTGTTCTGTAAGCTTCTTGTACCTTTCTAGGTAACTCCTTCTTTAGATTATGAAAAATCTCTTTTATGATTTTGTTGAAAATATTTTCTGGGCCATTGACCTGGGTTTCTTTTTCCTTCTTCTATTCCTATTATTGTTAGCTTTGTCCATTTCATGCTGTCCTGGATTTCTTAGATGTTTTGTGCCAGGGTATTTTTAGATGTAACATTTTCTTTGACTGAGGCATTCATTTCTTATATCTCATCTTCAGTGACTGAGATTTTCTCTTCTATTTCTTATATTTCTGTCAGTGAAGCTTGCTTCTGTTGTTCCTCCTGTTCAAGCTCCTGAATTTTTCATTTCCAGAATTCCCTAAGTTAGTGTTTTCGTTATCGATTCTGTTTCCACTCTCAGGTCTTGAACAGTTGTATTAATTTCCTTCATTATGTTTTCAAAGATGTCTTTAAGGGATTTAATACTTTCCTCTTTAAAGCTTCCACTATCTTCATAGAGGCTGTTTTAAAGTCTTTTAGCTATTGGATTATCCAGAATATTGGAATATTCAGGGCCTGCTATGGAAGAGCTGCTGGGTATATTGTCCTGGATGTTATTGTGTTTTTATGCTATGTCTAGGCATCTGAGTTTGCACAGATTGTAATTCTAGATGCTGATATCCAGTCTTGTTTCTCTTGGGTGGGTGTTTTGTTCCTTTGCTTCCTCTATGGTTCTTAGACAGTGTGTGATATGGTGTTGCCTCGCAGGAATCCTTCTATGGTCCTGATAGGTGGTATTGCTTCCCTGGCAGGAATGACGTTGTCGGGTTAGGCTGCCCATGCCCTCTTGGATAGCTCATATCCATGAACATATGGTGTGGACCATCCACTAATACTGCCTGGATTGGTTGAGTTTATAGAAAAGAAGAACACATGAAGTTGGAGGGGAGAGTAGGCATGGATGTTTGAAATACATTGTATGCATGTATAGAATTATGAAGAATAAATACACAATATTCCATAAAATAATTTCTCCTTAAAATTCAAATTATGTCCAACTGTGAGAGTTTTGCCCATTTTATATGATATTTCAAATGAAATAGCAGGCACCTCCCCAGACTCCCACCCCATTGCGTGGCCACAGTAAACATTTGGTGACATTATTCTGTTTCTCCCTGAAGGGTAAATTTTCAGTGGCTGTTTTGTTTTCCAGACAAAGGAAGCATTTGACTGGTATGTACCAGGAAAGGAAATGGGGCTGGGCCTAACCTTTACAGGGCCTCTGTGTGGTGCTGACATCATATACTCTACTTTTCCACACAAGCAATGAATCTCAGAAAGGCCAGGGGTTTGGTCATGGCGACCATCTATGGTGGCAGATCCAGAAGCAACCCTAACCATTATGCTTTACTTGATTCCAGTGAGTGCTGGAGGTTTTTTTTTTTTAATTTTTTTTATTTTTTTTTTCATGTGAAACTCTACAGTGAGATGTATGTATGGAAGTGTTTTCTATGTGCCATGTGTGTGTAGACTCACACACAGAGCTGGCAAGTCAGCAGTGATCCCTGAGGGAAAAAAATGGTGGTCCACATGCACAGATTTCATCTAATCCACTACATCAAGCTCTGTTGCATGCTTGGCTTAGAAGTTGTCACAGTGGTTTTAAGTATTCAAGCCAGGAAAAACCAAATCAAACCAAAACAATAACAACAAAAAACTAAAAAAGAAGTCATGTACATACATGCCTGATACATTATTAATAAAGCAGACCAAAAAACCCCAAAAAAAGCAATAAGAGTTTTTGAAAAGTAATTTTAACTTTGATGTGGCCACATAGATTTGAGAGGGGAAATAGGGTCATTTTAAATCATGTTCTTCGAGTCTTCAAATGAGGCAGAGAAATGTATAATGAAGCCCAAAGGAAAGAATTTTGACAGGTGAAAGCCTAAATCTCTTCCTGAAGAATAAAATATTTGGTAAAATATTTTTCTTGTAAGTGTTCTTAGCAGTGTAGGGAATTCTTGAATGACAGCTTTAAGTCATGCCCTTTCAGACGTGTAGGCCGGGTGGATGCTGGGGTCGAGCGCTGCAAGGGGCAGTTTCTTTCCCAGGAGGGTTAAAGCTGCCTTGCTTTCAAGTCTGAGCTGTCTCAAGCATAAGGCCCAGGACACGCTTGTCATCTGCTCCTAAAGTGTCCGGCTTTGAAATTCCCATGTTGAAAAAGTAATGAATGGCTTGATTGATTAGTGTGGGTTGCTGGGAAGTCTCACAGAATCCCAGTGCCGTGCGCTGCCTCATTGTTCTGGCAGCATTTATTCCAGACTCACGGTTTCTTCCCTTGTGTGACTCTAGGGATAACCATTCTCAGTCCTTTCCAGCTTCCCAGTGGCCCCTGGAGCTCCTGGGCTTCGATACTATGCTCCCATCTCTGCCTCCACATTCACATGACATCCCCCCTGCACATTCTAGTAAAAACATGGATGCAGGGCCCAGCTTAGCTCAGTATGACTGAACCACACCTGCAATGACATATTTCAAAGTGAGAACGATCACATTCTAAATGGTAGATGAACGTGACTCTGGGTGGTCAGGGAACTAATCCATTACACTAAGTAAATAAAGCATCTAGCTTAGAGACCAGTAGAATATGTTGCATAAGAGGTTCCTTTAAAAGGAGCTGGGATGTCTTGAATGTCGACACCGAGTGAGTAACTGTGATATTACAGCTTTGCTCAAGTAGCAATTGCAAGTGCATGACAAACCAAAGAAGCAGGACAAGCCCAGGAATAGCAAACACAAAGTCATTTTTTTTCAGTTTCCTTGGGCTTTAAGGGCTCCCATGATTTTATGTCATTGACTATATCATTGTTAGGGACATGACACTGGCCTTGCAGTGTTTCCTTACCCCATAAGTTTTAGGGCTTCTAGTATGTTTCCAGTTAGATGCCATCTGTGTCTGCTTAACCCCTTTATTTGTACTGAGTGTGCAAAGGGGGACCGTCCCTGGTCATAGCATGGAATACATGAGGGTTTCTGTCTTAGAGTTTTACTACTGTGAAGACACACCATGACCATGGCAATTCTTATAAAGGACAACATTTAATTGGGACTGGTACACAGTCAGAGTTTTAGTTCATTAGCATCTGAAAGCATGGTGGCATGCAGGCGGCATGCAGGCGGCATGCAGGCGAACATGGTGCTGGAGAAGGAGCTGAAAGCTCTTATCTACATTTGGCTCTACAGGTAGCAGGAAGTGAACGCCATACTAGGCGTGGCTTGAGCATCTGAAACCTCAAAGCCCACCTCTTAGTGACGAACTTCTTCCATCAAAGCCACACCCACTCTAACAAGGCCACGCCTCCTAATAGTGCAGCTCCCAATGGGCCAAGCATTCAAAAACTTGGGTCTATAGGGGCCATACCTATTCAAACCACCACAGTTGCCACTGTAGAATATGTGGTACGGTGCTATATAGAAATCCACAATGCTGTGATTGGGAAAGTTTTGGGACATTCCTGAGTGAGGACTGCCTGTGGTTTTAGGAAGTGGGTGGATGTACGGCTTAGTGTGACCAAGTATTATGAGTTTAATCATAAAAAGCCAGAGTACAGGGTTTTTATTTTTATTTTTTTTTTTACTATTCTCCTTTTTTACTATCTTATTAATATTATACATATTTATAACCAGCTGTTTTTCAGCTACAGTTTAAGAACACGGAATTCTAACATATGAATGGTAATATAAATTCCATGTCCAAAGCTTGCAGAGATAAAAGCTGTTATTGTGAAGGTGAGGAGGGCAAATCACTGAATGTGGTCGGAGGCAGTTGTCAGATGAAGTATGAGACAGGGAAGTAGAGTTAGGACCTGCTTTCCTCTGGGTCCCTCTGGATAATGATGCTTCGTGTGGAGTTCTGAGCAGGCCTTTGCTGTCTTCTATACACACTGGTACCCTGCTGCTGTCACTGTAAGCTCCTTAGCTTAGATGAACAAAGAGTACTGAGTGCCCAGTGTCACCCCAAATCAGTGCCTCTGGACTCCATGAGGTTAGGCAGCCCTTATCCCATGCAGCTCCTGAAGAGCATGCATGTTCCTGGGGTGAAAGAGAATATTCTGGTAGCTTACTATTGAATCAAGCCTCTGTCCTGCAGGCTTCTTTATAATTACCCCCATAAAGGCTCATCCTAGGGTCATCCTAGGGGACAGGGCTTCTACATATGTGTTATGTGACTCTTCCTGAGAGGCTGTGAACAAATATCTGTTCATCCTAGATAGGGCGCCAATGGTAGATGAAAGTAACAATCCACAGAAATCTAGCTTAGTGAAATGATGGGCTTATTAGGGTGTCATAGTTGTCCAAGGCTGGCTTCAACAGGTTAGGATACACTGAAGCAGGGCATAGAGATCGATCAGCTCAGCTGACTTTTCTCTGAGGACATAAAACTTGATTCTCTGGAGTCTGCAAAGTACTCCTTGCAGACAGTGAAGAAACTCTTTGGAGGCCACTGAGAAAAGAGGGGAAAGAAACGTGCATGTGCACGTGTGTGCGGACACACACACACACACACCCTCCCCCCCAACACACACACACAGAGGCTAGATGAATGAAGCAAGTTTCAATAAGCTCCAACAATTTCACACATATACATACATACACACATAGACACATTCATAGATACATGCACATATATGTACATACATATACATTCACACGTTGGGTGGATCGAGCAAAGCTCCAATAAGCAAGCTCTAACAATATTTTTTGTTCTCCTACAGCTGATATAACTTTCAAGCAGTATTAAAATCACAATGTGGTTATATTCTATTCTTCATCATGTGATCAGATATATGCAGAAAAACATGTTCCCAATACTCTCACATGAATAAATGTTACATAGTACAAAAGAAACAAATTATTCTCAAGAACCCACATACATTCGTAACTAAGCAACTTGTTATAGATTAACAAAGTGTAAGTGCGCAAGCAAGGTAATTTTCTCAGCTGGTTTCTCCTTACTGGCAAGCTACTATTGGCGGGTAACAAAGAATGGACTGATTATCTTAATATTTATTTTTTAAAAAAGGGATCTTATAAAAATCTTAAAAGAATCACAAATCTAAACTTTTATGTAAAAAGCAATCAGTCATTTTTACTTTAAATCCTCAGGGTGCACACTGACTCATTAACAATTTTTATTAAATCATATCAGGAAGCTGTGGGCAAAAATGTGTACAAGAAATTAGCCATCACCTTGATGACCAGCCCAGCTTCAGCAAGAGAGGCAGGTCAGGTAGAACTGGCTGGGCTGCTGTTGTTCTTGTTCCCTGACCTAAAAAATGTTCCTAGCTCAGCTATGAAGAGTGTGCATTTCTGAACTTCAAATTATTCCCTAAGATTTTCTAGTTAAAGTCACTAGCAAAAGCATCTTAACCTAACTTTGTTAGCAATATGCTTCTCCAGATTCTTTTTATGGGTGGTGGATAAATCATTAATCTGCTCCAGCAGTAATGCTTGGAAAAGATCAATCACTAGTACTGTAAGTGCCAAAGATACTTCCCAGTGAGGGGCTGGAAGCCCCCTTAGCGTTTTCACATAACCTTTGGATCGTGAGGGATGTGATGTGTGAGGACAGCAAGCAGAGCAAAACTCCACAACAGCACACAGTCCTCAGGACAGAGTCCTTGGGGTCCTCTGCCTTCTGGGCATGCCCTTTATAATTGTGCTCACTGTTGGACCAAATTCCGTGAGTTCTAAAGCTGTTTTGTTGTCCCTCTTGTGTGGCCTTCAACACATAGTATTAATTATCAATTTGACACAGCCTAGAATTACCTGAAAGGACTCTCCATTGGGTATTTATTTTTATCAGGTTGGAATGTGGGCATGTCTGAGAAGGGATCTAGCATGAACCTATACAAGTCTTGGATGAGAGAGAGAGAGGAGAAAGAGAGAGAGAGAGAGAGAGAGAGAGAGAGAGAGAGAGAGAGACAGAGAGACAGAGACAGAGAGATGGAGACAGAGAGAAAGAGGGAGGGAGGGGAGAGAAGAGAGGGAGAAAGAGAGAGAGAGAGAAAGAGGGAGGGAGAGAGACAGAGAGAAAAAGAGGGAGGGAGAGAGAGACAGAGAGAGAAAGAGGGAGGGAGAGAGACAGAGAGAGAAAGAGGGAGGGAGAGAGATGGGGGGAGAAGGGAGAGAGAGAGAGAGAGAGAGAGAGAGAGAGAGAGAGAGAGAGAGAGAGAGAGAGAGAGAGAGAGAGAGAGATATTTTTCTCCATGATTCTCTCCTCCAGATTCCTGCCTTGATGGACGATGACTTGGAAGTATAAGTCAAACAAACCCTTTCCTCCCTTAAGTTCCTTTAGCCTAAGTGTTTTATAATAGTCACAGAAATGAAAGTAAACATGGGGTCACTTATAGGATTGTGGGTAAGGGGTTATTTATGGGCACATGTGTGACTCAAAGGCAGCTTCATTATGGAAAAGCCCAAGCAAGGGTGACAGCTCAGAAAAGCTGTCTAGCCACATTTCCCTACATGCCTTGTAGGGGGTTTACCTGGCTGAAGATCTCTTCTTCCTCAGTTATTACTACTTATATACCTTGGGAGGGAAGGAGAGGTTAGTGATCTTATAAATTTCAGGAACTTCCTGGGATGTGAGCAGTTTACTGCCTTAACCTTGTAAGTTTTATTCACTTCCTGAGTCCTAAAGAGCCTCTTTGGGAGCTAAAATATTTCAATCTGAAGGAAATTGCTACACAAACTAAGCCTTTAAGGAAGGACACAATTCAGTCTCTAAATGGGTTCTAAGTTGGGCCTTGATGTTAGTGTTCTCTGTGTCCTGTGGGAGGAGTAGGAATCTGTGTGATTAAGATATTACTCTATTTCCTTGTTTTCAGTTTCAGTTTCCGTTGGGTCTCATGGCTGACTTACTCTTCCCAGGAAGTAAATCTCTCTTTCTAGTGACCAGGGTGGATTGTTTGAATCTCTCGAACTGCCTCAGTCACACCGTGCATTTCACCATCTGCTTGCAAGCCACCCTCGGCCACCTTGGGGACATTGGACTTTGCTGACTTTCACGAGAGCCCGCTGAGGCCCTGTCCCTGATGTCTGTGTCTCTGTGATCTACATAGTCCTCTGACCGCCCCCCCCCCTTGGTCCTACAATCTGCCATGCTCCTCTTTTTCTTTTTTGGGTTTGGGAAAGAAAAAAAAGAAAGAAGTCAGCCTTTGCTCTGCGGCATCTTAGCAGAAGTCCTGTAGATTACAGCTTGTCAAATGTCCATGGGTGGTGAGTGGACTAACAAACCAGCATGCAGACAGGGGACAGCCATGCCTTTGATTCCTGTGATCCAGACAGCCTGTCTCATGAATGTTTGACTTTTCCCACAGAAAACCTTTGAAATGGCCCTTGGTGAAAGGAGACTGGCCCACTTGGGCATGTGGCCCAGGCAGGCCTTGCCCTTCTCCCCATTCCCTCTTCCTTGCTAAAATCCAGTAGATTACACCCCTCAAGCTAGCCCCCAAGGTCTACTGCCTTATTTGGCCACTTCTTCCTCCTAAGGCTGATTACCAAGGCCCAGTTATCTAAGTATTCAAGTCTAGCAATCAAAAACCCCTTTTGGCTCACTTAATTAACATGTCAAATTAAAATTAAACATCTCATCCTATCATAGGGTTTCCCCTTTTACCTTTATAAACTGCCATTTTCCTGTGTGTCATGCCTGTCTCCTCTCTATCCAGAGGCAGTCCTTTGTCTGGGTCAACTATCCTTTCCCCCTCTCCCTTGTCCTCTACTTCCTGACTGTGTCATATTTCCTGCCCTCTGTTTCTCTAGGATGGATAAATCTCCTTTGTGCTGAGAACTTGGTCTTTGGGGTCCCGATCCAATCAATACTTTCCCTTATACCCAGAACAAGAGTGCAAGAGTTCAAATAGCGATGTGGGATGGTTAGTGTTACCAACTGGACAGTCTGGGAAATTCCTGAGGACACAAGCTTCCACGTGCACCTGTGAGGAATTATTTAATCTCTGAGTATGCATGTGAGAGATTATCTTGATGAGGTCAGTTATTGTGGAAAGGGCCAAATAAACTGTGGACACGACCATCCCCTGGTCTGTGTAAATGGAAAAATTGAGATGAGCACAGTATCATTGGCTCTCTGCTTTCTGAATGGTGAATATACTGTGACATATCTCCTGCTGCCTTGACACCCCCTCTCCCATGATGGGCACCCTTGAACTGTGACCCAGAGTCAACCCTTTCTCCTTTAAGTTGTTTTTGGCATGATATTTTATCACAGCAGTCAAAAAGTAACTGAGACAGCTCATCAGCTTTATTTTGAAGCCTGGGAAAATACTGTGTGAAGGTAACATACCAAGAGACTAGGAGCATCCGACAGCAACATCATTTCAGAATGAATGGCACCCATTAAAGTTGCATAGAAAGACAGAAGTTTAGCCTGAGTTTGCATTATCATCTGCTTTAGACTTTTAGATTTAAGGCAAACTAGTTCCCATTCTTCTGAGTTGTATATGTGGAACTTCACACACCATTGCTTCACGTTGATGCTGTGCTCAGGCCTCAGCTCCCTGTTCTTTTCTATTCCTTAAACTCATGCTATGACCTTAGTATCTTACCTCATCAACTATCAAATAATAAAGCAAGCCATGAGGGGATCCATTCTAATTACTTCTTTGAAGTTTTATGGGTAATGTATATGGGCTGAGCAAGCCTGCGGGTGAATAACCTTTGCTACACTGGAATACTCCATCCTCTGATGAGCATAATTAATGCCTGAGTCTATAAAAGAGCTGTGTGTGCCTCATAAAACTTGGAGAAGGCATAAAACCCATCTTGTGACCAGGGTTGCCATGGTTACTGTTTGGGGAACACTTTATTATTGATTCCTAGCCCCCTCCCTAGGGTAGTCATTCGTAGATTTGTAGGTCTCAGTGTGCCTCTGATGTGTCTTTGATTTTAGCCTTGCTGTTGCCAGGCCTGTGCTTGGAGGTTGCATGCTAAGATGCAGGAATGTGGGCAACTGTGTGATCATAGGGATATCTTGGGGGACACTGGAGGTTGGACAGGATAAGGATAAGGCAATGTGAAAGGTATTAGATTTTACCACATACACAAGACAGACCTGTGAAGGAGAGAGATCCTTGAAATGGTGACTGGTTATATACCTCCTGAAGACCAAGATTTCTGATGTCCAGGGACCGCTGAGTTGTCCTGGTTGATCTGCATGACAGGAGTGCCAGTCTTTGTGAACAGAATCCTTTATATTCTTGATTTCCATCCTTGCCTAAGACGGTGGACCCTAGCCTGAAGGTCAGTTGAACGAGAGACATAGCTTGGGCCCCAGAATCATACAGAATGGGGCAGAGGCACCGTGGACTCACAGAGCTGAGAGTGGAGCCCGTCTCTCCTCAGTGACACCACTGAGGCTGTAAGTTAGCCCTATGACCTCCCAGAGCTCATTTGAGAAATGGAGGTAGTAAGAGTACTGCCCCTGTATTATTGTGAGAGATTGACAAGATGAAGTGTGGTGTTAGTATTTAGCCCGAATCTGCAATGGGCCAACCGCTACTAGCTCTTTGCTGCTCTCCTTGTTGGTTTCAAGGTTGTCCTGCACAGCTGCTTTCACCTTGGGCTGGCCCTGCAAGCGAGGACCTTCTCAGCTGATGAGAGAGTCTGGAGTCTGTCCAATTCGGGCAACTTTGATGTAGCCATACCGGAAATGGATGCGTCTTGCATGTTCTGGTGGGGCCATCTGTCCTGGGGACCCAGGAGAAGAAAACACTGCTACTCTTCCCAAGCCAGAGACAAGAAGCAATGGTTTATAGGAAAGAAGTTACAGAGCCTGACGCTAACCTTTAGTCCTCGCCTGGGCAGTGCAGAAGAGGCTCACAGACCTGACTTTGAGTCAGGAGAAGAGGGTACATGGGGGTGGGATGGGGGGAAGGCAAGCATCTGCCTGAAGCTTAGATGCCAGTGGGCAAGGATGGAGGGGACAATGCTGCCAGGTCTGCTCTGTACCAGTGTTGTTTCATGGGGGTAAATCTGGTGCTGCCCCTGAGAAGTGTTGTCCCTGTGTAGTGGTGACTGTTCTACATTCTTGCTATTCTGCTAAGGAACAGTCCTCTCCTCCTCAGCAGTGAGATATGTCTCAGAGGGATATGCAAATCAGGATGGAGTCAAGCATACAGCCTGGTGGGCCTCCTGTTTCAGGAGGGTGTTCTAAGTCTCTAGGCATGTGGGTGGTGCTGGTGACCCTACACGGCAGTGCAGTGACATCCAGTGTTTGCCTGTAGATGTGGAAGGTAGGTGCTCATGACAGCACCTATATCCACGTGGTGTGTGTTTGGTTGTATACTACAACAATTATCTCTAATCCTTACAACTTTACTCAAGGGAAGGATGTTTCTCTGTAAACAGTCTCGGGATGGATCTATGAGCAGAACTGCTGTTGAAGGGACTGTCAACCCACTGTCCCTCACTTGCTGGGAATATAACCACCATCCCAGGGGAAGCCCTGGCATGATAGAAAATTCCACAGAAACACTGTGCCCCTTCCTTTGCTGGTTATCAATCTATCAGTTCTGTTCACTTGCAAAGTTAGTGCATTTAAAACTGACCTCTAAAGAAGGGATCTGAAAGGCTTCTACCCCACACCTACCAGAGGAATGGACTCAAGGGCATCTTGGTCCACCAGGCATGGACTGGGTGGGAATCTTACACTCCACTCACCTGATTCTTTCCTCTTTGGAAATGTAGGCTCTTTAACATTTCATTTCCCTTAGCCTAGACTTGAATAAAAAAACTATTTCTGTAACAGAGGAAAGAGACAACCTGGAGCCCAGATCCTCTCTGACACGGAAAGGACTGGTTAACCTGTCTCACTTAAATTTACATCCCTCTAGTTCTCTCTGCTCATGGTTTTTTATGAATTTTTATATAGCCACAGGCACAGGAGTTAGGAATTTAGAACCACCCTAGTTTGGCCAAATTGCAAATAAATCCGTTTTCCATTACCGATTTCGGTTTCCTAATTTCTCTTAAAATGCAGGGGAAGTAGGTGGCAGCTTTATAGACTGCAGTCCCATAGCTGGAATATATCACTGGAACTCTTCCGCATCCAGGCAGCTCTCCAGTTTTGTGGACTTCACCTTTTTTTTTTTAAATGACAAAGTCTGTGCTGATGAACATGGGAACCATCCAGATACATGAATTTAAACGGAAACATGTCAAAGGTCCTGCTCCTCATTTACACCAGTCACGTTTCATATGTGTGAAAGGCACTTGTGGCTGGGCTGTTATTTTGGACAGCACCAGGTCAGAAGGTATCAGTGCAGAAAGTTGTGGCCGGCAGCACAGGACTAAACGGCCCATGATTGCTATCTTAAGTCAGACAGTGGCTTTTTAAAAGGTTGCCCCTGGATTACTTTTCTCCTTCCTGTAACAAACTATCTGTCAGAAGCAGCCTGAGGGAGAAAAGGTTTATTTTGGCCTGAGATTTGTAGGGATGAAGTCCACATGGAAAGGAAGGCACGAGGGAGGAGTGTGATGAGGCTGGCCATATTCCATCCATGTCCGGGGCACAGAGAGGGACAGATACTGGTGCTCAGTTCGCATCCTTCTCTCCTTCCTTGCTTTCAGTATGAGAGCTACATCCACATTGCCACTCCAATCCATGATGGTTCTTTCCTCTTTAATTCATCCTTTCTGGAAGTATGACGAGGGATGATTTCTTGGTGTTTTCAAACCCAGTCAAGTTAGCAAACAAGATTAACCACACCATTCCCCTTCTTGGGGTGGAAAGAAGCTTAAAAAGACTTGACTGATCAGTCTGGGTGGCAGTGGCTCTGCCTGCTCACTGGGCTGAGACTCTGCTGAGGCTGCTGTCCTTGGGGAACATAACTCCCCATCTTCCTGAAGCCTAGGCTGCAGACTCCTGCTGGGCTCTGTTGCTCCTTCTCTCAGTGTTCATCTTTGCATGCAGGACCAGGGCTTGGTCTATGGTTTTTCTTTGTAAGGATATAAATTTCTGTTTGAAGCCTGGTTTGTAAAATGCAATTTAACACTAATTAAAGCTGTGTTTCCATTTCCTCAAAATTGGTCCTATGTATTATTTCTTATGGTTGTTATAACTTGGTGCCTTAAAAACAACAGTTGATTTTTTTCATTTGTAGTTCTGAAGCTCAGAGGTCAGAAAATTACCCTCACAGAACTAAAAGGGGCTAGCATGGTGGTGTGCCTTCTTTTTTGGGGTGAGGAGTGCTTCAGGAAGAATCCTTGCTTCTAGCTTTTTCCAAGTTCTAGAGCTGTATTCCTTACGTGCCTTGCTTCCTGGTCCATCCCTGTCTTTTCTTCTCTAACAAACGATTGTGTGTTAGCATCTCACTTCACCTGGCACAGGCACACAGCCTTCCTTTCTTGGCTTGAATATCCAGGTCTCCCCCTTTAAAGAACCCCTTCAGTTAGGGCTTGTGTAAATAATTCAGTATAATATTTCCAGCTTTGGGACTCACTGTGGTTAAGATGTGGTGTAGCACCACACATGCCCAAACCTATGTGAAGCAGTGTTTCTTACCCTTTGGGGGTCCCCAGGACAGACAAGTGAGTCTGTTTGCTCTGGTCTAGGCTTGGCTGAGTTCATCTGAGCTGTCTTTTATATCTGTGGTCATCTGGCAGGCTGGCTGGTGTAGGCTGGACTCCTCAAAGATTCCCTTCCCCTGCTCGTCTTATGTCCTTGTATCTGTCCCTGGGCTCATTCCAGGCTTATGCAGCTCTGCCTTCCCACTACAGAGAGAATAGAGGAAACAGAAACACGCAATCCCTTTTAGCTTCTTGGAACCAAGTTGGCTGCTGTTACACTGGTCAAAGGTGTCCCAAAATCCAGCATCAGAGGGGACTACAAAGTTAGAGAGCCAAGAGGAGGGAGAGAAGGCCCCATTATTGGTTCAGCCTGCTACTGTGGACTCTGGAGTCAGGATCATGACTTCTGAGTTCTGTTTCTATCTGCTCTGACTCTTCGCTTTCTTATTGCATAAGATAGCAAATGCATGATACTGAGATGTTATGTTGGTTTAATAAAGCAATGCATTAAAAGCCCTTAGTAAAATTCTGGGGATGTGATTAAGGCCAATAAATATCATCTACTAATTATCTCCACAGGAAAGTAAATGGCAAACAATAAGTGCAATAATTACCATTTTTGCTTATGTCACCATGGAGGCCATTTTGCTGTCAAAGCTCTTGCTTCTTTCTCCTTGTAATGGAAGGGAACACGTTAGAATTTGAACTTGGGAAGCATTCAGCTGGAAGTCTTCGTGAGATCCCAACTCAAGCAGAAGTGAGGATGGGTTGGCTAGTGGAACTGTTTAAATGCATGCAACTCCAAGAAGGGGTATGCGCACTTTGTCTTTCAATAAAAGTACATCTAATTTTGTTCTTCTTGCTTCCAAGTAGAATTAGTGGTTTTAATAGAAGGTTTATAATTGGCCTTAACTATCATTTATTAAAAGCGACGATTTTCTGTGTTGACATGTCAGATGGAAATGTGTAAAGAGTTAGTGCTTCAGTGCCTTCCTCCCTTACGCAAATGATGTCAGCTCAAGCAGGGGTGTGATTAAGTTGGAAGCTGCCCAATATTTAAGCTTGTGAATAATGAAGGCTTTTGAACTTTAATTTAGCATTGAATGACTCTGATGAAATATCTAAAGTAAAGAGGCTTTGGGGAATTCTATTGTTTCTAAACTTGGAGAAAAATGGGATGAATATTCAAGAAATGACAGCCTCTTAAAGCTAATTCCACATGGCTGATGCCTTCCAATATTGAACTTGTCAGTAGAGGCCCAGGCCTGCAGCTTAAAGGCGTGGATGGCGCTGGTAAGGCTGGGCTTGCAGGGGCACCTACTCTTCAGTAGCTTTCCTGAGAATCCAGAGATGCTAGGTGTGTTGCTATGACAATGAAGCTCTGCCTCTTCCAACTTCTGTACCTAGAACCGTCCAAGGCATTCTCCAACATGTCTTCTCAACAGAAGTCCTTTCTGACAACCTAACCCCTAACCTAACTTTTTTAAAAGGATAAAATTGTAATCTTTAAGCTCTGGGAATTAGTGTTCTTAACTCTGTATCTTCCAGGTTTATGATTCCAGGATGGGTGTACTCTGGTATGCACTTCTGCAGGACTATGTTGTAGGTTGGCCTCCCCCTAAGCAGATGTTAAGAATTTTAGGGGCAGGAATGAGAATGAGAATGAGAGAGAGAGAGAGAGAGAGAGAGAGAGAGAGAGAGAGAGAGAGAGAGAGAGGGAGGAGTGGGGGAGAGAGGGGAATGAGAGGTAGAGAGAGAGAAAGAGAGAGAAAGGGAGGAAGGGAGGGAGAGAGAGGGAGAGATAGAGGGGGGAGAGAGAGGGGAGTGAGAGGTAGAGAGAAAGAGAGAGAGGGAGGGAGGGAAAGAGAGGGAGAGAGAGGGGGAAGAGGAGAGAGAGGGGAAGAGAGAGAGAAAGAGAGAGAGGGAGGGAGGGAGAGAGAGGGGAGAGAGGAGAGAGAGGAGAGAAGCAACAGAAACAACAAAAACGTAGCCTAACCCAGCTTGGCAGAGCTCTGAGGCACATGAATGATACCCATCTCAGGTACTTACACTGGGATCTGCCATCCTCACCCCATCAGTCACTGCCTTCTATGGAAAGGATGCCCCTGAACTTGTCAAGTAACTAACTCTTTCGAAAAGAAGGATACCCAAAAGAATTGTCAACCTCCATAGTATGATTGCTCATTGACTGCACGCAGATTTGGCAGAGACTCCTTGGCAGTTGGTGGGATCTAGGGGGAGCTTGTTCAACGTGACCTCAGGCTGGATGGCTCTCTGCAGACCGGTAGGCTCTATGGTAGGCAGATAGAGCCGGCCTATAGAGCCCCATCACTGCAGCAAGTCATTTGAAGAGGAAAAACACCGTGGAGTATCTCCATGGTTACCACAGCTGGGACCTTTGCATCCATTTTCCTATGTGTATTATGGGGGCATCTTCTTGAAGACCCTAGAGACTTCTGGAATCTGGAAGAGAATGGGAGGGGGGAAAGCTCCCACAATTCCATTGACCTTAGAGTCTTGTCTGAAACTCATTGAAGTCTCCTTCAAGATCGCGTCTAGATATGCACTTCCTCAATACAGGCCCCAAAGCAACAAAGTGAGCTGGCTTTGGATCAAGCCTTCAAAACTATGAAGAGTAAAAATTTCCTCTTCTTAAGTGTCTTATATCAGGTACTTTATTATCAGAATGGTAACAAGATTAATCAATATTTGTTAACTGCACATTTGGTCCATTAAAAAAAAAAGAAACAAAATTTTATTACAGATAAAATTATTTGCTAGTGTATAGGATATATACTCATTTACTGAGATTTCTGGTTTAATTTTTTCAGTAAGACTTTTGATAGCACAACCCCCAAACCTGAGTTTCACACATGAAACATGCATGTAGCATTCAAAGGGAGGTTTGATTCTTTAAAGCTTTCTTACCAGGGTGCCAGGAATGCTGGGGTGCAAGTTCCACAGACTGTGTAACTTGGGCAGCAGGAATTTCCTCCTGCTGGTTCTGGAGACTGGAATTTTAAGACCAAGGCATTAACCAAGCTGGTTCCCCAACAGGCATTTCCCCTTGTGCAGTGGTTTGAATGAAAATAGCCCCCATAGACCCATAGGGAGTGGCACTATTGGGGGCCTTGCCTTGTTGGAGGAAGTGTGTCACTGAAGGTGAGTTTTAAGGATTAAGAAGCTCAAGCCAGGCTCAGTGTTGTTCTCTCTTGCTGCTGCCCACTGATCGGGATAAAGAGCTCTCAGCTTCTTCTTTAGAACCATGTCTGTCTGTATGCCACTATGCTTACCTGCCCCCAGACCTCTAGCTAGGACACTAGCTTAACAGACCAGCTTGGGGACACAACCATGAGCAAGTCCTGCCCAGTCTCCTTCTCCTGACTGCAGAAAGTGTAAAGTTAGTCTCAAGAGTATCCTGCCTTTCTCAGGCTACATTTGAGGTACATAGTGTCAAAGCCACTGGGGTCTGCATGGACAAGGCCTCTGCATAGCAAACAAAGCAAGGAACTACTTGCCCTGTGACATCACCTGTGCCTGGGCTTTACGAATATGGCATAGATGCTGCTGCAGAAAGTAGGCGACACAGCTACCACATGGCTTTACAAGGGATTTTGGCTCAGTTTGCTTGCCTACGCTGAACCATCTGTGCTCATTGGCCAAGTTGACTGTCCTGGCTACATTGTTTTTTTTTTTTTTTTTTTTTTTTTTTTAAAGAGAGTTAACTGGGCAATTCCCTGGACTTAAATTAGATCACCCTTCCCGATGTCAGTTTCTCTCCCTGTCTGAAGCAGCATCCTCACACCAGCCACTGTGTCCCTGCCCTGGATGAACACAGGGTATCCTGGCAGTGTCTCTGGACACTCTAGCCCACCCAGTCTATTCTCTCTGAGAAACTAGTAAAATGAGTTCATGCTCTAGCTTAATTACATCTAACCTCTGTGTAAGTATCTGACTGGCCACTTTAACTACATCTTCTGTAAGGCCCCCTCCTCTCATCCCATCACTATCCTAGGGCCTTCCTAGCCCTCTCCCTTTCAGGGCACATGGTATTTCAAAGCCTTAAGCTCTTTCTCCTTCCTCATGACCATGTTAACTACTCATCTCTCAGGCCAAAGCACTCCTTGCAGAGCCTCCCAGACCCCAGACCAGGCCTCTTCTGTACTCTAATGGCAGCTGCACTTCCCCTTGCTAGCTCCCACTGCACTTTGGTTGAGTCAGTGATTATATGGCCAGTCCTTATCATTTCTACAACATGGGTAGCTGTCCTAATTCCCCCATATAGCATACCCAATATGCAGCTTAGTGAATATGTGACAGGATAAATAAGGAATTTGAAAATGTTCCCAAGGGTTCCAGAAAACTCCTAGCACTTGATTCAATACCAGATTTGACTAGAACCCTCTGATTTCCTAACAAGTTGGGATATTGGTACAAGTGAGGTATGTATGTATGTGCAGGATGCAAAACTAAAATTGTCACCTGCATACTATTCCACAGCATGCTTGTTCCCTCAAAGCTGTCATAAGTGATGGCAAACTCCCATAGAGATGTTCCCATGGTGTAAGAATGAATGGCATGTCACCTACATCCACTAGCATAATCCTGCAACACCATGTTTTCCAGATGAGAAAGAAGAGAGCATAGCAGTTGATAAAGTGCCCAAGGCTACACTGCTAGGAAGAGATACTGCTCTGAGATGAACCCATGTGA
Source organism: Apodemus sylvaticus (assembly GCF_947179515.1). Taxonomy (NCBI): domain Eukaryota; kingdom Metazoa; phylum Chordata; class Mammalia; order Rodentia; family Muridae; genus Apodemus; species Apodemus sylvaticus. The sequence goes on along the minus strand of NC_067472.1, from coordinate 67,923,701 downwards.
TCTTGCTCCCTGGCCACCATCCTTAGCTGCCAAAGAGGGTTAGGGGGATTCCAGATCTGTTTCTATCTTCTGAAGGTCTGAGAGGGTTGTTCACTAATTTACATAGTCAATTCCCTGCTGATGGATATCCAGACTACTGTAAATGAATAACTTAGTGTTTAATCTCTGTACAATTTCTAGGTGCTTCTTTAAGACAACTCTCTTGGAGTGGGATTATGACTTTTAAAATTCCAATTAATAGTTGATGGCTTGAGATGGGCATAATAGAAACTGCCTCCTGTGACACAGAGTAGTGAATGAGTAGAGTCCTAATAACAAAATATAGAGTCTTCCAAAAGGCAGAAATGTTGGAAGAACATCTGAAGTTTCAAAGGAATATTAGGAAAGCTGGCAAGTGGAGAAAGAGAGAGAAAAAGGAAGAAAACAACACATAGCTCCAGGCTCCTTAGGAGGCAGGGATGATGGGGCTCAGAAGCCTCCCACAACATGTAAACTGGATGACCCCAGTGAAGACATGAGCAGTTCAACCACAGGATAAGCCTCCTATTCATTTGGTTTGGTGAGACAGTGGCTCCTCTGACAAGGCCTGGAGAGTTGTGCCTGGGCACCATTTTGAGAAATAACCTGTTTTTTAAGACTAAATTACCATCACAGCCTGGTAGCTAGAAACAATCACAATAAAAACAGCTACAGAGGGTAGCTATGGAGACGGAGAGGGCACAGTGCATTGAAGAACTGCAGGCCACAGGAGGATGGTCCAGGCAGTGAAGATTGACACTTGGCAGCCCCATCCTCAGTGGCTAGGAGCTGACTCTACGGCCTGAGTATATGTAGCATCTGATAGTGTAGAGTCTGAGATCAGTGGATGACCCAATTTCTGACATCATCTCTGTGCCGTGAGGTTTACTGCCAGTCACATTGGGAAAAAAGCTATGGCAGAATTAGAACACTCAGGATACCCTTATCCTTTCAATAGAATAGCCCATCTCACAGGTGTTTGAAAGCACCATGAATGGTCATGGTCCTGTGCAGCTCTCAGTGTTCCGTTTGTGGCCCCCAGTCTCCAATACACAGAGAGCCATTCTTAGCTAGCATGTTAGCTACCCCAAGGTGTACAAGTGGGGGGATCATCACAAACATGAGAGAACCAGAGCCCACAAAGCCAAGTGTGGTCAGCAAGGCTGCTGCTACCCAACGGAGGAGGTCTCCTAAAAGGAAGACAGTCTGGCAGGCATCTAATACCTGACTCACCCATAATGAGCAACATCCCGAGTCTTAGGGAAGACAAGAATCTCTGGCTTCAGAGGAATCCAACGTCCCCAATCCAGATGACTGCAACTTTAGATGGCCCAGGAAGGAGGTGGCGCCAAACCTCACCATCATCGTTACTTGTGCTTTGCCCTTTTGTCTTTTAATAGTTTTAAGTAGTATTTTGATGATAGCTTTTAAGAAGCTTTGTGGTTTTACTTTTCATTCTACTTCTAACATTTACCTAATCGCATTTGTGTGTTTTTGTACAAGCTTTGTCACCAGCAAGAAAACAGCCTATTTTGATGACTGTGGCTTGAATATGCAACGTCCCCCAGAGGCTTGTGTGTTTGAACACACCTTCTCCTGCTGATGGTGTTGTGTGCTGTTGTGAGCTCCTTAGGAAGTGGAGTCTTACTGGAGGAAGTAGCTCACTGGAGGTGGGCTTGAAGGATTTATGGGCAGACCCCACTTCCTCTTCTCTCTTTACTTTCTGACTGCTGGTGAAATGTGACCAGTTGTTCTTACACTTCTGCCCTTTCTGACACGATAGACATGGTCCTCTGGAACTGTAAGCCAAAATAAATCTTTTTCCATTAAGTTGCTTTGGTCTGAGTATTTTCTTATAGCAACTGAAGGGAAACTAAGACAATGACTCAGAGCCAGGCCTCTCTCCAACACTAGTAGCTTTTTAGGAAGGAACAGGGCAGAACACATATACGTATGGATCTACTTAATGAAAAGTCCTAGATGTATGGGCTTTTGAAAGACACATTTCATAAATCCCTTTACTAGGAACTGAAGTGAAAATAGAGGAGACTCCAAAGACTCCTGTTAGATCAACTGCAGAGCCAGGGGGCCAGGAAGTAGCAGAAGTCCACCCTTGATCTACTTTTCACCCATGACACCAATTGGCCATTTGAAAAAGAACCTCCCCTGCAAGGAAGTCCTTTTCCTGATCCTTTCCTCAGGAAAAAGAGAGGCCATGGCAAGCCCAGCCCTGTGCTGTCCCAATAGGGTTAACTAGGATATGAGATATGCACAGGTGTCCCATTCTCATTATCTCCTGAGGCCAAGAGTCACCTGGTCTCTGAGAATTTCCAGGGAATCTTGAGGCATCAGACACTTACTGAGTTTTCAGTGAGTTCCCAGGACCACAGTCCTTCCATCTCAATCGGCCATGACCTCCAGAGATCACATGTGTCCTAGGAGTTACATGCATTTCCTCTACTCCACATGGCAATGGACCCAGAGCCCAGAGTTGGGATATGACCTCTCACAGGGTCAAGTACACCAACCTCTTGTTTAAATAATAATAAGATTCACATATGCGTTTCATACTGCCTTCCTGCCCCATGTTACTTAATGGACAGCTCCTTGGACATTAGCTTCTCAGGAAAAAGACCATGAGAGGTCTCCAGGCCCAGAGTACTTCCCAGATAGTGGTGATTTGAATGTTGGTTCAGCACTCCTCAAAGCTTATGGAATAGGGCTATGGTATTCTGGAAGGAGTGTTGGTATGTGGGAGGGGGTTCAATCACAGCATTAGAAAGGTCATTCATTTTGACCAGAGCTACCAGATCCTTGTAAAAGATGATGGAGCCAACTAATCTTCATCTGGGATCCCTAAAAGTAAGAACCTTAAGACAAATACTTGAGTGCTGAGTTTTATGTGTGGATAACATGCTTAATGGGGAGCTCTGACATCCCACAGAAAACAGAGTCTGAAGTCACATACCTGGAGAGAAAAAAAATGTGGGTCCTTGTGTTGGTTGGTCACTAGCAGAATTCCCTAGGGAGATGAATGAGACCAGATGAAGGATTGTTGTGAAGCACTGCTATTAACGTCTCAGTCTATCATGACCAAGCTTGGTACAAAATGGAGGACCCCCCTTTTTCAGTGGGGCTTCCTCTTCTCCACCTGACCTCATCGGGGGAGTTTGACCCCCACATCCTCTACCTGAGGAATGTCACATAGTCTTTGATTGGTGAAATCACAGGTTCAACACCTTTCCTCTAGGGGGTGGGGCCCTGCCCAGCAAGCACCTGGAATGCCTCTCTATGCAAATGAGGTATTCCCAGTACCTTAAGCCTCAGTCAATGAACATTCACCCCAAGAAGAACCTCTTCCCACTCTCCAAGGTTTATATAGCCCTTGTTCACACTGAGTAAAGAATCCAAGCTTTCACCAAATAGCATCTAAGAGAGCTGTTTCACTGAATACCACCTAAAAGACTAGTAGCACTGAATGAAATCCTTGGAGAAGGCCTTCTCCTACCCCAGGCTCCACCTCATCCTCTCACCCAGTGTGCAGAGGTGCCTCCGAGGGAGGAGGCAGAACGCAGAACCACAAAGTATGCCCCGGTGTCAGAAATAGCCCTTAGGTAAGAGGATGGAGGCTCTAGTACTGGATACAGGGCTGAAAGACTCAGAAATCCAGACATTGCCTGGATTCTCCCAATGTCTTCAATGTTCAGTGATGGCCAAAGAGGCCATGGTCACCTCTACCCATCAAAAAAGCCAAAATAGCCCCAGGAAGCCAAGTAGGTGATGAAGTGACTTCATAATGCTTCATCAAACCACTGAAATGGGGAGGACACCAAAATGGATTTGTGGTGACAGCTGCATCCTGGCCTCCCTCTGACTGTCCCCTCTGGACAGAACAGAAAGCCCACCTCATCGGACCCACTTCCTGTCATCAGGCTGTGTGATGTCCCTGACTCAAAGACATCATTGCTTACAACCAAACTGATTCAGAAAATCTACAAAAGCATACACTTTGGCAAACGTGGACATTCCCCATTTCTCTAAGTGGCTTTATGCCAGTCATGATGGCATGACTTAATCTCCAAGACTGCAGATGTTTTCTGTCTGGGGTTGAATTGTGCCTTTTGAGAATTCAGGTGTATACTTTCTACCTGTGGCACCTCAGAGTATGACTGTAGTTAGAGATGAGTATCCTCCCAAGAAGAGAATAACACAGAAGGAAGAACAAGTGGGGACATATGGAACACATGGGGACAAACACTGTCTACTAGCCAAGGTGTCTTAGTTTGGGTTTCTATTGTTATGAAGAGATACCATGACCATAGCAACTCTTCAAAGGAAAGACATTTCACAGGAACTGGCTTAGAATTCAGAGTGTGGCTCTTCCTGGGAGAGCATCAGAATTAGCTTTTCCCATGACCCCTAGCAGCTGTCACTCAGGGCTGGACTGCAGCATGAAGTAAGGGCAAACTATTCAAGGGGAAGAGGTGATTGTCCCCAAGGTGACTGTGCATCTTAAGTGAACATACCTACTGTATGTATACATGCTTAGAGTGAGAGGTGAGCATTGATCAGACCTGTCACTCTATCCCAACAGCTGGAAACTTTGATTGCTCTGTGTGTGTGTGTGTGTGTGTGTGTGTCTGTCTGTCTGTCTGTCTTTACAGTCAATAATGTAAATATAGCCATTTATTTCCCTTCAATCTGCTTTTTGCTGGTGTGAGGGCTTGTATTTGACATATGGCGCGGTGCTGCCCCCAGTGAGTGGTGGTGGGGATGGCCACGTATTTTGCAGAATAAGCAACTGGACAGAAGCAGATGTGAATAGAACCCCATTCCTGTGTGTGTGTGTAGCCTGCTCTTCTAGGATGGGCCCACCACTTGTATGAAGTGTTTTCCTCTGGGTGGAGCTGATTAAATCACACACACACACACACACACACACACACACACACACACACACACACAGACACATACACACACACACACACACACACACACACAGAGAGAGAGAGAGAGAGAGAGAGAGAGAGAGAGAGAGAGAGAGAGAATGAACATTGATTCACTTATGTTCAACATTTACTTATATATTCTAAAACTGAAATTTTACAGGGAATGGTGCTGTCCACAGTGGGAATGGCTTCCTACCTCAATTAATATAATCAGGAAAATCCTCCGCAGACATACCCACAGGCCAATTTGATTTAATAGTTCCTCATTGACTTCTTCCCAGGTGATACCAGGCTGGTAATTAATACTAGCCAACACAGGCTTTGTAGAACTAGGAACATGAAGGAAGAGACAATAAAAAAAAATACTTCAGGAACTTCTCCTTTAAGTTGACTCTGCCCTGAGAGCTTCAGTGAAATTAATATAAAGATCATGTGTTAGTTTGTTTGGCAGATAAAATGTGAAGACAGGAGAGAGTTCAGGATGGGACCGAGAGAGCAGCTGTGATCATTAAAGGGATCAGGACAGCTGGAGAATCCTCCCCACTTCCACCCCAGTGCTGTATCTGGGACAATAGGAAGGTGTGCTGTTAACAAAATCCCACAGTCTTTAGCTTGTGAACATTCAAATTCATTAAAAACCGTAAAGCCTAGGCTGAGTAGCTCTCTCCTCAAAAGCTGCTGCCAGGAACATGTTTCTCCAGCGACAGCATATGCTCGCCGATGGGCAGCTGTGCTCTAAGGGGGCCAGGTTCCATGCTGCGCTGTGGAGAGAGCTCGGCAGCATCATTACCCATAATGGCATCAGGTTTGCAGGTATGAGAGGTGCAAGACTGAAGGGGTCCTGGAGAGAGCTGAAGCCATGCGGTGTGTGGCAGGCTTGGAGTCCTGGCAAAGAGGCCCCCAGAGTTCATTACGTGAAGCTGTGGAGCTGCAGCTCCAGCTGCCGAGGTGACCCCAGGATATTGAGGATGTCAGGACCATGAGATGGCCACTGAGAAAAGCAGTGGGCAAGGGATGGAGATGGTTCACAGGGAGGCTGAGTGTGCTGCCAGGGCAGAGCTGCAGGAGCGGGGACTGCCGGAGCACGCCGTGAACCTCAGCTACCAGACGCCAAGCTGCGGGATTTGATGTTTTCCCTGATGGACTTTGGTATTGTTTTGTTCTGATTGTTCCTTGTTCTGCCCTGGTCCTTCCATTTCAGAATAATGAGTATTTACTTCATGTCATTTGTATGCCGGTGTATGAGCTTGGTTTTCATTTTATAGGAACTCACAGTGAAAAAACTTCGGTCTTTTCAAGGGTTGGGATTGTTAAAGACTATGGGTTCTTTCAAAGTTGAAAAGGCTTTAGAGCATGGTCATGGGTCTACAGTGACCAGGACTGAAAGATTATAGCTTCAAAGGAATGCTTTTGGGTTTCAGGTTGACAAGGGGTGGGGTTGTTAAAGTTAATGTTAAATGATAACTTGACAAAATTTAAAGTCACCTGGGGGACAGTTCTCGAGAAGGCCATGCCCATGGGATATCATACTGATTACATTACTTGCTGTGGGAAGACCCATCTTGACTGCGGGTGGGACTATCCCACGAGCAGAGGCTCTTGACTATAAAAAAAAAAATGGAGAAAGCCAGCTGTGCACTAGCTTGCATTCATCCTTTGTTTACAGCTGCCATTTGATTGGCTGCTTCAAGCTCCTGCTGCTTTGACTTCGTCACCATGATGGACTATATCTTGAATGATTAGTTAAAATAAACCCTTCATCCTGAGTTGCTTTTGTCAGAGTATTCCAGCACAGCAGCAGGAAGATAAATTAAGACAAATTGTGTGTAGATTAACACAGATACAATGTCAAAAAAAAAAGGAGTTGTATTTTAGATTCAAGACAGGGTTTCACTGAAAAGTCAAAAATATGTATCCTTTCCATTTGAACTTCATGTTAATGAGTCAAAAGAAGTCTATCTCAGAGGTTGCAGACAATACACACCACACAATCAGAGTTGTACAGAGCCATTGCCCTGCCCCCCAGATGATGCAAAAGCAGAACTGAAGCCATCTCTCATCCTGAAAGTGAACTAAGCTGAAAATCGCCAACAACCAGCATTCTTGGATCAAGATGATGTCCACACGGCAAACGGTTGCCAACAAGCCTGGGAAGACAGTTGTTGGCATGGGGGTCACCGTGGTACCATAGACAGAAATCTGCATAAGCAAAATGTACAAATGACACACCCCATCTCCTTGTTTTTATTCTTTGCTTATCTTTTAGACCTTGGCTAAAACATGTTCCAAATGCGTCTCACTGTGGCCTCTTCGGGATGGCACTGTATGAGCAGCCAAGATCCTCCTCCTCTATGAAACACTGCTCGTGATCTACTGAGAATGCTCTGTCCAGAGTCACAAGGCTTGTGTGTCTGCAAGAGAGCAGCTCTTCCTCTTACATTGCTACTGATGTAGAAGGAAAATGAAAGCTCACCAAGAATGTCGGGATTGGCCCTTAGTGAAATCAGCCCTGGGGTAGAAAATGGAGTCTAGAGATGTGGCTCAGTGGTAAAGTTCTTACTGTGTAAGGATGTGAACCTGAGTGCAGGTCTCTTCACTCACCTAAAAGCTCAACAGTTGTGCCTGCCTGTAACGGCAACACTGGGGAGCCAGTGTACCCAAAATGGTGACTCAAGGTTCACTGAGGGACCTAAGATGTGGGACACAATAGAGGAAGACATCTGACATTTACCTCTGGTCTCCGTGCCTGCACATAACAGGATACAGGTAGGTGCATGGGCATGTGCGTGCATGTGCCTGTGCGCTCTCTCTCTCTCTCTCTGTCTCTCTCTCTCTCTCTCTTTCTCTCTCTCTCTCTCTCACACACACACACACACACACACACACACACTGGGAGTGTTCAGAAGAAATCCCCTATAAGTGTTTTTTTGTCACCAGCTGTAGTATACTTGGTATGAGGAAGAGGAGCAAATGCAGCTTCCTCTGAGCTGTGTTGAGGTTGGGGTGTCTCTGTGCTTGTTACAGAGTAGGGCATAAAGATAAGGGAAAGTGTCCAGGTGTAGGAAAGCAGGGGCACCCACCAGTGTGCCAGCTTGGTCAGGGAGAATACCAGAGAGGCCCTGAGGAAAACTAAAAGAACAAACTGTATTAGGGAGAGGAGAGGAAATCAAGAAATAGAGCAGAGGTAAGCAATGCAGTTACCACAGAAGCCATCACAGATGTTTCCATTCCAGCCGTGAGACAAATCTATAGAATAGTCTCGCTTACGTTGAGCTATGAACTACTGGGGAGTGCTGGGCGTGAGCTTGATTACATTGAGCTGGTGACAGACAGTGCAAACATTCATGGAAATTCATGAGTTTCAATGGCTTGAGGGACAGTCCCTGTGAAGGGAAGGTCTGACAGAAATGCATGGGAGAGTTCAAGGTCACAGGGTCAATTGTCTAGATGTTGTAGTTTTCAGCTATAGTGCAGAAACAACCTTCCACAAGCTTTATTTGCACTTCACTTTCGGCATGTCTAAAATGCTACCAAGAGAGCTTTGTTTTAACACAGAGTGGCACGGCGGTGGAAGAATGCAGACCTTCCGTTTTCAGGCAGGCAGTGAACCTCTTTCCAGAGCTTCATGCTTGTGGTCAGTGGAAACATGGCCATTGATGCCCATGCGTATTTAGCACACTTTTAAAGACTCCATTTAAATTTTGTGACAAATGTTCCTGTTTGGGACTTTGACTTCATAAAGACTAGAGACAAATTTCCAGTCACGTTTGATGATCCAGTCTTAGAATCCACTTATGTGGATGTCAGCTTTATCTTACTTGTGCCCCTGGCTTTTACTTGTATTCATTTAATTCCCCACTTCCCTCTAATTCATGGACTTCATAGATTGATAAAGCACACTGACTTTTTTCTATTCCTTGAACTACTTCTGGGTAGAGTGGACTGAGACTCGAACTACAGAGGTCCTAGAGAGTCTCCTGCCTTTAACTCTTTATATTAGCTGGGATTGAAAATAAAGCTTCCCCACGGGTGAATAGAACTTTGTGCCCCAAGAAAAGAGTACAAGGATGCACCTAATGTGATAATTGGTAGAACAGACTTATAATTTATCTTGAAGGTGATCAGGCATATATACTGATTTTATCAGGAGTCGGGATGGCTTATGCTAAGTTTCCAAAAACCCGCTGGGGCCAGACAATGTGTGGCAGGGATGGAGTCTCGGCAAGTCCCTAGAATGGCTGGGACTGTGGGGCATTTACTGAGGAAAGCTGCTGGCCCAGAGTGGAGCCGGTCCAGGAGAGGAGGCTATGCATACTGCATGGAACTGTGCTTGGAACGCAGGGCTGACCAAGTCCTCCTTCAAAGCCTAGATGAGTTCTGTCATCTTACAGCTGGACACAGAGCTGCAGGGTTAGATGTTTGCCATGAGCTGGCATCTCTTGAAGGATTGTGGGCACCAACTGTTTGAGACATAGTCTCCCACCCAGCTCCTAACCCAGCTTGGAGAAGTACCAGGAGAGCCCAGATTGCAGTCTCCAGTGGAAGACAAGGATGGCACAAATGCAGTAGGAACCTGGAAGCCTTTCCATAGGTTTCCATAGGTAAGTGACATCCTTGGAGGAAACTCCATTGCCGTGAGCTTCCACAGCGAGGTTGTTCATTTTCAGTGTCACTTCAGTTTAAAATGGTTTTGTTCCTACTTTTGCAATCTGAAAAGCAAGTTGGGTAGAAATGTACCTAGTGGTCAGACCCTGACCCTGCCACCGCCACCTCCATGTGCTACGGTTCTTAGTGGGAATCTCACTGAGCCAGATCATTTTGTCCCCAGAGTATGCTGAGACCTAGACCCATTTGAGTATTCTGGAACAAAGAAACCCTTTGCGTTCTGTGGCTGAGTCTAATCCTGCTCACTGGGGAGCAGCTCTTCCACTTTATAGCTAATCTTCATCTGACCCATTTGTGAATTTTGTTCTGAGGCTACTTTTAACTTCTGTGCTCTCTGGAGGTAGCTCTCTGCCAGGTCTCATTTTAATCCCATAAGCAGCGCATTGATGTCTGCCTCGGAGGGTATTTTATCAGGTGCGTGCACTTAACTTCTTATATAGTAATATTTGCTCACTACATATTTCCTTACTTGATTGGGGCAAACCCCCCAAGGGTGTAAAAGCTGACCCCAATGTCTGCCTTGGACTCTGAGACTCTGCAGGCTGTTTCTGATGAGCTTTGAACAACCACAAGACCATTGAATAACATTTCCCGGACTTTAAGTTAGAATGTTCAATCTGATGTTTTTAAAGTCTGATGGTTTTAAGTGCTTGTGCTTTACAAGGTTGTTAGGAGTGAGTATACACACATGACTCCTGACCTATGGCAGGTGATTCACACTGGATGTTTCCATCTTTTGAAATGTTTTTGGTCAGATTTTTGGGTGATAGTTTTCATTATACATGAAATGAATTATTTCTTTAAATGCATATAAATTCTGACATTTGTGACCTGCCATATTTGAAACAATCAAATGTATTCCACAAAATTTTCTTAAACTTGGTGCGAGAGCTGTGCAGACTGATTGTGTCAGCTCCCTGCCTTCTCATGTTCTGCATTCTGGAGCATTTTTTTAATGGGTTTTGCCTCACCAATACCACTCTGGCAAAGAGCGCTGATGTCCACAGCCTTTGTGGTCTCCCTGCTGTTTCTGATGCTTTGACTAAGGTGGCTACCCTTTGTGGTCCCAGGTTGTCCCCACCTTTGAAGAGTGACTGTTTTTGCTGGTACTCCTTCATCTGCTCACTGCCTAAATGAGATATTTCACTTCCTATGAGACTGTGGATAAAGAAGGAACGTGTTATGTGTGTGTGAGGCACCAGACAGGAGCAGAGAATTAAAACCAGCCACAGGCATGGCATCCCTCCTGGGCTAGCACAACTTGAGAAATGTGCTTGCCTCCTGGAGGATCTGGGGCTAATGCATGAGATCTTAGCATGTCAACATGAGCAGGGCATGTCTAGAACCCAGGGTGGAGGTGGCACAGGGGCCATGTTGGCTATGTTCTGATGACACTTCATGGGCCTTTGTGTACTTGCCACCTTTCCTACCAGATCCTTCAGCATGTTCAGTCTGATGGTTTTAAATTCTTCACTTGAATTTTTCAAAACCTGTGTCATCAATGCTTCTGACTGTACTGATTTGTTGTTGTTGTTGTTATTCTTTGTGTGTGTGTGTGTGTGTGTGTGCGCACAATCTTTTTAATTCAACGTTGACTACCACACATGGAATGGGGAAGAATCATATTAAATAGAAGTTACACAGGAGACGGGCATGTCTCATCCATGGAGAGGCCATTACTGTGGAGGACTGATGAGATACAGACAAAAGAAAAAAGGGAATGGAATTTCATGCTAACATCATGGTAACTGTAACTGTATTGCCTTCTAATTCTTCTTGGAGCAACCTTTGTTAGCCTGGGGGGGCTGCCAGAGCTGGGGTGCTGGGAAGGCTCCGTGCTTAGCTCTCAGTTACAAATGTACATCTATACTTCACCTCAGGCTTTCTCCCAGGTAGAGGCTATGGTTTATGACTTGCTTCTTGGCTCCAGGTGAGGGGTGGCCAGGTGTTTTGGTCCAGCTCTATCCTTTTAATTGTTCTTTGAACCTGAGCTTGTGCTATCTCCCCCAGATGATGCTCAAACTACCCCCGAGGGAGACGATTCCTTCTCTCTACTTGTCTAGGGTACCTCACATGGTTTCTTACCCTCCCCCTAGTCTCATCCAGGTTTTCATTACATGTTTGGTCACTCACTGGTCATAGATCAAAGATGTTTGTGTTGTGAGGTAGAAGGGCAGAACTGGGCGAAAGTCATGACTGTCAGCTTTCCTGGATTGAGAGCTGACTCAGGGCTTAGTAAAGTGCAAGGACATCGAGCACAGACACTGTGGACCAAACCCTCTGAGACCCCAAGCCCGAACCATCCATTTCTGTTTTGAGTTGTCCTATCAGATGCCTACTCGCAGCACTGACAAAGTACCTAACTCGGGTATGGTCAGTGGATCCCCGTCTGACCTCTGTGCACAGGTAGCTGACCTTACACTCTCTTTCCTCCGTGCTCATCTTTCTGATAAGAAACCTCAACCATGTCTAGGGCCCCAGATGTGGAGGTCAGTGCTGGCTTTAGACATTGCTGGACATTTTGTCTATTTGTTTTTACACACGGAAGATTCCTTCTTGTGTGTTTTCTATCAAAGTTAAATTAATTGATTGATTGTTTGCCAATGTGCATGCTTGTGTATGTGTGCTGTGTATGTGTCCAAATATATGTATGGAGGTCAGAAGACAACTTGTGGGAGTCAATTCTCTCCTTTCAACCTCCTCAGGTCATTAGGCTTGGTGGCAAGTGCTTTTGCCTGGTCAGTCAACTCATTGGCCCCTACTTGACAGTTTTGTCATGAATAAATTACATTTCTTCATATCAGATTTTTTTAATCTAATAAGTAACTCTGTTGTGATGCTGTTTAAGTTAAGGGGCCATATCTTAAATTTTTAACTAGTTGTTCTGGCTTCAAAGAATAGAAAGGATTTTTCATTCATCATTATGCTTGATTCTTGTGTGCTTTTACTTAAAAAACTTGGGCATAAAGCAAAGGCTGAAAGGTGAAGGCATGTTTCTACATCCATCTTCGTCCTGTCAGCTCTCCATTCTCTTGTGTCAAAACAGTCTTTAAGAATGGATCATTTTCAGGAAGAAAAAATACCTCCCAAGCAAAGGTTTTGCAAAGCCTTGCCTGAATTTATGGAAAATGTTATTAATTTAAACTAAAATGGTAAACATAAACAAAGTCCTTTGACTTCCAAGGGTGGCTAACTCAGGTCAGACTGAGGATCATTATGTGGTCATTCTAGAGTCCAGAGGGACAGAAAGCTAGCCAGCTGCAAGCCTTGGTGTCTCTCCAATACCCTAACTCCAGTCTTCTTGTTGTCCCAGGATCCAGCAGGTTAGGAAGTGAGCTGTGCTCAAACAAACCTTGGTGGTCCTGCTGTCCCATAACTCCAGCCCCTGGTGACCACTCTTGAGGTACTTGGTGTCTTCACTATTAGTTCTTTACATTCATTCATGCTACTATGTCCATCTAGATGCAGTGATAATACCAAATAGAGTCATCCATTGCGAGTGTTCATGGATGTTCATGAGGCTATCCCAGACACAGTAGAGATAGCACAGGATGTGCATGAGGCTATCCCAGACACAGTAGAGATAGCACAGGATGTGCATGAGGCTATCCCAGACACAGTAGAGATAGCACAGGATGTGCGTGAGGCTATCCCAGATACAATAGAGATATCACAGGATGTTCATGAGGCTATCCCAGACACAGTAGAGATAGCACAGGATGTGCATGAGGCTATCCCAGACACAGTAGAGATAGCACAGGATGTGCATGAGGCTATCCCAGACACAATAGAGATATCACAGGATGTGCGTGAGGCTATCCCAGACACAGTAGAGACAGCACAGGATGTGCATGAGGCTATCCCAGACACAATAGAGATATCACAGGATGTGTATGAGGCTATCCCAGACACAGTAGAGATATCAAAGGATGTCCACGAGACTATCCCAGACACAGTAGAGATAGCCCAGTTGACATTTACTGGGACATTTTTCTATTGGGAGTCCCAGCCATCCAGCAGAGAAATAGGCTGAATGTCAGAAGATAAGGTCAGTGAGGAGGCCAGGAGGAGGAGAGAAGAGAGGAAGAAATGCTAAGAACTACATCCCCAGATTGTGGCTCAGGATTGTAGGTTTGCAGATTACTTCCTGAGGGGAGAGATGGCTAGATCTACACCGGCTTCTCTGAAGGAGCATGAAGAAGCCAGGAGATCTGACAGATCTTCCGCTCCCTCCCCTCCCCAAGCCTAAGCTGGAACCTCTGGCAAAGGAGCTGTGTGCTCTGGACAATCCAAGCAGTAGCTGCTCAAGCAAGGCGAGGCCAGGGCAGCAGGGCCATAAGGAAGTGTGGCTATGCACTTAATCTACAAAAGTTTGCTGAATGTCTAAGTGAACAGACAGTAAAAGTCTAGACTCAAAATTCACCTCTGCATCTGGATATCAGGGTGTGGGACCCAGAATAACAATGCTACCTGGAGGCAGAGGACCTTAGCCAACAGTGGGAGACTGTGTACACATGGCTTGGATAAGCAGGCCAGCCCTAGGCTGTCTGACACTGAAGGTCAGAGGCTGGTTCCCACGTTCCTTTCTGTTGTGCTAAGATGCATGGCTTCTCCCAGATCAGGAACCTGTCATGTGACCATTGAACACCTCAAGAAGCCCCAGATGGAGTGAGCTGAGCTTCTCACACCCAGTGTTCATGTGGGCAGAGTCTAACCGTGGACCAGACCAACAAATGGGCTCCTTACATCCTAATCCAGATCACCTATTCAGTCATCCATCCATAGGTATCAGTAAACAGTGCCGACAGGATGGCGTGCACCACATCCCAAGTTACTGTGGACTTCTTTTGTAACTGACCTCTGATCCAAGGTCAACATCATGTCAATGTAACTCAGTCCAGCAGAACAGTGTGGCCCATTTCATGCTTGTTGGATTAACACAGCTGCCAACAAAAAGCACGAGTCCAAAAATAGATATAATATTGACAGTATTGTATACCTAGGAAGTAAAATAATGACAGAAGTATGTGGATCTCTGCCCTCAAAACTCTAGAGTTTGCAGAAATTTTAAAAGACCTAAGTAAATGGAAAGGCAGAACATGCTCACAGATTGGAAAGTCATTATTGCAAAGGTGACATTTCTGCCCAGAAGGAAACAGAAATCCATTATGATTTCAAAGAAAATCACAGAAGTCTTCTTGTATAAATGCACACACTGATTCAAGAATATGGAAATGCAAAGCCCACAATATCTCTACCACAGCCCTGTAAATAAGTGGGGTGGGAGGATCTCCCAGATTGGAGAACATGTTAGGAAGGTACAATTCACAGGCAGTGATGGAGAGAGGGAGAAACCACACCAAGGGAGAGTCTGGGAGAATCTTGCTGCAGGCTGTATGCAGGTGGGAGCTTCCTTAGTTAGGGCTTAATTGCTGTGAAGGGACACTATGATCAAGTCAACATTTCACTGAGGTTGGCTTACAGGTTCAGAGGTTCAGTCCGTTATCATTACGGTGGGGAGCACGGCATACAGGCAGAGAAGGAGCCGAGAGTTGTGTATCTGGATCATCAGGCAGCAGGAATAGTGAACCACTGGGCTGGCTTGAGCTTCTGAACTTCAAAGTCCACTGCCAGTGACACACTTCCTCCAAAAAGGCCATACCTGCTCCAATAAGGCCACAAGTCCTAATCCTTTCAAATGATAAACTACTCTCTATAAGCCTATGGGAGCCATTTTCATTAAAACCACAACAGGAGCCCTTGTACAGGTTCAGAGGTTCAGTCCAGTATCAAGGCTGGAACATGGCAGCATCCAGGCAGGCATGGTACAGGACGACCTGAGAGTTCTACATCTTCATCTGAAGACCGCTAGCGGAATACTCACTTCCAGGCAGTTAGGACTGGGGATTAAAACTCATGCCCTCAGTGACACACCTACTCCAACAAGGCCATACCCCCAATAGTGCCACTCCCTGGCCCAAGCATATTCAAACTATCACAAAAGGCTTGGATGAGGTATGCTACAGAATCCCTAGGCTGCTATAAGTGGGAATTATGAAGCAATTCTAGTGGAAGCTGAGAGCATCAGAATGCTGATGGAAATGTGGGATTGCACAGACTGTGTGCATAAGCTTCCAGGGGGAAATGATCACTGGGCTGTGAATCGTACCAGAGGCCAACAAACCATCTATTGAGGGTTTATCTGTGTTATGAGACCAAGAGAGGCCAAACTGAATAGTTACAGACTAATGAATCTGGTAGAAGAGATTTCAAGACAGTGTCAGATTTGGGCGGTGACATGGATATCTCTGGTTGCTTTTAGCCAGTTTCACAGTGAGTATAGGGCTGAAAATTAAAGCAGAAAGAAACAAAACACACACACACTCACACACACATACACACACATACACACACACACTCACACACACATACACACACATACACATACACACACATACACACACATACACACACATACACATACACACACATACACACACACACACACAGAGGAGGGAAGGAGATAATGAATATGAGGTTGAGAGAGAAAGGTGGAAGGGAACAGAAGAAGAATTGGAGGGGAAAAAGTGGGGGTAGATATGATAAAAACATCATACCTGTGTGTTGAATTCTTAAACAATAAGAAAAGAAAGAAAAACCAAGTGGGGAGTGCTTTGTATCAGAATAGAAGGAAAGAAGCTGGGGGTGTCTCAGGAACTGGCTAGATCTGCCCGCCTTGGAGTACAGGCTGGACAAGGTTTAGCCCATTTGAAAGTCTGATTTGCAGAGAGCTCCAGGGCACACTGCAGAGGTCTGGACTCCTAGGATAGCCTAGGCACTCAGCTACCTAGGCAGTCAGAGCTGCTGCAGCTGTGGTCCAAAGAGTGTGAACTCTGGCTATAGCTGGAGGCAGACCTTGATGGTGTCCACATGTTACTGGTTCAGCAGGAATACACAATACAAGGGTTCCAGAATGGAATAAAAATCAGGGAGCCCTCTATTCGGATTCCAAAGGAAGGGTGGAATTTTGATATTCAGAGTCTCACAGGGAAGACTACCAACTTCCCTGGAGTCTTTCAAACATTTGAACAGTGGTAAAAATGTTGAGGCTTTGTGGAATCCTGGAGATGGACTGAATGCAGTTTGCTTTATGAGATGATCGGGCTTCTGAGGATGGGAGTGGAATGTGTTGGTCTAAATATCACATTTTGGATGCTTAGTCTCAACTTGTGGTGTTCCTTTGGACCTTTTGGATTCTTCAGGAAGTAGATCACTGGGGTAGGTATGTCCTGAGGGTCGTGAATGGCCAAAAGCTCAGCTATGTCCCTCATCCAGCCACATGGACTGTACTTCTGAAGCTGACAGCTGAAATAAGCTATTTATATTGCTAACTTCTTCTCTCAGATATATTGTCACATTTATACAACAGTCATAGTCACAGATCTGGGGACTGACATGGGGCTTATGCAAAATATAGAGGAAGCACGACATATTTATTTTCTTTCGTATTTAGCATAAATATTTATTTTAAGTTATTTATGTGGTGTGTTTGTGTGTGTGTGTGTGTGTGTGTGTGTGTGTGTGTATGCTGGCACAGAGGCCAGAAGAGGGTGTGGAGTATCCTCCTCGACCACTCTCAGTATATTCCTTTTAAGGCAGAGTCTCTCCCAGAACATGTGCCTGGTCTTTATCTTGGCCATGCTGGAAGCCGGCAGCTACCCTCCTGTTCCTGCTCCACTCAGAGCCTGGATGCCAGCACACACTAGAGGCTCAGATTGTTAACTGTATCCTGGGGTCTGAAGGCTGGTCCTCATGATTGCACACCAAATGCTCATTACCACGGAGTCATCTCTAAAGCCCCAGCACTATCTGTTTTTAAGGAAAATGTCAGATACCTCAGTAGGGGAAAAATAACCAGCAAGAAATATCAACAATCCTCTCAAAAATTGGGGGTGAGGGGAGAGACTCAGCTGGCAAATATAAAGGCATGAACAAACTCAGTAATTGTAGAAGTGAGAATTAAAACATCAGATGCCACTGCAGAACAACAATAAAATTACCAGAGAGGCGTAGAGAACAAAAGGCTGACAGAGCAGGCAAAGGGGCTGAGCGAGTGGTATTGTTAAGCATTGTTGGTGGCAGAGCATCAGGACAGAGGTTTGCTAGGGCCTGCTCATGCTTATACCCTGTGAGCCAGTGATTTCTAGGTGGGGCAGCTGCCACCATATTTCACAAGAAAGGTCTCACAGCATCAAAGAGAAAAGCGATGGGGACCTTGGGTTGGGGGACATAAGAAGGGACGGGAAGGAAGGAGTTTCCTGAGGTATTGCTAAACCCCTATTTCTGGGCTTCCTGCCTGTCACAGTGTGAGCTGCTCTGCTTCATCATGCTCTTCCTGGATGGATACAGTAGCCTCTGAAACAATGAGTCAAAATGAACATTTTCTTTCTTTAAGCTGGTCCATTGGGTATTGACTGAAATAGAGGCCTAGAGAGGGAGAAGGGTCTGGTTGGCTCCCTAGTGGTCTGCAAAGTTTTAATGGTTTTTCCACATCCAAAAAAAGGTTTGCTCAATAAAATTGAGCAGAATTTTAAAGAAAGGGTGGTTGCAGAGCAGAGGATTGTAAAGGGGGAAGGAAGAGCTTGGTGGTAAGGAGGGTGGCTATACTGTTGTCTGTGCTGGAAGTTTCCTGGGTCTGGATACATAACAGAAGGAAACCTTCCTGAGCCTACTGTGGGTCTGTTCTGATCCTCCAAGCATGTAACTGCATCACCTGACCCAGCAAAGGGGATTCTGTAGACATAACTCAGTGTATTGACCTGAAGACACACAGTCCTGGGTTGTTTGTGGAGGGGGATGATGGGGGGAGTGGGGCAGTGGGTGGGGAGGGAGGTGGTCCAGTGGAATCGTAACATTTCAGACAGAACAACCTCAGGGATTGAGGGTAGAATGCAGAGATTGGCATAATCCAGTTGATTTGAAGAAGAGACCTGAGTCAAAGCATGTAGCTGTCCTCCAGAGGCTGGGAATGGATCCCGGCCTGGAGCCTTCAGAAGCCCTGGCCCTGCCAACAACAGAACTATATTTGTGTAACTTTAAGTACCCAAGACAGTTTGTTCTGGCACTGATAGGAAGTCTACCTCATGATGGCTAATACTGTGAATAGTGTAGCTACTGGGTGCTTAGGTAGATTGCAACAGATCTTCAGATAGCCAAAGGAGCCCTCAACTCTAGACTGGGAAGTGAATAAGGAAATGGCACTGTGGCTTGTCTGTGGTATGACCTCTTGGCATCTTTGAAGGCTCAGGCTAGATCTGCATCTAGGCTGGAGGTACCCACAACAGGGTATCATGCGTCTGACCTCAGGGATGCAGGAGCTGGTTACAGAGGAAGATGAGGTATGCTGATAGGTTTCAAGGCCAGCCTCCTCTCACTACTCATGTGGCTGCCTGCTGCTCAGCAGGCCCTCTGGGGACCATGATTTACTTCTCTGATGCTTAAACCTCCCTGAGGAGGGAGAATTCTCTTCAGCCCCTGCTCCCCTCCTATAGATGTGGACATCACAATAAGCAGAGTTTGTGCAACCTATTTATGCAAAACATTGAGTTTATTGCTCGCCAAGATTGAAATCTGCAGCAAGCACTTGCTTTGCTGGTCGGCTGAGCAGCACGTTTGGAGAATGTGTAGTTAACGATACAGTATAAAACCAGAGAGCTCGGTTCTTATAATAATTTTGTTATGGTCAATCTAAACCTAATATCCTTTTTCATGCTATTTTCTGCTATCCTAAATCTTTCCTCTGAAAGGCAATAATAGGTAGGCCATCAGCAGAGCTTATGGGGAAACAACTGTGCTTAGAGCAACTCTGATTAATGACTGATGGCCCCGCATCTCATCCCGAATAAGGTGGCGAGTCGGAACGACTGTGTCCACGGGCCAGGTCGGTTTGTCTCAGCTTGGCCCGGCTATATCTGCACAAGAGGGACTTGGGCTCATCTCTAAGGATGACTGAGACAACTGGTGCTTCTGACAGATGTGCAAGTTTGGATGCTGGCAGTCCCAGGTTGGAGTGGGTGCTTCAGAGAAGACTAAATACAGATGCCCAGGAGGGGTGTGGGGACCACTGGCTACTAGGCTTATGGAAAAGGACAGCAGCTTTGCCAAGGGTGTTACTCTTTCCCTTTGCTGCCCAGGCAAATGTCTGAGAGGAAAATGCCTATCACAGATGGCTTGGCTAGGTAGCGATGGGGGTGGGCGTGGGTGGGGAGGGAACAGCAAAACAAACTAGAGGTGTTTGTCTCTCACATAGCTCACATGCTACTGATGTCATCCTGGGAGTTCCATGAAGTTTCTAGAGGTCCCAAAGAGGCTCTGCAAGGCAGGAGTCATGAGCAGAGCAGCCCCCAACCCACCAGGACACATGGGGGCAATGCTCAGGTCATCAGGAGCCATCTGTGTTAGAGTTTCACCCCACCATGAGGCCCAGATGGAAGCTTCCCAACTGTGGGATTTGAGAGGTTTACTGGACAATGGGTCCTACCAGACCTACCCCACGATTCTCCCTGGAAGGTGGCCACGGACTTGGAGATAGCTTTGGCTTTAGAGGAGAGAATGCAAACCCACATATGTAGCCTGCAGTGTCTTCCAAACACAAAAGATTGTACATATCGCAGGAGATAAAACTGAGATTTGAACTCTTGTGTTGTTCTTCCCAAGAGACAGCACTGGCCCATAGATGCCTCCTACCTTTCTGTGGACACGCTTAGGAAGTACCAGGCATTTTGCAGGGCAAAAGGCAGCCCCGCACTTTATGCAGGGGTGGTTATAGCAAAATACCTGGGATGGTAGGGATACAAAACAACAGAAACCTGCTGTTTTCTTCTTCTGTGTGCGTGTGTGTACATGTGATTGTATATACATGCATGTGTGTGTGCATGTGCACATGTGTGTATACCCTAACCCTACCATGTGTACATGTATTGTGTTATGTGTGGGGTTTGGATGCTTGTGCATACGAGAGTGGGGCTAATATCAGCCATCCTGGATCCCTCTCTACCTCATGTACTGTGGCAATCTCTCACTTGAATCTAGAACTTGTTAATTTGGCTGGTCCGTCTAGCCAGCTTGTTCTGGCAATCCTGTCTTTGCCTTGAGTGCTGGGATTGCAGGGAGGCACAGGCCTGGCATCTTTGTGGGTGCTGGGGAACCTAACTCTCACACTCAAGTTTGGGTGGTAAACCATTTCTTTACTCCAAAAACTTACTCCCTTGTAGCCCTGATGGCTAGAAATCCAAGTTTAGGGCGAGGAAGGGTTGGATCCTCCTGAGGCCTCCCTCTTCAGCTTACAGATGGTGTCTTTTCTTGGTGTATGTATCCATGAAATTTTTCTGGGTCCAAATCTCTCATCAGACATCAGTTAGATTGGCTAAGTGTCTACCTTCACAGTCCCCACTTATCTCCACTTTATCCCCTTTTTAAAACCCTGCTCAAAGTATAGGTTCTGGTTTAGGTCAGGGGTTCTCAAGATTCCTAATGTTGTGACTCTTTAATGTCATTCCTCATGCTGTGGTGATCCCCCCCAAACCATAGAATAATTTTCATAATTGTAATTTTACTGCTGTTACAAACCATAAAATAAATATCTGCATTCTCTGACAGTCTTAGTCCACCCCTGTGAAAAGGTCATTCAACCCCAAAGGGGTTTCAACACACATGTTGAGACCCACTGGTTGAAGTCTTCACTGATGGATTCCAGAGGACCCCACAGCACCCCTGTGTCTGTCAGAAGTTGCTGTAATGATGGTGTGAAACAACCTCTGGGGCATTGACATCTGCTTTTCATTCTTACACAAACAGGAGGACTGTTGGTTTGCAGTAGGGTTGCTTTGAGATGATCCAGCCTTAGCGTGATCCAGGCTGCCAGAGAGAGTCCAGGGGTACTGCAGGGGCCCCTCCGGCTCCACTCCTCTTCCAGTGATGGCAGGAGTAAAGTGGCCAGGGCCTTAGACCACAACCACTTTCCACTGGACGAAGCAAGTCTTGTGCTGCAGAATGTATTTACAAAGTCAGCCCGATGTCCATGCCTTTTGCTTCAAGCCATGGCCTTTTTTACTTTTAATTGGTTGTTTCTGATGATCTTGTCCCAGCTCAGAGCTTGGAGAATTGTGGAGCTCTTGGCCTATGGATCTGTCTCCTGAGTGGCTTTCTTCATGCTGTTTTCTGCAGGGGGTGCATGCAACCCTAAAACTCCCTCCCTCTTTCACACTCATCCTATGCATTGCTGTAACCTGCTGCCCACTTATCTCAGCTGCTGAGCTTCTCAAAGTGTAATAGAAAAGATTATGGAGCAGATAAAAGCCAGGAGCTAATGGTGCCCCGCACTGGTGTCTTTTTTCAGTTGCCATTAGGTTCACAGAGTGCCTCTCAGTGGGTGGGTAGGCTTTGCCAGCCTCAGGAGTCTGTCCTGGGTGAGCGCAGGTTTGTGCTGTAGATTCAGGTTGGTCATCAGCACTATTATTAAAGTAAAGATGGACCTGCTTTAGAGGACTTCAGCCTTTCTCCGTGTCGTCTTCTATTCAGGGAACAAGTCTTATATTTGTGCTCCTTGTTATTTATTCCAAAAGCAGATGTGTTTGCTCTGTCTGAACCATCCTGGGTATCCCTGGACCCCTTGGCTCCTTAGCTGGTATTGCTCTGTCCTTTACCTTCCCAGATGCTATCCAACTGAAATTTTGAGTAAATTTGCCCCTGGAGTTGATCATTCCTCGACCTAGGATTCAGAGTAACTTGTCTTTTTCTTCTTTGTCATGTGATGATAAAAACACACAGAGCATGAAACTCCCCTTCTTACTTTCTGAGTATCCCCTGGACACTGGGCACATTGACAGTACTCAGGTTTCCATCACCACTGTTCATCCTCAGAAGCCGTTCAACATCCCAAGATGCCACTGTGCCCCACCAAATGCCAACCCCTCACTCTCTAACCCAGCCTTTTAGACAAGAGGCCAGGAACTCAGGTGTTGCCAGAGGGTACTCATGACATTTGAATATGTGCTTTTAATACCAGACATAATCATGTTTCGTGTTTCTATTTTGGTGTGTGGCCAAAAAATAGAAGAAGAAGCTGCCCTCTGTACCCCACATGAGGCAGGGCATGGGCAGTTGGGCTAGCTCACCTCTCTTCAGCCTTTCATTTACTCTTTTGTGATTCAGTCTTGTTCTCTGGGAATGGATACACTGAAAGAACCTTCCAGATAAGAAGAGAGCTAAATGGTTTCCCACACAAGTCTGCATGAATGGGGGCTCAGCACATGGCTTAGACAATGTATGAATAAGGAAGGTTTTGTGTACTGAGTAGCACTCTTAGGGGGTGGTCCCCATGACCCCTAACTCTGCTCTCTTTCTCAAAGCAGGACTTGGGGGCCATGCTCTAAAGTAGTAACTGTCTTTAATGTTTTCAGAACCATCCTTCAAGGAGCAAGGACATATAGTATTTGGTTGTTCCTGGGGGTCTTTTTGCCTTTCCCCAGGTCCCTGGATCGTGGGCTCTTTAAAGTGAATGAGGACATTCCAGAGCCTTTTGGCTTCTGCACTGAAAACAAAGGATTTTCCTTCAATTTCAGATTTGAAAAGCCCTTGCAATCATTTGACCTATGGTTCCAGAATGTACAGCTGTGCCTTTTGCAGTCTACCGAGGCACAGTCCTCTGTATGAGAGATGGGTTTCCCTGAAGTAAAGTGGTGTGTGACAGCCCAAGTCTTAACCTAAGGTGCTAAATACCCTATTCTCAAATAGCTATGAGGGGGAGGGCACAGGGACAGTCATGGTGATGTGAACACTGAAGGTAGACATAGACTTGCCAGCCTAAGATAAGGCGCCTCAGATTTTTCATAAGAAAGGTATCATTATTGTTAATTATATGGGAGCTACATTCAGAACTTGTTTTTCTAGCCACTTACCCTGTGTGCACGTGTGCATCTGAACACATGTGGTTGGGACACACACACACACACACACACACACACACACACGCCTATTTTTACTCTATGTTATGACTCCCTATACAGTCACACTCTGCATATAACATTTTCTTTCTCAGAGACCTTAGCTTTTGCTTTCCTCTAACTGCTGGGCTCAGCCCACTCAGTTATAGAGGGCAGTGTGCCCTATACAGTCTATGGATTCAAATGTGAAACAGAGATTTGGAGTGCGGTTTGGTTCTGAGTACACAGCCCATCGTGGCTAGCTTCCAGAGTCTGTAAACATCATTATCTCCCAGGTGAGGCATGTGTTCAGAGAGCAAGGAGGTTACCACGGAGTGTGCTTTGAAACAGGAGCTTCTTTTCTTTCTGCTCCTAAGGAGAATGCACACTTGTGTATCTGCTTGTGCAGCATGCCAGAGAACACGAAAGTTCTTGCTCTCTGTCCATGTCTACATGCATCTGTCTAAGCATCCACTTCCCTACAGCTAGGCAAAAGATCTGCGAGATGAGTGTGCGCACACACACACTGTTTTTTAGTGTGTGGACAATTGTAAATGCATGTGTTTACATCCAGCTGTATCTGAATGGTGGCCAGAGGTCATGCATCATCCTAAATTTCTCTCTACCTTTCTTCCTCTTCCTCTTCCTCTTCCTCTTCCTCTTCCTCTTCCTCTTCCTCTTCCTCTTCCTCTTCCTCTTCCTCTTCCTCTTCCTCTTCTTCTTCTTCTTCTTCTTCTTCTTCTTCTTCTTCTTCTTCTTCTTCTTCTTCTTCTTCTTCTTCTTCTGAGATAAGGTCTCTCACTGAATCTGGAGCTTATGGATTTTGCTAGACTGCTTGGCAGTGAGACCCAGAGATGTTCCAGTTTCCACTTCTCAGCAAACTAGAGTTAGAGGTGCACAGTGATGGGCCTGGATTTTTTATATGGGTTCTGGGCGATTTAACTCAGAACCTCATTGCAGGAAACATTGCACCAATTGAATCATCTCCCCCCACCCCACCTCAATTTTTTTTTCCCACCTCAATTTTTATAGATTCCAGATTGTGAGGCACAGGTGTAATCGTCTTTACTCAGTAATATCTTTAGCCCACGCTCTGCTATCAGCAATGGCATATTGGATCCACGTCTCATGGCTGGCTAACCTCCTGTGCCATCTTGGGTATTTGGGTTGATTTAACTGTGGCTGGAAATCACCCAGCTGGAAGCAGCTCCTGGGAAGGAAGGGGCCAAGGGCAGATGTATTTTTCCGATTTGGTTTTCTGTTGCTCCTCTGCTCTGTGGTCTGTGATATGTCATCTCAATTTATGCCCCTGTTGAGTAGTGTGCTTTAAAACCTTTGCTGACCTGTAATGGGGAATGTGATATCCATTGTGGGTTTTGTTCTAGAGTCCTTGAAATATATCTGTCATGCTCATGATTTTTTTTTTTTTAGGCTACCTCCTCTGACCTGCCTGTTCTGTTATGACCAAAGAGAAGTTTCATCTTTACCTATTCACCCTTTGGTGCATTTAGGTACCAGGGCTTACTGGCTGGTGATGGGGGCACAAGGAAGGAAGGTGTAGAATGGGCCACCATGACCTGGCTTTTTTAAAAAAAAAATTATTGTTGGCGTCAAGATGTTGGGGATCATCAGAGCAATACAAAGCTGATGCTCATCGGTCTGCCTACAATCAGGGCAGCATCTGCACTATGGTGGAGGAAGGAGGAGGAGCCATGGGCAGCAGGCAGCGATGATAAATTCATGGAAAGATTTATGACCTCTCACTCCAGCCTGAGAAGAGTAGGGCATCTGTGAACAGAGCAGTTGAAGGGCATTTAATTTAAAATGTCCTGTCCTTGCCAGTGGGAGTGCATTGTCTGTGGAAAGTGCCTTATGTGCTGAGCATATGTCGACTGCACAGAGGACATGCCTTTCCAAGCACGCTTCCTCTTGACCTGCTCATTGCTCCTGGAGACAGCTCTGGGATGAGTGTCCCACAAAGAGAGGTCTTATTCTTCAGAAAGGCCATGCCACAGGGGCCTGGACACAACTTAGGTGGTCCTCTGTGAGTCTAGCTTTAAAGATGAGCACGGGGGAAGGAGGTCCAGACAGGATTTGCCTGTCTGCTTCTCTGCCCTGTCTTGTCTCCACATTTCTCCTGGCCAGGCAAATCCTGTTGAGCCTCTTCTGTCCTACTAGCAAGATCTGATAGTGAGATCCTGAGCTAGGGGCAGGGCTGGATGGAGTCTTCTCTCTTGGTGGAGTGATTGTGGGCTTAGTGTGTGTGCATCTCTCTCTCTCTCTCTCTCTCTCTCTCTCTCTCTCTCTCTGTGTGTGTGTGTGTGTGTGTATGTGTGTCTGTGTATGTGCACATGCTGGGTGGGTAACTATTACCATGGTAAAGTAGACATTAAAGCAGACTCCAGTCCAACAGGTATGATGTCCATATGGAAAGGTACACTTTGGAGATACACACACTGAGGTGAGATGGCCATCTACAAGCCACAGAGAGGGGCTGGGGCAGATTCTTCCCTAGAGTCTTCAGAATCCAGCCCAACCTGGCTGTCTGACCTCTTGAACTGAGACCCTCAGTTTCTGCTGTTATGTAGATACCAATCTGGGCCACTTTAACATGACAGTTCTAGGAAACTAAAGTGAATGTGAGTTAGGAGAATTGTGTCCATGGACCCTGGTAGATACTAGGAGTGCAGCAATGTGGATGGATGAACTTGGTGGTCCAGGAACTGTAGCTTTTACCCACACCCCCACGCCTGGACTCCAAGGTTACCCTTAGGTTACCTGGCAACACAGGACCGAATCCCCCTGTGGTAAGGTTGCCATGTGGCTTGTCTTCCTTTGAATAAGTTTCCAGAATAGTCGATTTCTGTCAAGGCTGAGCCTGACTGAGCTACTGGTTCTGAGCCCACTGATGGATGTGGATCTCATGACGATCCCAAGTTGTCAGCGAGTGACTCTTCTTGGAGAAGCTCTTTCTGCTCCAAAACCCAGCCCTTCCCTTCTTGCTGACAAAGAACATCGACTTTCCTCAGGCTGTGCTACAGCTTATCCCTCAGGTCCTCTGCCCTTTCCTTGGAGGCTCAAAGGCCACCCTGTTGTCTTTCCACAGTACTTTGTACAGACTGCTCCACACATCCTGAGACAGGACTGCCCTTCCCCCTACCAACCCCTTCCTGTCAGATATATTCACCAGCATTTCTTGCCTGTGTCTGGTTTTCGATCGCTGACTTCTGGAGAGGTATGTTGCAGTAGGAACACTGGGAATCCAATGTTCACAGGTCATAATTTTAATTCACACTAAAACACATTGCCACAAAGTTTGTGCTTTATTCATTCTCCACTGCCCAGTGTGGGTGTGGAGGACATAGTTAGCTTGGCTCTGAGGCGTCCCTGGCTGTTGCTTTTTACATAATTTTACGGGTGTCTATTTCTCTCTAACCCTCCAGCATCCTGAACTTCCTCCAGAGGCAGGGTGGGGACTTTCAGTTGTGTTGGTCTACAGTAATTTTTCTTCCAAGTTTCTTTCAGAGGCACCCCCTGCCCCATTTATACATCTTCCTTTGTAGCGTTTTTCAATAGTCACATGGTCACATGCCTGAAGGCAACTTCCGAAGTCTTGTGATGAGAGTCGGCATTTGTTTTTACTTTTGGACATTGGTTTCATTCCAAGCGTTTGACTCCTAGCAGTGCTTGGAGAGTGCCAGGCCTGTTCAGCAGGAATCCTCAGGAGAAGGTCACAGAGGTGAGGTGAAAAGGTCAAGGTGTTGAGTGGCCCTTGAAGCTCTTGGTCCTGACAGTGTTACTGGTGGTGGGAAGCCTGGACTTGTGGACACTGGCCTGGCCCTGAGGCTAGCACTAACCCCAGCTATATAGCACTGCCAGGATCTCTCCTCCTTAGCATCATGTTCTGGGATCTGCCGCATTGGCTCCTCAAGTCTGTCACAGTGAAGGCAGGTGTGTAGCAAAGGTGTGTTCCCTGGGTGTGTAAATGAAAGAGGACGCTGTCTACTTAGGGACAGCCTGCAGCGAGCATTTGTAAGCCGGCCACACTAAAGGCTTATGGTTTCTGTTTCTTCCTTCCTTCCTTCCTTCCTTCCTTCCTTCCTTCCTTCCTTCCTTCCTTCCTTCCTTCCTTCCTTCCTTCCTTTCTTTCTTTCTTTCTTTCTTTCTTTCTTTCTTTCTTTCTTTCTTTCTTTCTTTCTTTCTTTCTTTCTTTCTTTCTTTCTTTCTTTCTTTCTTTCTTTCTTTCTTTCTTTCTTTTTCTTTTTTTCTTTTGTTTTGCTTTGTTTTGTTTTTTTTGAAACAGGGTTTCTCTGAGTAGCCCTGGCTGTCCTGGAACTCACTCTGTAGAACAGGCTGGCCTTGAACTCAGAAATCTGCCTGCCTCTGCCTCCCAAGTGCTAGGATTAAAGGCGTGCGCCACCACTGTCCGGCAAGGCTGCTGGTTTCAATCTGCCCATGTGCTGGAAAAAAAAATCCAGCCCACATGGGCCTTTTCTCAGTGCACCTGCCTGAAGGGCCTGTTCTGGAAATTGTTCTTGGGCTATAGTTCTAGAGTCTGCCTTTGAGGGGAGAGAAAGAAGGAGAGAAGAAGATGGGCAGAGGAGGAGAGGAAGAGGAGGGAAAGGAGAGAGACTGGGAGTATGTAGCAGTACAAGTGTGAAGGTGAATGGGTCCAGAGAGCAAGTGAGTGTTTGTGAATGTCTAAATGTGTGTGAACCAGGGTGCAGGCCTGAGTATGTGGGCATGTGGGCGTGGGCAGAGCACGTGGATGTGAACGGAGCACGTGGGTGCTTGTGAATATAAGCATGTGAGAGAACAGAGGTGTCATGGGACTGGTGGAGTGGGAGTCACTACTGCATGGAGAGACAGACACAGAGAGTCAGAGACACACAGAGAGAATGAATGTGTGTGTAAATATGGGAAGATGTGTGTGTGTGTGTGTGTGTGTGTGTGTCTATTATGGCTGTGTGCTCAAATGCTGAGGAGGACCCCAGCACCCTCTGGGCTGGGTTGGAGCCGAGACCTCCCACTTTATGTCATGGCTGCCAGGCAGCTCTTGGTCAGTGCATTCAGGTTCTGCATCTCTCTGCATTCGGTATGTCTCTTGTCACATGAGCAAGTGCCTAGAAAGCAACTGGAATGAGGAAAGCTTTAGTTTGCCCCCTGGTTTCAGAGACTAGACTCTATCATGGTGGCAGGGGGTGGGCATTGGCGGCAGCCAGCAGCTGCTTGCTCATGACTGAGAACCAGAACACAGAAGGTTGGGTAGGGAGCGGGATGAGCTAGAGACCTCAGGCCCGGCCCTGCCCCCTGCCCTACCTTCTTCACGGAGAGCCTTACTTCATAATCATCTCACTATCTTCCAAAACAGTGCTGCCAGCTGGAGACGTAAGTGTTCAAACAATAAGGGTGCGTATTATTTTGTATTCAAACCACCATTCCAGGTACCTGCCTACAGCGCTGGAATAAAGATGTCCAAGCCCTGCATAGGAAGGAGGCGGTACTTCCTCTGCATCGGGTGCCAGGAGGGCCCAAGTCAGCCCAGATTAGGAGGAAGACTGCCAGCCCAAGTAAGGCTAAGCAGGATGCCTAAGGCCGCCAGGGTGAGGACCAAAGTTAGAGCCCTGTACAAGCTGGGCAGATTAACCACCACGAAGAGGCTTTCAGTTTCAATGTTAGACCCCATAGCAGGGCTTCTGGGGGCACACTGGAGCCATGGTGTGAGTTAGGACAATGCCAGTGGTATGGCAGAGTGGTGCCACTTGACTGTACCCCTGCAGATATCAGGTGAAGGTTTGGGTTTCATGGGATACATCTCCCACTCTGGGGATTTTTTTAACAGGGGAGGACACTTGGGGTGGGAGGCAGGTGACATGTCTGTCCTTCACTGGACTCTGAAAATAAGGATTCTATGGGTGATTTTTTTCCACCAGATGGGAATTTAGCCTAAAGATAGAGTCTGGTGTCAGATCCTGTCAGGAGCACTGTGCCACTGTGCTGGCTTCTCCAGAAGTCACCTTGCATTTTAAGGAGACAGATTATCCCTTCAGGAATGTGACTTGGTTAATTGAGTGTCACTGTTTTTTTTTTTTTTTTTAAGATTTCAGAATGTGGTGTTATATTTAGGTTTTCAACAAATTACCTGAAATTGTTTTCAATGTTGTATTTTATTGTCGATAAATTGAAAATGTCAACTTGAATTATTTCTTTTTTGCAGACCACACTATCTTAATTAACCAGGTAAATTAAGAGAACGTTCTCCTAAATGGGCCTTTGTTATCATGCTTGTCACAGAGGATGGCAGGGACCAGTCGGAGGCGAGGCTAGCTCAGGGTGTTTTACATCACCGTGAATGTTGAGTGAGCACTGACCATCATACCTGTATCTCTCAGATGGGAAAGCGCAGATGGGAGAACAGCAGTCTCTGCCCAGCATGTACAGCTATACTTAGAACAGCCCGGGTCTCCACAACAGGCTCATCTCTGCTTAGCCTTCAATACTGCTATTACTTTAAAAAAAAAAAAGCAGGGTGGGCTATGGAACAGGTTGGGTTCTATATAGCAAGACTGTGTCTCAAAACACAAGGACTGAGGATGTAGGTCAGTGAGAGAGCACATGTGTCACATGCTCAAGTCCCTGAGTTCAACCCTTCACTCCAAAACAAACCAGGGATAAAAGCTGACCTGGATCAGGCTGCAGGTTAGATGGTATAAGCACAGGATGTTAGGTTTCTCATAAGAGTAGACTGGCACCTAATGTCACCTGGGAATCACCTCTGTGCATCACTGTAGCTGCTTTAAGACCCCGGGAGTACCTGGGAAGGTGCTCTGAAGGATTTAGCATGGCTCCTGGGATGACCAGGGTGTGCCAGCGCCTCACCTGAAGGATGCAGAGGGAGGCAGATAGCTTACCCAGGACTTTCTGTCTCCCACCAAGGTGCAGTCACAGCTGTTCATGTGACATGTTCCCCAATAGCTTCCTTAGCCTTTCTAGAAATGAAATGGCCGGTCACCAGCTGCCGGCCATCCCCACACTGTCCAGGAATGCCCTGCTTGTCTTTTCCATGACAACAGCGCCCACACAGCCTGCTCGGGAGGTCAGGGTTCCGTTCAAGTCCCACTTGTCAAGTGCTCTCTGCTTCTTCACCTGGCGGGCTTCCTAGAGCGACTGCAGCGTGCTGCCATGGACCAGGGGACGTACGACCACAGAGGCCCACTGCTGCACAGCTCCGGAGGCTGCGAGCCCAGGTCAGGTGCCAGCAGGACCGGTTCTTCTGAGGCTTAGGGAAGGGTCTGCTCCATAGCTCTCCAGGCTTCTCGAGGCTTCTGGCTGCCACCCACAATCCTTAGCCTGTATGCCAATCTCTCTGGTCTGCTTCCATCCTCATACATCTATGCTACCCATCTGTCAAAACGCCCTTCCCTTCTTCTTAACACTCCTTAATTTGTTTTTCTTGTTTACAATTTTATTTTTTGTGTGTATGCACATGTATGTATGCATGTACGCATTGTATATGTATGTGTCTGTGAGTCTCTGTGTGGATGTATGCACATTGTGAGAGCATGTGGAGGCCAGAGGACAACCTTTGGGTGTCCATCTTTCTTGGTATTTCTGCCATATTGCATACTCTGGGGTGGCTTGGTTTTAGCTTCTGGATGATTCTCCTGCCTCTGTCTCATATGTTGCCTTAGAGTGTTGGGGTCACAGATGTGTACCACAACATTTGGCTTTTTAAAGTGGCTAATAGGGATCTAGTTCCAGGTCTGATGTCTATGTGGCAAGTGCCTTTACCCACGGAGCCATCTTGCCTCCCCCAGCATTTTTCTTTGTTTTATAAAGACACCATTCACTGAGCAGAGCATTTACCTTAAATCAGGCCGATCTTTTGAGATCTTTAATGTGGTTAGATCAACAAGGCCCTTCTTTCTAAGCACACGCACATTAACAAATCTAGGAGCTAGACCCAGGGGTATGGTACCTTTGAGGCCACTATCACCCGAGAACAGTTTATTCACACATCTTGCCTTGATCTGTTGTTGTCACAGAGCTTTTGAATGGTACATTGAAGGGAAGGTTCCCAGCATGGGGCATGTTGGGAGGGTGTCTGGGGGGGCGGGGCTGGCGTCATCCTTCTTTACCTCCAATATTCACTGCTGGGTCTGGGTAGCAGCCCTCTGTCTACAACATCCATGGCTCTTACAGGTCTCTGTTCTCCCATCTAATCCCCTCCCCCACTCCCTGCCAGACTTGGGATCTGGATGGATCTGGCTTCAGGAGGAAGATGCCCTGACCTTGTGGCTCTTTATTCTGCTGGCACTTTCCCACAGCGCCTTGTGGCCTGGGCTGTGGTGAGGTATTTGCTGCAGCTCTCTCTGACGAGTTTTACCTTCTGGGTTATTTTTTTTTTTTCCTAAACTAGGAACAGAACAAACACTAAACAACTATGGAGAGCTTTTCTTTGTTTTTTTATTTTTTTAAATTCACTAATGTGACCTTAGAAACAGTATGAGAGTTAATGAGAGTTAAGCGAAAGCATGAGTTGTGAGGAGAGCAGGCACCTTCCCTTCAGGGTTAGAAGTGGTGCACTGGTTTAGCCCTGGAGCTCAGGGAAGCCTGGCTCTGGATCCTCAGTGCGCCGGCGGTCACATTGCATGTTCCCACTAGGAGGCGCTCTAGATACAGTTTCAGCACACAGCACCTCCAGGGACCTGCCAGCTCTGCCTGAAGCTGGACACACAGGAAAGCAGGAGTCTGAAGCATCCATCCAGCCCCTAGTTTATCCTCATCAACCATGCACAAAGCAGGACTGGGTAAGAAAACAGGTGTGGCTTATTTTCCCTAAAACTGTCGCCTATCTCGGGTCCTCTGGAGGATCAGCAAGGATCAACCGAGCCATTCTCTAGCCTGCCACCAAACTCTGTTTTATTCAGCCAAAGACCCCGGCCCACAGAATGGTGTCACTCAGATTTGGGGTAGATCTTCCCATTCACATTAACCTAATCTGGAAAATCTCTTTCTGAGGTGTTCAGAGGTTAATTGCCAAACCTTACCAAACTGACAAGCAAGATTAACCATTAGAGCATATGTTCTTTACAGGGCTTCGCAATAAAAGCAACACTCTGGGAAGATCAGCCCAAAGCCCTAATGGGTAACCTGGAGTGAGAAAGAAGAACATTTGGACCGTCACAGAGACAGCAGAATGAGCCTCCTGAGAGGCTCCCCTGGAAGTGTACACAGTACTGGTAGAAATTCAGTCATGGGACTGATTGTATAAAAGCAAGAACTTTGGAATAAAGTAAAAAAACTTTACAACACTTTGCAATGGACTGGTATATCATTGTGAGCATATTTTGCAGTTAAAAGATTTATCTAACCTAAACATAATTTTTCTTTTATAAAAGGATGTATTTTAAAATTTCCGTTCTTTTTCTATGACGACAAGAGGGTCCTGGAGTATGCTGCCTAGGATATATTTCTGCAAAAATCAATACATTTAATCCAAACCTTCAAAGTGAAGATGATATTTAGCCAACGTGTGAGAAATATTTTTTGGAAGGAAAGTGGGCTATGGAGAAAGCATTAAAACTCCCCAAGTCGGCATTTGGAAATGCAATTTGATTTTGCTGCTGACATATATATATATGTGCTCCTCCCATCTATGGCTGTGTGGAAGCAGAATCTCTTAACGTAATTCAATTTTCCAAATGAAGACTTTGAGCACATTTGTGGAACTAGGAAATGACACTTAGCATTTTAACTGATGAGGGTAACTGGATGATATCAGCCAAGCTGTGGCCACCCTGGCCACCCTCTCCTGTTAGGAGCCCAAACACAGATGCTGAGAAGGATCCGTGCAGCCCAGGGCCTGGCTTTGGGGTGCCCTGGAATTCAGCACTCTGGCTTTTATGTTTAATGGCTGCAGATCCCAGATCCAGTTCAAGTTAATAGTCCTTGAGTGTTCAGACTGTGTGTGCACTGGGGCTGGGGCTGGGAGCACACAGAGGGACAAGGACATCCTGGAAGGGAGTACACAGAGTAGAAAAAGCTCCACACAGTCTGTTGGCTGAAGGATCTAAGGAAGAACTTGCACTGATGGCTGGTTCGGAGGTAATCTCTGGCCTGGAGGTGATGCTGAGGTCAAAGGAGAAAGGTACTGGCCAAGGGGGAAAATGTGGATGTCATATATAGGTCCAGTATGCATGATTTGTTTAGGGTTTTCTGAGTCCTGGTGCTATCCTATGTATATCCCTGAGAGCCTCTGATCCAGCCAAGCTAACCACCCAGGAGGAGTAGGGCTGTGTGCATGTGAACAGGTTACTGATTGCCCAGCTCATCTTTGAATCTCATCTCTCTGCTACAGTTTGGTCTTGCCCGTGGCTCCCGTGTGCAGATCATTATTGGGAATTAGCCTGGTGCTGTGTATACAAATGCTAAATTCTGAGCCCTAAGATCTAGTTGTCTTCAGAGGAGTGAATTCTCACATACACTGACATTCACTGTGTAAACCTTGCTCCCCAAGTTAAAGCGACTGGTTAAATAAAAGTGGCTATAAGCAAATTACTAGAGAGAATAGACATAGGTAGGGCTTTGGTCACTGGGCAGGAGGTCTCCATTAGACAAGGAGTGCGTGCCTTAGTGAAATGTCCCTGAGGATAGACTGATGGGGCAGAAATATCCCAGGTAAGGCTCAAGCAGCAAATGACCAGGGAATACAGCTGTTGTTAGAAAAACAGATTAAGGCTAATTCACCCAGCAATTGTGCTAAAGCTGAATAAATAAGTCTAGTAGGTCTCAGTCCTGATTACTGGGCGGCTGGTCCAATCATATCAGGAACTATACAGTGAATTAATAACATTTAAAGCAGCAGATCATCACAGGCACAGAAAGCTTAGGCATGTCTGCAGCTGGAGAATAGAACCTGTCCTCAGAAATGATGGTGCTCCACCTGAGGAGAGTGACCTCTCCTCAGAAATGATGGTGCTCCACCTGAGGTGAGTGACCTCTCCTCAAAAATGATGGTGCTCCACCTGAAGAGAGTGACCTCTCCTCAGAAATGATGGTGCTCCACCTGAGGAGAGTGACCTCTCCTCAGAAATGATGGTGCTCCACCTGAGGAGAGTGACCTCTCCTCAGAAATGATGGTGCTCCACCTGAGGAGAGTGACCTCTCCTCAGAAATGATGGTGCTCCACCTGAGGAGAGTGACCTGTCCTCACAGAGAACACTCTTTGGCCAGCACCCTGATAGAAAGGAAAAATTGGTCAGACAAGATAGACTGTGCCATGAGTCCCTCGTCAGGCTCATGGGCTGCTGAGCTTCAGAGATCGAGTCCCTGTAAGGGACTTTGACAAGGTTGTCTGAAGATATCCACCAGCCTTGGGTTTGCTTGGTAGCTCTGTGAGGGTGGCTCAGGGCGGATACAACATTCTGTATAACTGCCTCTTCCTAAGAGCCTGGTGGCCTGGCTATCCCCACACTTTTAAATAACTCTCGCAACACTGACTTAGTTATTTCTATAGAGTAAGAACAGCATCAATCATTTTAATATGAAACATAGAGAACTTCCTTATAAAACAAACTGTGGTCAACAACAAAAACAATTCTTAAAAGTATAAACCCCAAGGTGTTATTTTGTGAATGGTTCTTTAAATTGAAAGATTTGTGTGTGTGTATATATATATATATATATGATTTATGATATATGGCCCATCATCATATGTATATATATGTATATGTGTATATATATATACACATAGTGAGTGAGATTTGTATATATATGTGTGTATATATATATAAATCTATATGTATGATTTATGATATATGGCCCTATCATCATATATATGTGTATATATATGTATACACATAGTGAGTGATATTTGTGTGTGTATATATATGTATATATACATATATAGTGAGAGAGAGAGAGAGAGAGTTTGGGTGGGATCTGAGTTCAAATCCCCAGGCCCCACACAAAGCTGGGCACGATGGCTTAGTCTGTGTCCCAGCTCCTATGGTAGAAGCCCTCCTATGATATTCTTTCTCTCTTTCCTTATCTTTCTCTCTGTATCTCCATACAGAGACAGAATCCCTGGATGGTAGTTTGAATGAGAATTGTCTGCCACAGTCTCAGGTCTCCTTGGGGAGATTTAGGAGGTACAGGTTTGCACCACTTCCAGTTCACTCTCTGCTTTCTGCTCATCTGTGAAGATGTGGCCTCTCAGCTTCCTCCTCCTGTCACCATGCTTGCAGCTCATTGCTATGCCTCCCGCTATGCTGGGCTCCTACCCTCTGACACTGTAACCCCAAATAAACTCTCTCTTCCTTAAGTCGCCTTTGATGTTGAGCTTTATCTCAGTTATCCCAGAATGTCACTGGCATATACAGGAACATATACAGATAGGCTGGCATATACAGGAAGAAACATGAGAACCCCGTCTCAAGAACAATGGACATGAAAGACTGACAACCGTGGTTGCTCTCTGACCCCCACATGCACAGTGCACAGTGTGACATACACATGCCCACAGTATGTACACATGCAAACATATGTGAACATATATCAAATACACAAAAAGATTAAAAATTTTTTTTTGAGGTAAGACATAGCCTTGGTGGTTTCATTCTACTCCTAAGAGAACAGAGAGGAGACATGGGTCTCCTAGCCACCAGGCCCCTGTGACGATGGGGCCCTTTTGATTTAACTATTAATGCAATGGACTTTGACCACTAATCTAATGGACATCCTACTTTCTTCTGAAGTCTGCAGATCTTTACAAGAATTGTATGATTGACAGATTCACAGAAACTCTGGAAATAGGTGTTTTTGAGCCAATGGGAATTATGCTGCATAATCTGGGTTTGGGAGAAACCATTTGACTTAGAACCAGTGTAGGTTTTAGTTGATCAAAGACCCCTTGTGCCACCTTTGCTTTAATTAATATTAATGAAGGTTGGTAGCCAGCACACAGCTTGGAGCACAGTGGAACGTGTGCTGTTTAGACTAATTGAGGATTTAACATTCTGTGAAGCCAGTGGCACGGATAATAGCTGACAAAGGGGAAACCTGTAAATGTGGAGGAAGGAGCGGATGGGCTCGGAGCTGCCGTCTTGAACGGTCTACTTCTCAGTTCTTCTCTGCGGTTGGTCGGGAGCCTCAGTGGGCAGACAGGCTGATACAGGACGCATACTGGCAGCATCTGGCTCTTCTCTCTGAGGACTTCCGGGTTTGCTCATTGTTTTACTTTGCGGCTCTTTCCCTGTTGGACTCCTGAGGATGGAGCCGATGAGCATGGGTCCTTTGGTCACCTCTCCTTAGGTTGCCGCTGTACTGTGGCTCCCTCAGGATGCCCTTCTCAGACATTCCTCTCTTCCTAGAAGCAAGGTCTACAAATTAAAACCCCAGCCTCTCAGCCCTTGAGCTAACCCTGAGCGTGCGGAAGAGGGCCTCCTCTGGGCTGGCAGACCTAATTAGGTTTAATTAATGAATTCCAGGAATAGCTAAGTCCTGGAGCACCTCATGGGTCCTAGGGAAAAAATGGGAGCTTCTGTCTCCCAGATATGTCATTAATGCCTTTTATCACACTGACAGTCCGATCACATCTCTCCAGCTCTGTTTTTTCTTTGATTGTTGAAATGAAGCTTTGATCCTGTTTTTCAGTTATCACTGAAGGAGTTCCTGGACCTTTACTGCCGGAAGGAAGATTCCTTCAAAGAGTCCTGATTTTGTGGCAGGTTCTAAAACCATGTGCTTGAAGCAAGAGCCCTGCGCCTGGGCAGCCTCGGCTCTGTATCTGAGTGTTTGGTTGGAGCTTGTGGCAGGGGTGCTCCTGTTTCTGCAGTTTGCTCAACAGCAGCTCTTGGAGATTGGTAGTGATGGGCTGCCATCAGCTCAATTCTGATGCCATCCATCTGGGATAGCTCAGAACCTCGGTGGAGAGCAATGCCCCGTAACAAGGGCATTTGCTGCAAATAAGGCCCCAGGCCCCACAGGTTTCTGTTTTGGCTGTCAATTTCAGGGTTCCCAATTTCTGCTACTTTATGGGAGGTTCCCTAGAACAAAGCTTCTCTAGAAAAATGCTTTGTAAAACTGGGTTACAAGTCTTTAAGGCAACTAAGTGTGCGCGCGCGCGCGTGTGCGTGCGTGCGCACACGCACTCTCTAAAAATTTATCAATGGTAAAAGGTTTCTAAACATGCAATCACCAAAAATTCATCTCAAATAAAATGCTCCATAAAGCCAGGGTGCAACTGGCAATGTTCGCCTGTGCTGTGCCACATGGCTTCATGGCAGCCTTGATTCTGCACACACAACACTGAACTGTACAGGCTCCTCCAGGTCACGGGCTGTTCCTCTGTGCGATGCAAGCAGATGCTACTGGAAACCCTCCGGTGCAGATTGGAGGCTACTGCATGCTATGACTTTCACTATTTTACTGTATGGACCAAGTCTTCTGCCTGCATAGAAATGTAATGGTTTCATCATAGATAAGAAGCCACCCTTTCTCAGTGCGTATCAGATTGATTTATCTCTGGATTGTATTCTGGTAGACAAACAAGCACGCTCATCTCATTAGTTTGCAAATTTCCCTTCACTTTTAATAAGTGGTGGAATTATGCTTATACCAAAGAAGAGTTTTTAAAAGTTTCTTTATGATTTGTTGTCAAGGTTAGACTTAAATTTTATTATATTGATATATACTTGTTTTATATATTTATATGTGATGGGTCTTATAGAAATTGTGGAGGTGGCATAAAGACATTGTGAATAGAAAAGGGTTAAAAGAAGCCTGATTCCAGGATGACTCAGCAAAGTACAGGGCTTGGCATGATCTCTTCACTAGAGGGTGTAGCTGGGGCTGTTTGTTGGGCAAGGTCTGGAAGGCTCTTTGGCACTGGGATTTCAGCCCTTATGGCTCTCCCGAGTGCTCACTAACCAGGAAGAACTTCCAACCTTATTTCACAGGTATTTAAAGACACAGGCACAGTTGCTCAAATCAAGGCCAATATAGTATGAGTGTCTTAGGACCCTCCCTTCCTGGAGATCAGAGGCAGAAGCTCCAAGCCCTCTGGTCCCTGTTGGATTTTTGGAGACCAGTTCCCATCTTAAGGTGCCCACCCCTCTCCTCCAGGAACCATCTCATAGCAGATGCCCTATCACGGGTGAAATTCCTATGTCTTGTGAAGTTTTGGACTCTAGGGCAGAAAGCTGGCTGTTCTGGAACTTGCTATTGAGATCAGGCTGGCCTCAAACTTGCAGAGGTCTTCCTGCCTCTGCCCTCTAAATTCTGGGATTATAGGAATTTACCACCATACCCAGGACATCACACATTTTCAAAAGAAAACAAAACAATAACAACAAAAACCAACCCACAGTGAGGGCTGTGAGTTCACAGTATTAGCCAGGCCTCGGTCAGAACTAGCCAGCTCAAGTAACCCTCACAAGAGTCACTCAGAGGTGGCTTTGGCACACCACTACCTTCTTCCTTTCTGTAATGAGGCACTGGAGGAATATTCCCTGGCCAGGTCCTGCCTGTTTCTTTTTCCCTCTGCTTTTGACATGCTGTCTTGAGGGGAGTGGAGGAGGGGTATCTGTCCACAGAGCAAGGAAATCTGTCAACAAGGAAAAGCTGCAGACTCTCCCTGAGGAGCATCTAGCCCCGGCCACTTCCAAATGGCCATCTTCCTAGAGGAGCCAGGTCTCAGGGAGAGGGTTCCTGCTCCAAATAGGCCCCCTGCTGGTGGTTGTGTGCCACACTAAGCACTATTCAGTCTTCAGAGAATCTCTGCTCTGTTCTCCAGAGACAGCAGGCTTCTGGCTTTAAAGCTCATCTTGGTAGTTTAGTGGTGGAACACTTACCCGGTATGTGTTAGTCTCTGGGCTCTAGAAATTCAACAAACAAACAAATGAACAAACATGACACAAACTTTAAAAAAATACATCTTGCTCTTGGCAGTCAAGGTGACCTGACTGCCTTGGCTGGGGCTGCCAAGAAGGCTCAGGAGCTCTCCAGGGTCCTGCTTCCCTGGGATTCCCAGCAGCCTCCCAACTGTCTCTTCTTTGAAAAAAAAATATAGCAGTCATTCCACAAGAGTAAGAATGCTTGCTGTGTAGGCCCAGAGTCTTGAGTTTGATCTGAGAGACCTGTGTAAAAGTGGAAGGAGACCCGGCATGCAATAAAGACACATGCTCCATTATGTTCATAGCAGCCTTATTTATAATAGCCAGAAGATGGAAAGAACCCAGATGCCCCTCAAAGGAGGAATGGATACAGAAAATGTGGTATATTTACACAATGGAATACTACTCAGCAATTAGAAACAATGAATTCACAAAATTTTTAGGTGTACAGAGCCATATTGGAGCAGTCTTGCACTTGGTCAGAGTTTGACTTTGGTCAAGGTTAACTTCTCCCAGTTAGCCAGGATCCTGCTCCACCTAGGGTGGAGCACTCGAAGTAAAGGTTAAGTTCATTGTTCCTCCAGGTATAGGAATTCCTGAATTAAACAGGTGACCCACCCAGCTGCCGGAGCAGTCAAGACGAAGACCTCCAAGAGAAGCTAGACAACTTCCACCGGAACTCAGCCTGGAGTCTGGGGGGAAGGGTTTGCCCAAACTGTTAAAAGGTCCGGCGCCATTAAAGTTTACGGCTTTGATCAGTGAACATTGACTTGGCCGCGCTTTCTTTTCGCCCCTCTTCCCTATAACCCCAAAATTCTCTCAACAGGTAACCCGGTTTACATGTGGCTGCAGGCAGCTACATTTAGGCAAATGGTTTGATCTGGAAAATATCATCCTAAGTGAGGTAACCCAATCACAAAAGAATACACATGGAATGCAATCTCTGATAAGTGGATATTAATTAGCCCAGAAGCCCTGAATACCCAAGGCACAAATTGCATAACAAATGACTCCCATGAAGAAGTATGGAGAAGGTCCTGATCCTGGAAAGGATTGATCTAGCATTGGAGGGGAATATAAGGACAGAGAAAAAGGAGGGAGGTGATTGGAGAATGTATGGAGAGAAGAAGGTTTATGGGACATATAGGGAGGGGGGGATCTGGGAAAGGGGAAATCATTTGGAATGTAAACAAAGAATATAGACAATAAAAAATATTTTTAAAAAAAGTGGAAGGAGAGAAAAGACTCCACAACGTTGTTCTCTGTCCTTCACAAGAATGCCTGTACACATTATCACACATAGAAGCACATTAACAACAACAACAACAACAGCAAATATAGCAACAGTTCAGTGGGAATAGGAGTGAAGAGTTATTAGGTACCACGTTACTGGCCAGGTCTCCTCCTTGGTGGGGAAATGCTTCTTCAGATTGAGGTGGCCTGCTGCCCATTCCAAGTGTCCCTTCTTCCCCACCCCCACCATGGCTTTGGTTCTCTCATCCATCCATTTGCTAAGGTCCCCTTGTAGTACCTACCATGCACCGATCTAGCCTTGGTGCTGCCTTGGGTGGGAACCAAACAGCTGCTAGTTTGTTTAACTCAGACAGAACTGGAGTCATCCCTTTGACTGTACTCCCGTGCCTCCCATGATGGAGATGTGTGTGTGTGTGTGTGTGTGTGTGTGTGTGAGAGAGAGAGAGAGAGAGAGAATTAGTTGTAGGCTTAGATTTTGTAAAAACCTACTTTTAATAAGGGCCATTCACAAATGTTTTGATGTAATATCTTGTAATATTTTGATCTAGTATTTCTAGCTCACCATCTCAAGGTAGGGGAGAAAAGAAGGTAAATAGGACAAGAGCATATGGATCTATTTATAAGTAGTTATGAGTTAGCGGGAGCCACCAGGACCAACTGGAATGCCAGGAGTTCTCTGTCGTGCTTATTTCAATGAAGTGAAGATCAGTAAAGACAAAGACTCAAGACTAATGAAGCATCGCAAGGCTAGCTATGCAAGCACTCTGTCACTGTCCATTGAGTCCTATTTATACTCTCTCCAAGCATCACATGTCTCCCACAGGTTTTGCCTCAGCAAAACACCATGTGAGTCTGCATCACATGATCCAACCAGAAACTTCCACTTCAGAGAGTGACTATATATCGAGCTTCAGTTAGGGCTGGGGGCTGGGGGCCAGGCCAGCTTGAGGGTGGAGAGTGGGAGGGAATGTCCCCAGGTGGGCTGGGGTGGGGTACAGTAGAAAAACTGGTGCCAGGCCTGGCCACCATTGGGGAGAGTGACCTTCTGAGTGTGTTCAGTGGCTCACAGTGCAGGTAAGAAGCCACTCCCTTCTTTCCTCCTGCCATCTCTCTTCAAGGCCTTCTTGCATCTTCAAAGCCATTCTTCACCATGTGGGCTCCCATGATGAAAACTCTAGTGCTGAGTGCCTATTTGCAGGAACCAGGACTTGGATGGACACTCACAAGGAAAAATATATGGTGGACTTCTGAATTGGGTGTGGACTGTGATGAGCAGCTGAGCTTTCAATGTGCTGTCTAGGAAAGCATGTTGTCCATGCCCACCTTGCCTCTGCTCTGGTGTTCTGTGTCCCTCCCCAGAGGATCCCAGGTGCCCCCAGCAGTGTGTGCACAGTGCCTTCCCTGGAGGTGCTTCTCTGGCATGGGCACCTGCCGGGGCTGAGCTAAGCACCAAATGGAAAATCTGCAGACAACATTTTTGACTAACGGGTTAGTGCCTCTCAGAACATGTTTGAGAACAGGCTTGGTTTAGTTGAGAAAGACATATTTGCCCATTCAAATTGAGGAAGTTAAGGGGCCATGTTCTGTCCTGAGGGTTCAGACTTGGATGCCAGGAAGGACTGTTTCTCTGGCACTCCAGGTGAAGCTCTTCAGGCTGCCAGGGCCTGGGACCCAGCAAGGGCAGTAGCAGGAGCTGTGTGAGCTCCCCGAGCTCTTTCCACAGGCTCTGCTTTCTAGTTCAGGCTTCTACCTCCAGCACCTAGCTTTGGTTTCAGCAAAGACAAAGAGCAGTCACTTCTGTGTTCTGTGTCCACTCTGGAGGCCATCTTTCCCTCTGGCCAGGGCCCAGTGACATCATAAGATGATAGCTGTCATCTACTTGATGGATATGAAAAGACAGTAAGCCACAGAGCACCCTAGCCCACGTCCTGCCCAGCCTTCGGTATGGTGTGGACACAGCTGGTATGGAGTGGATTCAGCCTAAGACACTGGTGTTTGACGGATGGCTCCACCATGAGATACCAATCTTCTTCCATGTTCAGATGCATAATTTAAGTCAAGCATTAAGACCTTGGCTCCCCCCTCCCCATATCCCACTTCTATAGCCTCTGCCTAGAATCTCAGCTATGCTGTCCCAGTACAGAAAGGATAGAAAGCCACAAGGTGAGCCTTTCCTCCTTTAGTATAGGAGAGCTGCTTACAGCATGGGTCCCAGGAGATGATGGTCATGTCTGGTATAGAACCTCCTGGTCTTTTATT
The DNA here is from genome assembly GCF_947179515.1 of Apodemus sylvaticus. Classification (NCBI taxonomy): domain Eukaryota; kingdom Metazoa; phylum Chordata; class Mammalia; order Rodentia; family Muridae; genus Apodemus; species Apodemus sylvaticus. The sequence continues at coordinate 67,880,678 of NC_067472.1, read as the reverse complement.
TATTTACATTATTAGCATTGCCATTAAAATTAATATTATTGTTAATATTTATGAACAATAAAATCTTTATTAATTGCTACTATATTAACAACTAGTTTAGTTGTGACGATTATGCAGTTATTTTGAATTAACATATTAGTAGAAACAGCCCATGTTAATGCTACATAAATACTAATGACTGTTGGTCTTCTGGCCTGGGGTCCACTCAGCCCACTTTATGGAAGGACTGAAGGTGACCATGACTGTCCTGGAGCCTCAAAGATACAGATTCCTCTACTGCTAAGTAGAGGTCCCCTCCTCAATGCTACCGCTGCTCCTGCTGTTACCTCAAGCCCTTCCCACACCAGTGTCTCTGTCTCCCCTGAAAACTATTTACTAGTTCCAAACTACTTCTGTAATTAAAGAAACTAGGGCCAAGGGAGAACACAAGCTATAACCATTTCAAAAACCTGAAGAAGAGGAGAGGTGTGTGAAGGTTCCCTTGCTCTGGAAAGGTCATAAGGTCATGACCCCAGACAGCTAGGGTCAGTGGGGGAAAGTTCAGGGAGGTCTTAGCTTCTCTTTTCATGTGATCCTATCATAAAGGTCACAAAGCTTCTTGTACATTGAGAGGAATGACTGTTTGACCCCCAAAGCCAGCTTAGCGGACACACTGACCACAGGACCACAACTTAGACAGTGGTTCTCAACCTCCCTAATGCTGTGACCCTGGTTGCTATTTCATAACTCTAATTGTACCATTGTCATGAATTGGCATGTAAATATCTGTTTTCCAATGATTTTGGCAACTCCTCTGAAAGGTCATTTGACTCCCAAAGGGGTTTTGACCCACAGGTTGAGAACTGCTGGCTTAATCTTTGCTCGTGACTGCACTTGGCTGACTGTCTTGCTTGTTCCTAGACCCTGGGATATGACTTCAGGTGCTACAATACTATTGAGACTCTGGTCTCCAGTATCCTCTCACACTCTGTCAGCTGTGCCATAGAAGCCATGGCCTTCCACATCCCTTGGCTGGGCAATGTCTGGGCCAGGCGCTCGCCATCTGCAAGGGATCATCCTCCTGTCCTTCACCTCAACAAGCATGTGTGTGTGTGTGTGTGTGTGTGTGTTGCTCTACCTCCTGATCTCCAGTTTTGAAGGCCTGGGGCAAGCAGGCGAGCTGACTGAGCCTCCGAGTTAACCAAACACAGCAGCCATTCAGTTCCCACTCAGGGCAGCACCAAGCAGTGCTGATTTGGCGTGCATGGTAGGCCCTGGACGAACAGTGGTTGAATTAACAAACTAATGAGATAAAGGGCTATTTTTGTTTCTGATTCTAAAACAACAGGGAATGTTAAGGACCATTTAAATAGTTTATGCTGGAGGCTAGCTGCCTCTTGGAAGGTTGCCAAAGATAAGATTAAGAACAAAGCAGCATGTCCAGGAAGCTGGAGACTGGCCACTGCCACCTCATTGCTATCGGTCACCTTGGGGAGGATTCCAGTGTTGGGTCAAGGGCAAGCAATGATTCTAGGATGCTGGACTCTGGTCACTGCCACCTGCCTGCCAATCATCAGGCCCCAGCCCTGGGTGTTCACGTTCACACATGTATGACAGCTTCATAAGAGCAATGGGATAGTGTCCAAGCCATGGTCTCCCTGCTGGACCTGCCACACGCATGTGAGCCCTGAGCTTGATCGGCTTTGTAACAGCACCAAGAGTGTGGCCAAGCTGTGTGTGTGTGTGTGTGTGTGTGTGTGTGTGTGTGTGTGTGTGATTCTTTCCCCTTGACTTGCCATACCCCACTGAACTCCAGCACTTTGGTACAGCTCTTACCTGCATCCATGCAGAACTGGAATGCCTCTGCTTCCATCCTGGCATCCACGCTGGAGCTGCTGTACCTTTCCATGAGAAGTGCCAAGCTTGGGTGCTGCCACGTGCTGGCTCTACCTCCCTTCCGGATGTCTGTTAAGGAGCGGGGGGGGGGGGGGGGGGTGCTCTCTGCTCCTGAAGCCAGGGTAACTTATTCCAACAAGATTTCCTCCTCCCTCCTCTTTTCAAAACTTCATTTCTTTGGGCTAAATTTGTATATTTTGCTAGAGGAAGAAGCCCGCTGAGCTGGTATTCTCAGGTGATACCCAGCCTGTAGCTCGCCTGGCAGGAAAGGATGATGGTGGCAAATACAAATGATTCTTGAAAGAGGACCTTGCCGGTTGGTCTTAGCTGGGAACCAAATCTTACTGAGGATGTATCTAGATTAGGTTGGTCTGTGGCCATGTCTGTAGGGAAGAGTCTTAACTGTTCATTGTGGTGGGTAGTGCCACCTGAAATAAGGGCAGCAGCTTCTGTAGGGTCAGATAACAGGACACGGAGGAAGGAAGGTTTTGCTTCCTTCCTTGCTTGGTTTTCACTCTCACTGGTAAGTTCATTTACCCTGCTGGTGCTGCTGCTGGCTGACTTCTCTAATACTGGAGCCAGCTTCTTTGGGCTTCCAATGCAGACTGAAGATAACAGATCTCCAGGAACTCTCTGGTCCATCAGCACTAGGTTGAAATAGCTGAGGTAAACAGCCCTGTGAACTGAGCAACTCCTGGGTGCTCAGCCTCTCTGGCACAAAACAGATTGTTGGTCTACTCTGCACATATTGTGCAAATAAACTGATGATTCCCCAGTGGTGTATATCTAATATTCGTCCTATCTGTTTTACTCCTCTAGAAAATCCTGACTAATGCAAATAGGATGGAGGTTGAGTGTGCCCTCACTTACATGTGGAGGACAGCCAGGGCTATTTAGCTGCTCATAAAGGTGTTGTATGCAGTATGAGGCCTGAGGAAAGCCACAGCACAGTGCTTGAGACACCTACGCTTGCAGTGTCTAGTCCAGGACCAGAGTTCTAAGAGGGGCAGCTCTTCACTAGTGCAGCTTCATCTATGACAATGAGCTCCAGGACACAGGTCCACGTGGTCCCCTCTCAAAGACTGGCTCACCTACCAGATCCAGAGGGGACCCTGTGATCTTCTCTTCTGGTCCTGATCCCAGCCACCAGAGCTGGGGCTGCATGGAAGGGAGAGGGTGAGTAGGAGGTTTGGAGTGGGAGAAGGGTGGTGATGGGTGTCAAGGAATCTCTGGGTTACAACAGGGATCTCTGGCTTGTGGGATGGCTTCAGAAGCTCCCTGACTGGGGACAAGCTTGGGCTGTTGTTCTTTTGAGTGTCACCTGGGAAGCATGGTGCCTGGCAAGGCTGTCCCTCTTGAGAAGATGAGGACTGTCTGGGGAAGCTGTGGAAACCAACCTGTGAAGGACAGAAATTAGGGTGGGCCTAGGCACCAGGGACCAAGGATCCAGTAAGCAAGGAGACAAAGGTGGGGCTGCTGCTTGCACTGAGAGAGACTGATTCAATCCCTTGATTGGGGGGGGGGCAAGTAGATGGAAAGCGGAGTCAGGAGGGAGCTCCAGCAGAGAACACAGCTGTCTCTAAGTAGGACAGCTTTGACATTTGCCAAGAGAGATAGAATCAGACTGAACACAAAGTCGGGGGCTGGTTTTTCCGCTCTTATTCTTGTTTTGTTATTTATGGTTGCATTATGCTTTTCCCAACCAGTCTTTAGAGTCACATAGAAACTTTATAAAGTTGCGAACATGTGTATATGTCATGCACAGGCACAAACATAACAACACAGGGCAGTCATGGTCATCCAAAACTCTCCTTGAGCCTGCTCCAATCACTGTCTCTCCTGGCTGGCAGTAGCATCTTGCATACGCAGGAGCTCAGGTCCTGCTCTGGGTGATGGAAGTTCTATCTGGCATAGGCAGTGTTGAAGCCAGCCTGGAAAGCTCTTGAATCATCTGGGGATGGCCTGTATTTGTGGCTGCAGATCCTGTTTGTTTGACTACCCAGGTGCTTTCTGGCAAGTGGCTATGTAGTTGTGTTGGGTGGGCAACTCTTCAGACTGAAAGAATCATCAGTTACTACCTGGGATGTTCATGCAGATTTAGGGGGCAGAGGGTAGATTGTAAGAGGGTAACAGGTTGGACTGTGGCCCCCCAAAGTCTTGTCTCTTTGAAACCTCTAGACATGACTTGATTTCAGTTAGGCAGGGGACTCAAGATGAGCCTATCCTGGGTTAGCTGGGCCTTCCAGTCAATGGTGGATCCTTGGGAGGAGGAGGAGGAAAAATGAGTGCAAATGGAGAAGGAAGGATCCTGTGATAATACAGACACTGGAGTGATGGGAAGGGACTCTTCAGGAATGTTCTCCGGGATCATGACTATGGGAGGTCCCACCAACCATTGACTTTGGCTCATGAATTTTAGATCTATGAGCAATTTGTCATTAAATTAAGTTTGGCAAGATGGCTAAGGTAAAGCTTTTGCCATGCAAGCAGGAGAACAAAAGTTAGGATCTCCACTGCCCACATGAAAAGCTAGGTAGGCTTGGGGACCTGGCTGAAAAGCCAGCACTCAGGAGGTGGGGACAGGGGAACCCCAGAGAAAGCTGCCTAGCTAGACTACTTGAACCAATGAACTCTGAGTCTAAAAAGAGACCCTAACCGAATAAAGAGGAGAGTGACCAAGGAAGACCCAACATCAATCATCAGCGCCACACACATACACACTCCCCAGCACACATAAACATGAAAACAATGGACCCTAAGTTTTGGTGATTTGACCCTAAGTTTGCCAGTGAAGATGACCACTGTAGGTAAAGTTCCCAGAACTCCCACATCTCCTACACCCCTGCCTGTGGTTTCCTTTCCCATCTGGACTTCTCTTTCCATCTTGGTTCCTGAGAAAGCTAAAGGCAAAGGTGAGAGAAACCACTTCTCAGCAATGAGCAAGGCAGGCAGGAGGAGAGAAAGCACTGTTGTGGGATGCAGTGGCCACATCTGGACACTGGAGAATAGTGACCGCTGGGACAGGAGTTTAGAAATGGCTGTGTGATTGGCAGGAAGCTCCGGACTGGGTTCTGTACAGATGGGCTCATGAACCTCACCAAGGGGTTGGCTGTGGGCAGCTAGGGTGATGACCTTATAGATCTGAGAGAGAAACTCAGTGATGTCCTGCTAACTCATCTTTCCAGATAGGCAGCAGGACTTCACAGCTTGCTTAAAACCAGAAAGTGATATTGATGGATGCTAACTGAAATGAACCTGGAAGCTAATCCTTAATCAAATCCTGTCAGTCTGTGTCAAGTACATCCGGGCCTGAGAAGGAGGAAACCAAGCACTCATTTGTTGATTCTCAACTTTTCTATGAAGGTTGGACGCCTAAAAAGTGAGTTTGGCCTCAGGTTTCTCATGTTGTACATTAATTCTCACAACAGATGTTTATTGGACACTCATGGTATCCAAGGCTTTGATGTAGGTGGTTGGAACACAAAGCCCACCGTAGAGGTTTAAAACACAAGGCTCTGTTCTAGAGGCTTAGAACACAGCTGCAATGTCAGACAAGCCAGTGCCTGGCATTCACACAATGACTGTCGGAGGCAGACAAATAAAAGACAGCCAAACAGGATCAACATTGTCTCCCGCATCCCAACCTCCACACATGTCAATTACAGGGAAGCCAGAGTAGTGATACTCAAGCTGTGGTTGTAACCACGTCAACGGAGAGAGTGACATCTGGACAAGGACATGTATGAAGTGACAGAAATAGCTGTGCAGAGACCTGGAAGAACAGCATCCCTGGAGACAGAATGGCATAGGAAAGGCCCTAGCTTCTGGGAGAAGCAAGAGTCTAAGGCTGGGAGGTCAGCTGGTGATGAGCTAGGTTCAGGGCCATGGATGCTGGGGGAGGGGAGGAGGGGAATGTAGCCTCCCCGCTGGCAGGGGTGCTGTTTCTGTTCTGTCAGGGGAGCCATCCTAGGAATCTAGAGAGTGGGTGGTACAGGAGCTCTAGGGAAGTCCTTTGGGAAGCTAAGGCAAACAGGGAAGACATGATAGTATCCTGAGTGATGGTGGGCAGCTGGTAGGGTTGGGGTGGGTATTAGTTGGAGGAGGGGTAGAGAATAATTTACTATAAGCCATGTTGGTGCTCTATACTTTGATGGGGGAGGCAGAGTCTGAGGAGGTGAAATCCTGGGATGCTTCCTTGGGGAAATCTCTCCCCAGGCACACAGTGCATGGAAGACTTGCCCATCTTTCTGTGATTTCTTCATTTTGAAGGCAAGAGCCACATTTGTTGCTTTGTGGGGCTTGCAGGCAGCATCTGAGCAGGGTCCCACATTTTGCAAGTAACTCTTGTTTCCCTGTTCCAGCTAGGAAGACTTCAGTGAGACGTTTGTAGCCTCCACAGAGTGAAGAACGGAATAGTTGACCGAGTTTAGCAGCACTGGTTCAGGGGACAGGAAGATTAATACCCAGCTTTCATCTGCAGCTTCCACAGGGAGGAGGTTGTCCCTTTCCCAGGAGGGACTTGGAGGTAGCTAGGAAAGGTGGCTGGGCTTCTGGGGCATGGGATGGAAGGGTGTGGAGGGCACAGGACTACAGCTTGCCACATCTGGATGCTGAGACAGAGGCTCCTCTCAGGGAAGGAGGAACGTTGTCTTTGGGGTACAGCCTCAGCACTTTTCATTCTGTCCTGAGCAATCCTCTCATTTTTCCAAGTTCCGGTCTCCTTGGCAGTGATTCAGAAGGTACCGACCCCCATGCCTAGCAGGCAGTTCACAGCAGAGGGGAGATGGAGGAGGAAGGAAAGGTCAGTGTGGGGCAGACGACTCCAAGGATTCAATATGCCTTTGGCTCCTCAGAAGCAGAGACTGTATAGCCTAGGGTCTGACCTGTGGCAATGTCGGGTGAGGCGATTGACCCTCGCGGGGCCAGCCATAATATGTACTGTGCTCTTTGTAGTGTCCAGGCCCAGGATGTACTGCTCTTAACCTGGCACGGAGCCAGCAAGATAGGCTCCCTAAAGATGCACAACCCTGAGCTGCCCTGAGAGTGGGAGTGCTAACAGAGCCTTCCTGGCCCACAGCAGCTAAACATACTGAGCAAACTTAGGCTCTTATGCAAATGCAGCAACCTAGATTTCTGCCAGTGCAGACCTTGTTGCTCCGTCTCACAGTCTTCCCTCCATGGCTGATGATGGGAGAGTTACAGACCCGCAGTCCCTCGGTCCCTGGATTCTGTGTTGGCCTCTCTGGCTGGGATTCTAGGGAGACAGTTTTCTACATGACTGATCCCTGGCTTAGAGAGCTGAGAGAAAGCCTGCTCAGGGGACTAAACCCTCCTTTCAGTGTCCCTCCATTCTCTTCCCAATTCATGATGTACCCAGTACTTTGTAAAGTACCACACCTTGAAAAAAAAAATCAAAAAACTAAGTTTTCATTCAACAAACAGGGTGGATTTCCCATGAAGTGTTTGGTTGATAGGATCCCTTCTTGGTTTTGCAGGGGATGTTCCTCTGATACTGTCCTCACACTGGTCACAATTTTCTGGAACTGTGCCATGAGGTGTCATGTTCTGGAGTCGTGCTGGAGTGACAAATCGTGAGGTAACCGAAGATCTGCTTGGATTTCACTGGCCATAGCTCCAAGGCTGGGTATAGTCCAGAGACACTGTGTGTGTGTGTGACCGATCTGTGAGTGACCTTCATTTAAGAAGGGGGAGAAAAAGAACAAGTTGCAGGCTTTGAATTTGCCAAAACATATCCCCTTCCTCATCCTCAGACTAAAGAAAGGCACATCGCTTTGTGTTACCATTGTCACCAGCCAGCGGTGGCTGCTTCTCCCTAAGATTACATGGAGCCCTGGGCCCTGTGCTATTCATTAAGGTGTTAATGGGGACAGGAAATAGAAATTTCCAAGATTTGATGAAATTAAGACTTTGCCATTAGCTGGCATAGCTCAGAAGGGGGTAGGAATACATCAGCCTACATGTTTGAAGAATTGGAAGCAGAAAAGCATTGTGGTCTATGCTAAGGAGACGTTGGGGTGTAATATTATTTAAAACCAGCCAGTTTACTGTGATGTCTGGGCTGAAATCCCCCGCTCTTCGCAGGCTAATGAAATCAGGGCTCCAGAGCTGACTAATCTCCCTGTTCTGATTAGAATATTCAAGCGCTTTCCTCAGAAGCAGGTCAAACCACTTCTGCCGCAGAGAATCTGGACTGGACCCCCGCTGAGCTGATGTTGGGGTGTGTGGGGGCATAATCAATATCAGCAGTGCACAGGGGATGGGATAGGAGGCCACTGGTTGGGCAGGGGTAGAGTATAGCTTCCTTTGCTGGAAGGGCTCCACAAGAAAAGCCTGTCTCTCATTCTTTATCCTTCTCCAGGAACCAAGAGCTACCTACACCAGGCACAGTGATGGCGGGAGTCCAAGTCATTTCCTGGATAATTTATCTCAGGTGCTGTAGAAATATCCAAGCCTTAGATCCACACAGCTTCTCTTTGACTGATGTGGGAGATTTAAGGAGACAGGCAGGCTTATCACAGAGGGGTCTAATGGAGAGGTGAGGTAATTAGGAAGGAAACAGGAGAGCCCAAATTAGAAAACAGGCCAGAGTGAGAAGTTATTCGATTGGTGTCAACCTACATAACAGACAGATTCTCTAGGTTGGGAAAAGCAGAGAGTTTACAGGGGGGACCCACATGCCACAGCCACCCATGTACACGTTCAAGGAGGAAGAGGCAGGCAGAAGTGTTTAAAGGAAGAAATGAGAGGATTGCGTCAGATATTTTGAAATCATAATTCCTAGCCACAAGTGATCCCTGGTGTCCAGACAAAAAGCCACACCAGTGTTAAGCATTCTAGAGTGATTGCTGACTGGCTACAGAAAGCAGCTAGAGAGTTACAGGTTGGAGCCCAAATGATCCTGGGATATCTTTGGTAGGCACTCATTGCTTGCTTTCATGTGTGACATAATGCCCTATGACCTTTAAGTAAATTCTTTGGGATGTACAAAAGATCCCTGGCTTCTACTAACTCAACACTAAGAATGTCATCAGGTGATAACTGAGACTATAACAGAGATTTATCTGCTTGGCTGACTCCTGCCTGTCTGATATTCCCACCAATGCATCTGAAAAGTGCTTTGATTTATGACTTTCTTTGTTCTGTTATTATTAAACAAAACCTTTATGTACCATTCCCACCCCGAAACATGACATTTGAAGTAACCTAAATCTACATTCCTGAGCCATAATCACTATAGGAAACAGAGGGCTGTAAGGGCCGGTTTACGCTCAGATTACATGTTTATATAATTTGGAGATCTACTATGGGCCAGGATGGCTAACACTAGACATCTAGGGGCCTGTGAATCAGTAAAAAAATAAAAAAATAAAAAAGGCTGATACTGGATACCTGGATAACCCAAAAGTAAATACTGATGTTTTGTATAACAAGCGTGTAACCATGAGACTGGGGGATAGTTTCTATTGAAACTGTAATACAGGTCAAGGAATAACCAGAGTAGCCGGCAGTTTCCAGGCAGGTGTGGAGCAGGGGCAGATCTCTGGGTCTCCGTGGGAAACCAGTCCTGCCACCAACTTCTTTTTGGACCTTTGATCTCCAGAGATGTCAGGATAAATTCTATGGTTTAAAACCACCAAGTTCCAGGCTCTTGGTTAGGGCAACACCTGGAAACTGATAGCCAAGATTACCCAAGCACTCTGGGTAGCTCCCTCCGGGCTCCATTGTCCCTGGAGGCAATGTGTGGGAGGTTTCTTTGGGAAATAGCCCCTCGCTGACCCCATCTGCCTAGTGTGAGTCTGTGGAAGGGTGTGGAGACCCATGCACACAGAGTTTGCACTTAGCCTCACCTCTACCTTGTGTTCTTAAGACCCTGTGATTTCTGAGTCTTAGTGTGAGCCACTGTTGAGTTTAATAATCAGAAACAACCAGGGTAGGAGCAGCTCTTAGCACTGTCATTGCTTGGTGAAAGGCAGGCAGGGTGCAAGGGTTCTGCCTCTGTGGAAGCAGCTGATGACTTCCTAACTGGAGCAGCTTCTCCAGTTCTCCATGAATGACTAACAGCCAATCCCACTGCAAGGGCTCTGTGTTGCCCCAGTGGAACAAGAAATTCCAGCACCCATTTCATAACCACTCATTGTGGTCATTTATGAAAGGGCTGACATTGATGGCATCTCCTCCTAAATCCCTGTTGCCTCCTTGCCTCCCCTCCCTCTTCTCCAGCTGAAAATGTCACACTTGGTGGCATGTTCTCCCTATTCCTGACAGATGAACAGTGTCATAGTAAGGGTTTCTATTCCTGCCCAAAACATCATGACCAAGAAGCAAATTGGGGAGGAAAGGGTTTATTCAGCTTACACTTTCCACATTGCTGTTCATCATCAAAGGGAGTCAGGACTGGAACTCAAGTGGGTCAGGAGCAGCAGCTGATGCCATGGAGGGATGTTACTTACTGGCTTGCTCCCCTGGCTTTCTCAGCTTGCTTTCTTATAGAGTTCAGGATTACCAGCCCAGGGATGGCACAACCCACAGTGAACCCTCCCACTCTTGATCACTAATTGAGAAAATGCCCCAAAGCTGGATCTCATGGAGGCATTTCCTCAAGGGAGGCTCCTTTCTCTGTGATAACTCCAGCTTGTGTCAAGTTGACACACAAAACCAGCCAGTACAAACCGTGACAAGGTGGAGCAGACTGTTCTCTGGAAACCAGAACAGAAGGTTTCCAGGTGGCAGACCTTGGTGTGATTCAAGTCACCTGAATGTGACAGTCAGTTGCTTGGGGGATGCTTGCTTGCAGCATGAGTTTTGGCCAGGAGTATTGCTCAAAATGTGGAGGGGATTCCCTTCCCTCTTCTTGGCTGTCAGCGAAGCCTGCCTGTCCCTCTTCATTCACCATTGTTGTGGGTGTGTAGGGGTGCCTGTCTGTGCTGGAAGTTGGCACAGTGCCTGGTTCACAATAGAGACCAACAGGACATGGTCTGGGTGTCCTGGAGAAGTAGTTTCTAAGGCCACCGGAGTGCTCATGTCTGTATTAGGGAAGGCAGGTTTGGTGGCTGAGTCACTGTTTCCTCTTGAATGTTTGAGAAACTTCTAGAATCTCAACTCCATCTCAGGTAAATTAGAAGAGAAGATCACACCTAGGCATTTTAAACAGAAGAACATGCTCTCGATCACCAGCTTCTTTAAGGAAAAACTCATTTTTTAAAAATCCCCGTTGCCTCCTTGTCTGCTGCACCTCTCACTCCACCTTTGTGACAACTCCATCCACTTACCCAACCCGGTAGAGCTTTCCCTGAAGCAGACTTGCCTTCTGACGTCCTATCAGCTTCTCCTATCATCTGTGGTTTGATGGTTGCCACTTGCAGCTAGGAGTGTTTGCCTTCAGAGGTCATCATGACTCAGGTCTGCTGCTGGAGGCCTCTGCACTGCTGCATGCACTGTGGGTCCTTGGTGACAGACCCCTGTAGGGACCCAGGGTGCCCTCCACAGTGGGAGAAAGTATCTTGTTCCCTCCTGTTTCTATCACCACCTCTGCCCCTAGTTCACCTGTGAAATTTATTCTATTTCTCCTTCCCAGGAAGATCCATGGAATGCTTCTGACTTTCTAGGATTTAAAGACACTGAAGTTTATCTTGCTGTAGATACTCAGTGATACAAGAGTGATGTAAGGGTGATAGAAGGGTGATATAAAGGTGATGTAAGGGTGATGATGTACGAGTGATGTAAGTGATGCAAGGGTGATGTAAGGATGATATAAGAGTGATGTAAGAATGATGCAAGGGAGATGAAAGAATGATGTAAGAGTGATGTAAGAGTGACATAAGGGTGATGTAAGGATGATATAAGGTTGATGTAAGAATGATATAAGGGTGATGTAAGAATGATGAAAGTGATGTAAGAAAAATATAAGTGATGTAAGTATGATGTAAGAATGACGTAAGTGATGTAAGAATGATATAAGTGATGTAAGTGTGATGTAAGAATGATATAAGTGATGTAAGAGTGATGTAAGAATGATATAAGTGATGTAAGTGTGATGTAAGAATGATGTAAGTGATGTAAGTGCGATGTAAGAATGATATAAGTGATGTAAGTGTGATGTAAGAATGATGTAAGTGATGTAAGAGTGATGTAAGAATGATATAAGTGATGTAAGTATGATGTAAGAATGATGTAAGTGATGTAAGTGTGATGTAAGAATGATATAAGTGATATAAGTGTGATGTAAGAATGATATAAGTGATGTAAGTATGATGTAAGAATGATGAAAGTGATGTAAGAATGAGGTAAGAATTATGTAAATGATGTAAGTGTGATGTAAGAATGATATAAGTGATGTAAGTGTGATGCAAGAATTATGTAAATGATGTAAGTGTGATGTAAGAATGATGTAAGTGATGTAAGAGTGATGTAAGAATGATATAAGTGATGTAAGTGTGATGTAAGAATGATATAAGTGATGTAAGTGTGATGTAAGAATGATGTAAGTGATGTAAGTGTGATGTAAGAATGATATAAGTGATGTAAGTGTGATGTAAGAATGATATAAGTGATGTAAGTGTGATGTAAGAATGATATAAGTGATGTAAGTGTGATGTAAGAATGATGTAAGTGATGTAAGAGTGATGTAAGAATGATGTAAGTGATGTAAGTGTGATGATGTAAGGGTGATGAAAGAGCCTCTTCTTGTTTTGTTGGAGTGCATTCCTTGGAACCCATAGGAATAATAGAGACCACTTTAGCCCACAGAGACATGAGCACAGTTTTGAGTGGCTTCCAAACACCTACCTTACCTACCTACCAACCAACCAACTTACCAATCAGCCAACTAACTGACTAGCCACCAACTTACCAACCAACCAACCAACCAACCAACCTACCAAGCAACCAAACAGTCAGTCACCAACCAACCAAACTACCAAGCAATCAATCAGCCAGCCACCAACCAACTAACCAAACTACCTACCTATCTACCTTCCAACCAGATACCAACCTATAATCAATTCTTAGACATACCAAGCACAAGTAACTAACCCATTTACCAAACAACCAACTGATGTATCAACTAGCCCATTCAGCAGCCAATTAGTTAACCAAGTAACTAGTTCACCAACCAACCAATTAAGTAGCTAAGTACCCTACCAACTAGCTAACCAAAAACCAGTTCTACCAACTTATAAGTCTATGAAACAACCTACCAGTTCATCAACCTATCAAACAAATGGCCCATCAATATGCCAATCAACCAATTGACTTATTGATTAACTAGGCAACTAGTCCATCAAAACTCTTACCAATATAGCAATCAACTACCTGCCAACCTATATCTTAACCAACCAATCAGCCAATAAGCCAAAAATCTATCAACTATTCTACCAATCAGCCAACCAACCAATCTACCAACTGACCAAATAACCAACCAACTAATTAGTCAGTCAATCTACCAACCAAAATAAGTCCAGAATCTTCAGAGTTTCTGGTTTTCCATTGTTTTACAAAAACTTTGGGGTATGGTTTTTCTTGTTCTCATGGTTCTAATTTACCAAAAGCAATTTGGGAGCAAATTCTTTGCAACTCATGAGCACCCTATTCCCCCTTTTTCTAAGGACAGCACTTTGTGAATCCTGATGGTTCAGGTTCCCAAATCTGAATTTGACTGAGGCTCCACCTTGGTGTTTGGTGAGACTTCTCTCCTGACATGCTTGATGAAAATTGGGATCTGTCTCAAGAGATAGTTTTGGTCTGAATCCACATCTGATTTCCAACCTCCTGTTAAATAGAACCTCTCTTAGTTACTGTAGGTTAGCTGTCTGTTTTCTGAGCTGTGGTGCAGTCGCCTCAGCAATGAAGCATTAACAAATGTCATGTGACCCTGTTTTCTCATTATCTAGTGTCCTTTCTTTTGCAACGTTTTTGCCTCCCTGAACAATCTGGGTAAATATCTCATTCTGGTTTTTCCTGGGGGCTGAATGTGTAGATGGTTTGTTGTGTCTCCCATTGGCCTCCGTTGCATATGGTGTCTTCCTGTCAAGTTTTAACCCCCCCCCCCTGGAATCTCGTAATTCATTGAAACTCAAAATTTGTTCCTTTTCTCTCACTATAACTTCTGCGAAGATCTCAGTAGAAATTGAAAATGGGCAGATGAGTTGTTCTAAGGATGTGTTAAGCTTCTTCTCTCTAATGAAATGTGTTTCTTTTGTGACAATTTCTGTTTCATGGCATTCAATTTCTTGTCAAATGTGATAAACAACGGAATGAATGGGTTTTATATTAGCCTTTCATCACTCCGTGGACTATTTACTCTCACACAGCCTCTCTTACCGTCTCCTGATGCCTCATTTAGCTGAAATGGGACAACAGGAGAGCCTGGCTGTGACTGATCTATGCAATATAGAGCCAGCATGCAGACGCTCTTGCTTCTCAAGTACTAGTGGGGCTCTGTCAGGTAGTTTCCCTATGTGCTGTGTAATTTAGTTAATTGCCATCGTAACTTTGTCTGGTTTCCAGGGTCATCCCAAGCTGAACATTAGTCTTCTGAACTCAGTGCTCTGTTATCATCTAGTCCTTCTCACACACTGTCTCTCTTCCTTTCTCAGAGCTGCCATCTTGGTCAGTTTCTGTCTTGGCCTCATGTTTATTTGGTGTCTCTCTAGATTATGCAGTTTTAGTTGTAATATACAACTGAATTATTTGCTTAAATACAATATTCTTCTGTTGAATTATTCATATAAACTTGAACACACTGGTGAACTCCAAAGATAATATTAGCAATAGTTTTTGGCCTTTGCTTGTTGTAGTTTGTTGATAAAATATCTGTGGTTGGTCTTTGACAGCTGAGGGAACCCAGCCCTGACCTGTAGAACCAGGGGAAAGTCTGTGGTGAGAGTTTGTTGATCCATTCTGATCTGATTACTGAGAATATTTAACAAAGACAATTCAAAAAATAGCACCTTCATCACTCTTATATTCTCTGCATCATGTCTCTTCTTATCAGGGACATAGAGATGTAATTTTTCTGACACATTGATATTTCCTTCTACTTCTGGAAATTGATGTTGACAGTTTTCTATAAAGACCCTGAACTTTAATGTTCTTAATACAAAGCTCAACTGAACTCTTTAGAGAATTCATCTGTTTGCTTTTTTGGTTTATAGCATGGAAGCCAGGGATGATCTTATCAATTTCTTTATTAGACACTCCTAGAATGCTAGGGTTGGGTGGGTCTCAATTTATTCCTTTGCTAGACTTTAGTAAGAAAGTATATTGTTATTTCCTGGTGTTATTTGTTTGAAGTTGCTTCTTAACCGTATTCCTTGCAGGGGCTGATGTAAGTGCATGTGTGTACACATGCATGTATGTTTATACAAGCTTACATGTGTGTGTGTGTGTGTGTGTGTGTGTAATTGGATAGAGCAATGATGCTTTTCAAAAGGGCCATTTCTATATGGAGGTTTTTAAAAAGGAATCCACATTAATGCAGAGGCTATTTTGAAATACATACTTCTAGCCATGTGAAATAATAAAGAGTGGTTCTTCAACTTCAGAGGCAGTTTCTGAAGCTCCTGGGCAAAGCTTTCTTTTAAGTTCCATGTCTTATTCACAATTATGTTGAAAGAAGTATCCTGATAAACCTAGCTCTTTCAGGATGAGAGTTTATTTGGCTCCCCAGACTTTTTCCTGTGTTGCTGGGGAGGCTTCCAACAGGGCTTAGGCCAGACAGAGGAGTGCCCTGACATTTGCCTGTCTTCACTCTCCTTCTGGGGACACTGCCTGCTATTATGCAGCCCTTTCTTCTGGGTTAGATTGTGAGCCTCCCCACAGCCAATATGTCAACATCATTTCTGACACTCACTCATGAATGGGTTCTTATTTGGGCTCTTTGCAGATTTTTTTTTTTACTTTATATACATATTTAGATGGAGTGGTTAGATCAGGCGTACTCTTAACAGAACACAGCTGCGGTCCTTATAAGCTGAGACGGGTGTCAGCTAGAGGGATATTTTATGAAGAAAAGTTCATGGAAGATGTTGGAAAGACACTATTGCAAGCCAGTGAATGCTGGCAGTGGCCAGGAATTGAGAGACAAGTAAGGATACTTATCTAGTACTCCCAGAGAGACTGTGGCTCTAGAAAAACCCTAATGTCAGACTTTAGGTCTGTGGGATGGTGAGAGTCTGAGCTCTTTTGCATAAACCATCCAACTAGTCATCAGTTGTTTATAGGAGCTTCATGCACATAAATCTCAGAAGCTACATGAACCTCTCTAAAGCCAGTGGGGGCTGGGACTAGATGCCAATGTAAGTAACATGGCCGAGTCCAGTTAATTTCCCTGAACCAGGAGGGCAAGAGACCACATGCCTATTCTTTCCCCAGTGTTCTGTTTATAGAAATGAGAGGAATCTCTTCACTGACAACACATGTGGAAAATGAGCCTAGTAGATCTGGGATCTGACTGTGATATGAAATCCAAATGGCTGTTATGCACACAGATAACTAGCCCTGATATCTGCTAGAGCTGGCCCAATCCCCTGGAGGGATTATCTCAGTAGTGCGGTCTGGTGGTCTGGTGGACAAGAGCTGGAGGACAGACACTCTGGCTAGGTCCACATTTGGGAGGTGGGGAACCCAGGCTGCAGGGAGCTGATGGATTATCAGCTCTTCTCTTCTGGAACTGTTAGTCTCCTGTCAGCCCCTTATGCCTAGAGACCCCTGGTAGGGTGCTTACAGCTAGAAAGTGCATAGTGCCAGTCCCTCATCATCTTCAGCGAGCACCAGGACACCCATTCCCATTTACTTTAAAACCTAAGAAAGTTTATTATGCTAATACTTTTTCAGTGTTAAGTATGAATACCACTCAGTACTCCAGCTGGAAAGAACTGGTATGGATGACACTACTTTAGAAAATGGAACTTAGGCAGAAACTAGAAGTTGTTGGTATTCCATACAACATAGAGTAGTATAGCCTGCTCTCTCCATGGAACCTACAGGAATGATGGGGGCCTGCAGAAAGATAGGATGAGAAAGACGACAGGGAAACTAGTGTCTGGACCACAAGAAGAAACAGGAGAAGCTGATTAGGATGAGCTTGAGAGGAAAGCTTGGAGTGTGTGGATACACTCCAGAGGCATTGGCAGCAACAGAGTCCCCTCTTCGGCTGTGCTTCTCTCTGTTCTGTGTATAGAGGTGGAGTAAACTCCCCAGCCCAGAGTATGGCTGGCTTATGTTATGTGCATGCTGTCCCACAAGATGCTGTGATTTTAGCAACAGCAAACTTGCCAGACAGTCCTGCCTACTTTGGTAGCCTTGTTGAGGTAAATGCAGGCTGATTATTACAATCTTGATTACTAATATTAACTCTCATATCACATACAACACAGTATCTGATAAGTACCTGATTGTCTGTCTATCTATCTATTCATCTATCCATCTCTCCACCCATTCATCCATCTCTCCCTCCATCTCTATCTATCTATCTATCTATCTATCTATCTATCTATCTATCTATCTATCTATCATCTATCTATCTATCTATCTATCTATCTATCTATCTATCTATCCATCTTCCCATCTATCTGCTTATTTCTTATCCCTCTCTGTATAGTTACAGGTTGTAGAATAGATACAATTTAAAGAGGCTATAGCAAAGTTCAAGTTCAGAAGATGATCAACACTCATATGGAGACTGTATTGATAAGGAACTTGAACCAGTGAAGAAACTTCTGCTGTTGAGTTCAAGCCCAGGAGAGGGAAAGCAACGATGTAGCCAGCAGCAGAGTTGAAAGGGTAGGACCAGGTCCAATGGGCAAACAGTGGATGGTCAGACAGTAGTTGAGAAAGGACACATAGCCCAGGGGAATGAGCTGAGCTGAGTTCTTGGCCTGTTGGTCCTTGATCCACACACCCGAAATGCAAACATCCTCCACCCCCAAAACCTGTAAATGACAGGCCAATGTCCAGCCTGAGAAACCACTGTTTAGACAATATAAGGTAACTTAGAGCAGAGCACAGCATGACATTGATACCATGTTCCTCATTGACCCCTAAAATGCAGTAGTGTCTGTGTGACATTGAGGAAACCATGTAGGCTAGATCCAGGTCACCCTGTGTTCTATGGAATATCGGTGTTCAGGCTGGACACAGCATAGATGACTCCATTTGAGAATGTAACAATTTTGGCCAGAGTGTTACTGTGTTCTGAGTATGAATGCCAAGAAAGAATGAGTCTATGTCTTATTTATACGAGTAAACAGCCACCATCTGCCACCACAGCAGGCGGTACAAACTTACAACATTTGCCAATGAATAATAACACCTAAAAAGATACCAAATCACACCAAACCACCAGTCACATGTGCTTCTCAATCAGGCCAGATGGAACCCCATAACTCGGAACTCAGAAGGAACACCCCAAGACCCACATGTGCAGGCACTCTGACTGGTTGCTTTCTCACCTATCAGACTTCTTCAGGAAAACTGCTATAGCAAAGGACAGCTCTCTCTGCTCCTGAGACCTGGCTTGAGCAGATTCTCCTGCCTGTGACACTCAGCCCACTTCAGATCTGTGTCTGTATCCAACACTTCTGTGCCCAAAGAGGTCAGCACTCTGGTTCTAAAATTCTTTATATGGTCCTGTACAGATCCTGACTTGAAGAAACACACTCTGAACTCTGTAGACTCTTTAACCCTCAGTCATTTTATAACTTGAATATTTACACATTGTGGTGCGAAGTGCTAATGAGACCCGAAAGTATCAATAATTGAGTTTGGAATAAAGGAAGCCACGTCCCGCAATGGCCAGTTGTCATGGGAAATTTGCTGCCAGTGAAACATATATAATCAGTGAATTTATTGGTTATTCCTGGAAAGATGCAAACATGTCTGTCTATGTTTCTCATTGAAACACACTCATGAATGCCATCAGGTTCCCAGAGGCTTTACAATCTCTGGTCTTCCTGTCTTAGAAAAAAGAAATCCAGGCTAGCCCATGGGGATCAGAGCCATATGCAGGAGAATACTGTCCAACTAAGCCTTCCAGATTCATCAGCCCATATCAACAGGAAGCATCATGTTGTCAGAGTTGCCTTCTTAACTGACAGTACTGTCTACCATATACCTACTCAGGTTGATTTACAAAGTAAGTTTTATTGTGGTTGTGGTGTGAAGAAGTCAACAATCAGGAGGTGATGGCTGCTGAAAAGATACTTTTTACTCAGTAGTTCTCCTGGAGAGGTGAGTCACACAAAGGAAGCCCCATGAGGGAGCATCAGTTGGTTCAAAGGCAGAGGAGGCAGTGTCTATGGGAACTGATTGGTGAGATGATTGGGAGTCTCCATCATTTTAGAAGGCTCTGCGGCCCTGAAGGAGAGCTCACTGAGGCGGTGACTGGGACTGTGGATTATGGATTGGCTGGACTGCACACAATAGAGATGCTCTAGTGGCCATTGGCTTTAGGGATTAGGCCTCCAAGTCTTAGGAAAGACCTCCAGCTCTGGGAGGGCCTCAGAATAAGAGGCCAGCTTAATGCATGGCTCAATGCATGGCTTAATGCATGGCTTAATGCTGGCTCTGGATGTTTGGCAATGCAATATAGGAGGGTGGGAGCCTAGATGAGACCATGAAGGCAGTGAAGAAATGTCTGAGGTGTGATATTGAGGGTACACACTGTGCAGGGCTCACACACAGCAGAAGCTGGGAGCAAGGACCTTCAAAGGGCATCAAGAAATACAGGGAGGAAACAGGAGTTGGAGGAGCTTCAAGGGCTGATGAACAAGGGTCCAGAGCTTTACATGTGTAGATCAGGGTTGGGGAGGGGGACATGAGCATTGGACACAGCTCCTGGAATAGGAGCAGACCCATCCTCAAGGAGTATGCAGGAGAGAACTTCTTCATCTGTCCACAGGCCAGTGTTCCTCCCTCCCACCTTCTCTCTCTCTAGCTTTCCTTCTTGCTTGAATTTCTTTCCTTGGTATACACTGCTGTTTAACATACTGCCATGGTTCACTTCTCTGTTGTTCAAGTATTTGTTGCACAAGTTTCTTTGAGGCTTCAAGTTTCACAAGGATTCTGTCTTTTATATTATAGGATGCCCTGAGAGTCAAAGCTCCCAAATGCTGAAAGACAGATGAAGGACTCAGAGATTCTCATCTGTAGGGGGTCCTGGAGGCAGAGGCCATGGCTCCCCATAGCAGAGTGATCAGGAATAGATGCCTTCTGGAATAGATCAGACCCTACTTTAAGAGGGCACTTTGTATTGTCTTCCTGATACCCAGTCTCTGATTAAAATCACTTTTTCTATATGTCTGACACACAATAAGCACTTAGGAACCAGCCACTGAGGGACTAGTCCTGTTAGTCACCTTCCTGTCATGGTGATGAGACACTGGAGAGGAAAGAGTTAAAGAGTTATGGTCTCAGAGGTTTCAGTCCATGTTAGTTCATTATAAGTCTGTGACAGTGAGAAATATGGCAGCCATGGAGAAGGGGAGAGGCAGAAACAAAGACAAAGGCACACAGTGGAAGGAGAGAGAGGGACGGGGAGAGAGGGAAGAAAGGGAAGATAGCAACACAGGGTGGGGTATGCTATGAAGGAAAGAAACACCCTTGAAAAGCATACTTCTCACAACTGACCTCTTTCAGTTACTCCCATTTCTACTTGCCACATTTCCCAATGATGTCACCCAACAATGATCACTAAGGGAGGAAACTCATTCATTGTCTAGGCTAGCAAAACTTAGTATGGGTAATTGAACATTGGCAAATGTGTTTCTGGGTTGACTTCAGAAGGGCATCATCAGGTCCACAGCTTGATCTGTTTTCACCATAGAGGGAGGATCCAGGCACTCATCACACAGGCATACATTCACACCAAAGGCATGATGGGGTCCTGGAGAGGACAGGAAGCCACCAGTGTCTGGGCATCTGGGAGAACTTGTCCTTTCCAGAGGTTAACATACTTAGTCAGGGACAGTTTGTAACCCTTGACAGGGCCTCTTAACATTCAGTGACTTGCTACTCAATGGGACAGCTGCTTTTAAGCATACTCACTTAACCTCGTGTGCTGGTCTGAGTGAGAATGCCCCCCAGAGGCCCATACATTTGAATACTTAGTTTCCAGTTGGTAGAATTGTTTGAGAAGGATTAGGAGGTGTGGTCTTGTTGTCATAAGCTTTGAGGCTTCAAAAGCTTCCTGCCATTTCCAGTATGTTCTCTGCCTCCTTTTAGTGCACCGAGATGCAGCCTTTCAGCTTTTCCTGCCAATATTCTTTCACTCAACCTTCATGGACTCCAACTCTATGATACTATACACCCAATTAAACACTTTCTTTTATTCCTTGGTCATGGTATTTTGTTTTAGAAATAGAAAAATAACTAAGACACCTTGGCAGCTAGATAACATTAAGTCAGGGGGTTAAGTGTGGGCCCAGAGGAGATGCCCTTTCTCGGCCTCTGGTTCTTAGATTATGGAAAAAAAAAACGATGTGATTACACGTGCCCACACTCCACAGCTGACACAGGCCAGGAGAGGCTCTTACTTCCCATCAGGGGCCCAGGCATGTAGTTCCACTGACCCTTGGACTTTGAAATCTTCTGTCAATATGGGACCTCTGGAGACCATGAGAATAAGTGGATGTTGCTGTTCTCTCTCTAGAGTTGATTTGTACCCCTGTCCCAGTCAGAGCCACTCACACAGTGTAATCCAAAGACAGGTTCTAAGAAATTAAAGGACTTGTCTGTCTCCGGTATTGCTGTGCTCCTGGTCACTGAGTGGGCTTGTCTATTGCCTTTGTAGCCCTGGCTAGTAGGATTTTTGTAGCATGATTAAGGACTGGCTTCCAGAAACACATGGAGGTTTCCTCAAGTTGACACCCTGCCTTTCATTCCAGGTGAGAGGCAGTTGGCTTTGCCTTGAAGGTTTATAGCAGGGCTCAGTGCTGGGCTTGTCAGAACAGATACTCATACTCCTCCTATCTGGTCCTCTCCCATAACACATGCATCAGAATCTCTGGAGAAGGGACCCACATCCTGAGTCTGAAGAGTTCTCATGGGATTCTCACCTGCCACCAGGTAGAGAACCACTCAGTTTGTTGAAGGTGGTTGAAGGCATGCTTCTTTCATTCCATACCCGGTGAGTTGTCTGGGACATCCTGATACTGGTTTCAGGTCTGAATGCTGTTACTGATGATGACAAATGTGCTTATGTGAGAGTCTCTCTGCTGGTGATGCTGATAGGGCATGTTAAAGCTGGGTACTGATATGTGGTTCTGATGCTGGTGCTGATACTTAATCATTCTAATATACTCATGTCTCCAAGGCTCCCTTCATTAAGGAGAACTCAGGGATACCACCATGACCTTGGCCTGACCTAGGCTTTTCCAGAGAGGTGACATGGGTCTTCTACTGTGGCACCATGGTACAGCCTTGATCCCCCCTAGGGCTGTAGTTCACACACACACACTCTCTCTCTCTCTCTCTCTCTCTTTTTTTTGGATTTTTTTTTTTTTTCGAGACAGGGTTTCTCCGTGTAGCCCTGGCTGTCCTGGAACTCACTCTGTAGAACAGGCTGGCCCCGACCTCAGAAATCCGCCTGCCTCTGCCTCCCAGAGTGCTGGGATTACAGGCATGCACCACCACTGCCCGGCTCACACACTCTCTTTAACTCCTAAAAATCTTGGTCTCCAAACACTAATAGTCAGCTATAGGCTTATCTATCAGGGAAGCGCTACCTCCACAGACTGCTTCACGGTCAATGACCCGATGAGGACAATATGAGCTTTGATGGTGTCACTGGAGATTATGGATACTTCACAAGGTTGTGTTGTATGAGAGGCTCAAGGGTCCTCAACAGGAGAGCCATGCTGCTTAGCTGAGATCAGTAGGTTTTCCTTTCCTTCCCTCTTCCCTTCTTTATCTCCCCTCCCCCTCTCTCTTTCTCCATCTTATTGCTCCTTCTCCTTTTCCTCTCTCCCTCCTCCTATCTCCTCTGACAAACATAGAGAGGTCAAAAGTGCATATTTGCCTTTGGAGGGGTTGGGGTGTGGGGTGCTGCTAGGAAGGCAGCTCTATACAGAGGTTCTTGGGTTAGCAGACATTTTAGGACTTGCATTCAAATGGGCCTTGGAATCCCAGGTCAGAACATATAGGAGGTGAGACCCAAGTGAAATCAGCTTGAGGCTTTCAGGGAGCTGGGATGCACTCTGTGAGTTGAAGCCCGAAGAACTGTTGATCTAAACAAAAGCAGAATCAACCCCCCTAGGTAAGCAATGGAGAGGGCCACAGGAGTCCTCCTGGAAAGGCAAGCAGCAGGTGGGATTCCCCTGGGAACTAATTAAGGCTTCCTGCTGAAGTGCAAGGTGTGAGTTTGGAAGGTCTTCCAGGCACTTGGCCTAGGGCCTGCCAACCTCCTCTTCCGAAGTGACTTTGTCTTTTCCTCTTGACTAATTGCTATTTAAGCTAAATGTTGTCAGATAAATGGTTTCTGATTCAAATAACCAAATGCCTCCCAGGTGCTCTAGGGGCCTGCTCACCTTGGGCCGGGAGCAGGCTTCAGTTCAATTTTCTCCGGCTCAGCTTAGGCAATTTAGCAACTGCTGGTGGAGAGATGCTAAATTAATTAGAGAGGTGATGGCAAGGCAGAACAGGGCTGAACACTGGAAATCAGCTTCTAATTGAAGAATGAAATGCCTCTTCCTCACGTCAGTGGTTAGACTCTGAAGGCTGGCATTTCATCAGCATAGCACTGGCTGTTAAATGGAACAGTGGGGTCACAGGTGAGTCTTAGAGACCCAGGAAAATGGCCAGCTGTTAGGCTAGTTGACAGCCCACCCCTCCTTCCCAAGCCTGTGCTGAGTTGATTCTGGCTCTAGCTCCTTCCAAGGGTGAAGGAGGGTGCGGAGGGATGAGGCATAGTCTACAGAAAAGGCAGGAAGCATACACCAGAAGAGGTCATGGCCTAATTTTATTTTGGTACTATTGTCATGGTTTGTATATGCTTGGCCCAGAGAGTGGCACTATTAGAAGGTGTGGCCCTTTTGGAGTAGGTGTGTCACTATGGGTGTGGGCTTTAAGACCCTTATCCTAGCTGGCTGGGAGCCAGTATTCTGCTAGCAGCCTTAAGATGAGGATATAGAACTCTCAGCTCCTCCTGCACCATGCCTATTTAGACACTGCCATGTTCCCACCTTGATGATAATAGACTGAACCTCTGAACCTGTAAGCCAGCCCCAAATAAATGTGCTTGTAAGAGTTGCCTTGGCCATGGTGTCTATTCACAGCAGTAAAACTCTAAGACAATTATGATAAAATATCCCAACCAAAAGCAACTAAGGTAAAGGAGGGTAAATTTTAGCTCACAAGTCCAGTTTATAGTCTATCATAGTGGGAAAGTCAAGACAGGAATTCAAAGTAGTTGAGGATCACACATCTATCCTCAAGAGCGAAGGGGAACGAACACCTGAATGCTGAGTGTGCAGCCTGCATCCTCTATGTTCATTGTTCAGGTCTCAAACTAGGGAATGGTGTCACCTATCTTCAGACAGGGGCTTTCCATGTCATTTAACAACCAATCAAGTCCACGGGCTAACTTGATCTAGACAATCTCTTATTGAGACTCTTTTCCCTGATGATGCTGTCTACATCAACTTGACAAAACTACCATCACAAGCCATTACAATCCGTCTCAGGTGGCAAGGCTTCTTCAGGAGGGGTAACTTCGTGTAACTGGTACAGTGACCCTAGCTGGGCAGGAAAACAATGTATAGGTAAGCTGGCTGCTGACCAAATAAGACTTTACATACCTTTTGTTCTACCCCTCCCCCTTTTATCAAGGAAACTGAGGCAATGCGGGGGTAGCGGGGTAGCGCGGGGGCAGCGCGGACAGTGTGGGGACAGTGCAGAACAGTGCAGGGACACTGCAGGTACAGTACTGGACAGTGCAGGGACAGTGCGGGAACAGTGCGGGGGGGGGCAGTGCAGCTGCAGCGTGTGGCGGGGGGGGGAGGGGAGACAGTGTGGACAGTGCGGGGAGAGTGCTGGGGCAGTGCGGGGTCAGTGCGGACAGTGCGGGGATAATGCGGGGACAGTGCAGGGACAGGGCGGGGACAGAGAGGTGACAGTGCTGAGAGAATACCTGGGCATGAGGAATCAGTGCGGGGACAGTGACTGGAAAGTGCCGGGACAGTGTGGGGGCAGCGCAGCTCGGGAGCAGTGTGGGGACAGGGCGGACAGTGCAGGGACACTGCGGGGTCAGTGCGGGGACAGAGAGGGGGCAGTGCGGGGGGGGGCAGTGCGGGGACAGTGCATGGACAGTCCTGGGACAGTGCACAACAGTGCAGTGACAGTACTGAGACAGGGCAGGGACAGTGTGCGGACAATGGGGGGACTGTGCCAGTTCAGTGCGGAGACAGGTCGGGGGCAGTTCAGGGACAGTGTGGGAACAGAGAGGGGGCAGTGTGCAGACAGTACTGGGGCAGTGCGGGGGCAGTGCTGGGACAGTGTGGGGAGAGTGCGGGGTCCGTTGTCTTTTTGTCGGCACTTCCCTCTCTGACCTCACCCTAGGCAGGGTGGTTTAGGCCATTTCTTTATCTGTCTTTGTCCAGGCTGTCCTGGACCGAATGGAACGTTTCAGTCTGGCTGTGAGCCCCCATCCTTGGTCGCCGGGAGCTGGCCTGCTGTTTCTGACAGGGTTCTCACACAAGCAGCAGGAAGACAAAGCCCTTGTGCCTGCTTTGGGCTTCAGAAACCTCAAAGTCGCCACATACTTTCTCCAACAAGCCCATACCTACTCCAACAAGGCCGCGACTCATAATCCTTTCAAATGCCACCACTCTTTATTAAATGAAAAACTGAAATAAACAAGGAGGACATGGCTGCTCTTAGGTAGGATGGAATTGAAGCTTTCTTGTAGATGTGAGGGAGAGCAGAGCCAGAAGCAGAGACATCTGGGAGAATCCAGAGTGAACATGGCCAGACTGAGCCGAGCCATGTAAGGAGAGGTGGGGAGAGAAAAGAGAGGGGGAGGAGAGGAAGCAAGGAGGGGCTGACGGGAGGGGCAGCCTGGGCCAAGACACTGGCCAGAAGGCCGGGAGTAAAGGGAAGACAAAAAGGTCGGGTAGCCAAAATAATCCCCAAATATAGGGAAGGGCAGCTGGGGGAAGAACAGCCCAGCCCCTGGGCTGGATATGCCAGTCAGAAGGATCCTGGAATAGGTAGGCACTGAGGGATGCTGGGAGAGCCTGGTGACCAAATCCAATTCAATATGTCAAATAGGCATATCAGTTAGCCATTTGTCCAAGTTTGAGACCTAACACCTATGAGCCTTTTAGGGGACATTTTCATCTAAGCACCACACTAGCCTTCTCCCAACATGGCTTTCTTGAACCCTTCTGAACTCTATCTACATCTTTGCATTCTCTCTGTATAAATGGACTTAGAAGCTGCTTAACCAAACATTGAAGGCTCTTCCCTCTGGCCTACAAGGTAGCTAGAAGTAAATGAAATTCTGGCAACTCTGCCTCTATTTTGTGCTTGTCTCCCTTACTTTGGGTTAGATTTCTGTTCAGTTTCGCACATAGGTCTGTAATCGTTTAAGAGGATCATCAAGATTTGTAGGGACATTGGAAGTCACCTTTTACATGCTTCTGATTCATCTGGAGTAGTGCCTACAATCAGTCACTGCTCTAAACCTGAAGTCACCATGGATTCCAATGAGCCTCACAAACAAATCTCTATGTGATGAGTTCACCAACTAAGCCAAAACAATTTCCATGTTCTCTGGGAAACTGCGCCCCCCTATCCCTTCCCTCCCTGCAAGGAGGAACAGTTGTCTCCCATGAACCAGATTTTCTCCTCAGGCAGTAAAAATAAGGACAGCAACCATCATACAAAAATCCATCCTAATCCCAAATATCTTGGAAACCTGCTGTCACCCTTTAATGTAGGGGAGACCTGGTATTGCCTCCATAGTCTAATAAAGGGTCCTGATGAGTGACCAGACAAGATGGTGGCAAGCCACAAGGTTGTTATTTATTCCTAGGTCCTCAGTCTAGATGGCAGTAGAGCACATGGTACAAGGTGAGTCCAGCAAGCACATACCCTTCTCCTAAACACAAGTTGAATCCAAGTTACATACGTGGTATGTTACAGCAAATTAAAACGACCTATACAGCCTTTTGAAACCACACTAGATAGACTTACCAATCTTAAAAGACAAAAATTAAAGTTTTAACAAATGCTTTAACTAGAACGACGTGATGTTAAGAAGCACACTCAGTATGTGGTGACTTAGGGATCTGTTCATCAGCAGGAGGGGCCAAGAGTTGGCCTTAGCTTTCTTTGTCAGTTCTGTCTGTGATGTAGATTATTTATTACAGATTGGATGTGACTGACTGCTTTCACTTTTCGTCTGATGGCTAAGTGTGCGAAATGAAAATGCTGTAGCGAATTTTTAAAGGGCTCTGTCAACAGGGTTAATTTTAGAAAGCGTTATAAAATGGATCACTTACTCTTGACATGGTAGTCACTCAGGTAGTGAAGGGATAGAAAATACAGCCTAAGTCTCTAATGACCCCAAGAAATCAAAAGTTTAAAATGCTATCTTGCTTCAAAGAAGCTCTAACGCCAGCCTTCTAAGGAGCCCCAGACACTTCTCATTTCAGAGCCTGCCCTTTGTTAAGAGCTAGGCTAAAAGGCCTTGAATAAGTGATCCTGCCCCGTAAGGTAACTAGAAATGAGCTAATTATCTGTTTATCTTGCTTCTGTAAACTGCTAATGCCATTACCCCCCAACTCAATATTTTTAGACCCCAGCAATTAGCTTAGCACTGAGTCACTGAGTAACTTGCCTTTCTGCCCTCAGCTTGAGACCTTTGGCCTCAAGAGATAGTTCACCCTGTCCCAGGAGCTAGCTCACCTGATGATTGTCCCAATGTTTAACTCTACAATGCCCCAAGAATGTTTGCTCCAGATAATCATTAACCTTCCTTAAGGCATAAACTATTTCCTGACTTGTTCATTCTGTGCTTCCCGTCCCGTTCGTGATTGTCTTCCACCCCTTGCCTTGTGATTTTTCCCTTTAAATATCCCTGACTTGAGTTGCTCAGGGTCCACAGTCCTCTACCCCTGCGTGGTGTACGACTGTGGAGCCCAGAGCCTCTGGAGTAAAAATCCTCTTGCTATTGCATCAAGACCGTTTCTCGCGAGTGATATGGATGTCGCCTTCCGAGGCATGGGGTTCTGGGGTGCCCTCGGTTTTGGGGGGTCTTACAGTAATAACTTAGGATGCTATAGAGACGTTCCTGTTGGGTAGAAACTAAGGCAGTCACTGTCTCTGAGAGTATTTTTTAAATTTAAAATTTAAAATTATTTATTTTTAGGAGCCACAACAGCATTAAGCTGACTCTTGGAATACAGCCATTTTATACACTAGATATAGTCACGCAAGGTAATATCCCAATTTTGAAAATTCTATCTTAGCAGATTGTTTCTAACCAAAAATTGCATTTTACTTGAGAAACTCTGTTTTTACTCATTAAATAATAGTTGATATTATTAATATTTAAAACAAATATATAAATTTCATTATGTATCATGTACTGGCTGGTTTTGTGTATCAACTTGACACAGGCTGGAGTTATCACAAAGGAGCTTCAGTTGGGGAAGTACCTCCATGAGATCCAGCTGTGGGGCATTTTCTCAATTAGTGATCAAGGGGGGAGGGCCCCTTGTGGGTGATACCATCCCTGGGCTGGTAGTCTTGGGTTCTATGAGAGAGCAGGTTGAGCAAGGCAGGGGAAGCAAACTAGTAAGGAACATCCTTCCATGAGCCTCTGCATCAGCTCCTGCTTCCTGACCTGCTTAAGTTCCAGTCCTGACTTCCTTTGGTGATGAACAGCAATGTGGAAGCGCAAGCTGAATAAACCCTTTCCTCCTCAACTTGCTTCTTGGTTATGATGTTTGTGCAGGAATAGAAACCCTGACTAAGTCATATGAAAACAAGAAATATCAGATAGACATTTTCTATCCAGATTTGTTCTTTATATACTAACTTTAACTGACTTTCACAAAGCTTCTAGATGCCTGCTCCTTATTTGAGTCTGAAGTAAATGGTAAATTACAGCTACCTTGTCCTGCCGCAGGGCTCTGGTACATGATCCAGCCAGTTGTACAATTGCTTTAACCTTATGTTAACTTTATACCCTATGTTATATTGATTCATGTTAATCTTAATGTAGACATTAAGAGACATGTAACTTGGTCTCTTAATGTTTCCCTCAGACTTGTATAGTCATTACCTCCTGACTGATGTTCTGATCTTTGCCAACTGCTAAGTTTTATCAAGGCCCCTTGGATGGACCCTCTTCTGAGACACTCTGACTGCTGCTCCCCTCAGACCCTGCTGCCAGCTTTAGGGCAGTTACAGAGATATTGATACTCCCAAATCCCCAATAGCAGTTTGGGTGACCTCCAAATGGGGATTAAAGGACCATGGGCCATCCAGCTCTGGACACTCTGGACATTGTTTTGAGGACTCAGACCTAAAACATCTGGCCTGGAACTTCCTTTGCATCCATTAACCTCTGACTCAGCAGCTCAGGTCAGCTAAGCATCCATCAGGATCTGCCCGCCCTCGCTACAGTGCTCCAAAGTTAAAAAGAACTAGCTCTGACTTCTGCTAAGGATGAGATTTGAACCCTCCTCTGAGAACAATGCCGTTTCCAGAACAGCAAATCCTAACTGGTTTGAAATGGGCCCTAAAGACACAGGCACCAGACAAAAATTCCTTCTGGCTCCTCCCACTCTGGCTCCTCCCCTTGGCCACTTTTCCCCTTCTTCTCCCCACACATGTCTTTACCTGTCTTTTAGATGCTTTACTTACTGAACTTCCCTCTATAGCCAAACAAACTGTTTCGCATAAGTTCTCTCAGTGGCCCTTATCCTCCAACAGCTCCATTTGTTCCTGACACATCTGCTAAGACCTTTAAAATGCCATGGAGAAACCAGCTCAGAAGGAACTTCATCGCTTTCCCCCTAGGCCAGATGTAATTTTTTACCCTGGTCTTCTCTCTTCTCCTGTTCCTGCCTTCGATGCACTGTTGCGCCCTGCTATTTCTGCTAGCTCATTTTGAAGCATCAGCCCTCACAGTAGGACCACTCACTGTCACCCTCAGTCAGCTCTATGCACACTTCCTCTCACTAGCCCACTCCATCTTTCCCACCTCTGTTCTTGCCCCTCCCTTCACATTTCCAGAAAAAAAATCTGTTTACTCTGTAAGAAAATCATCTGATGACAGCCCTCTAATAATTATTTTCCAAGTCTCCTCAGGAGTACACATGGCAATCACATGACCCATAGCAGCTAATCAAGTTGACTTTTTCCTTGGTACATGACCAGAGGACCCCCTCTTCAATGGACTCAGAACTCTGGCAAAGAGCCTTCTCAGTAGAAAACAGCTACAATGCCCCAGCCCTGCTTTTGTTTTTTCTTTTTTTTTTTCTTTTTTTTTTTTTTTAATTTTCTTAGAGTTAGGAATGATAGTTTCCTGCTGAAAGATTACAACACTTCCCAGCTACCCTTGTGGATTATAGAGATCATTTCCTCCTTTATAAGGGGCTTCATGATATTTCCCCCGTAGGTGCTTTGGCTATCCCCACACATGGGTGACAAAGATACCTCCTTGGTATGATAAACATGGTCCCGTCTAAGATCAGCAGAAATAAATAAATAAATAAATAAATAAATAAATAAATAAATGAAGGAAGGAAGAAAGGAAGGAAGAAAGGAAGGAAGGAAGAAAGAAACAAAGACAGACCCAGGTTTTTGTGTCTGAGGGGATTGGCTACTGTGTTAGAAGTAGATATAATTTATTAGAAAAGGAGGAACTAAAAATGTTAGTGAGCTAGTGACTGTTGATGACGTTCCCAAAGCCCCAGGTTGTAAGACATTACTCTTCATGGGACATTTACATTTACCGGCCTTCCCCAGTTAGTTGTATTTGGAGGCTTTTCTTATACATGCTTTGTCCATTAGATGAAGTTCAGACATGGAAGGGCTTCCAACCTTTGCAGAGCATGCTCTATTTATTGTACAAAGCCTCTGCCAGGAAGGGGGAAGGTTTCCAGGGTTTCTCTGCAGACTGAATTACTTCATCTGTTAATCTTGGAGCTGTAGTCCCCAGGTCCTAATCTCCTGCCACACAATAGAGGATTCTCTATCACCAAAGCACTGTGTCACATGGCAGAGTGAGAAAGAGCCCGGCTGGAGATGCTCATCTGTAGAGACTTCGTCATTTCCCAGCCATCAAGACTGAGCATAGAGGTTGTGAGACATCACCATCAAGATTGACTACAGCCTAGGTCCTAGTGTGAGGGCCCTGTGCTGAGTCTGGTTGCAATGTTAAGGGATGAGAGGTGGGACTTGGAGGAGTGGAGACAAACTCTGATCAGCTGCCCCAGATCCTGGGCTATATCACTCTGTTTGTTGCTGAGTCTGAATGATGCTCATATTAGGGCTTCATGACCTGAGCTGCCTGGCTTTGTATGTGTGGGATTACAACTGCTACTGTTTCTGAGCCCTCTCTGTGAAACCATACTAGGGGAAGGAAAAGTGAATACCTAATCCCACCCTGTTTAGGTAATTTATAATTGAAAATACCCTGGCCTCCTCAGTCCCAATGGCTAGTAACAGCACAGACAAGAGGCATAATTGCATTCGGCATGATTTTGCTGCCACTGGATTTTGGCTAATGGGGTAACTTACAATTTTACACTTCAAAATATCAGCATCCGTTCAAACTGAGTACATTAAGAGCAATTATAGGAGATTATGGATTTGAAATGAAGAAGGAGATACATTAATATGTCTAATTACTATGTTAATTAGACATCCGGGCCATAATATTTCATACGTAAATGGTAATGTTGATGGAGCTGTAATTACTATTATTGGTAGAAATATTATGGAGTGCTAAATGAATCTCTGCTGTTCTGCTCAGCAGTAAATAACAGCCCGGTCCTTGGGGGAATCTATGTGTAAGTCTGCTCACTCCTTGCTTTCCAGGGGCCCAAGTGACCTAGGAGTTGGTTAATAGAAAACTAGAGGGGGGTATGTTGGTAGCCCTGTCATAGGCTGTCTGCCTGTGAATGTCTGATATGTTTGTAGAAAAGAATGTGGCTAAGGAATTTCAAGGAAGTTGCTGAACTCCTGCCTTTTAACGTCCTGGGAAGTCAATCTGTAGTTTCCTAAGTCTAGCCTGGTAGAGAGTGTTGAGAGGGCCAGCAGGGCTGCCTAGGATGCCTGGGTCACAGAGAAGTTGTGCTAATATTAGTGTCAGGGCTGGATTAGAGTGACCAGGTAGAGTGCCCTGGGTTTGCCAAGAGCTTTTCTGATTTTAAAGCTCATAGTCCAAGCCAGACATGATGATGTCTTAAATCTATAATTTTAGTGCTCAGGGAACTAGGCAGGAGGATGTCTCTGAGTTTGAGGTCATCCTGAATTATGTAATGAATTCTTGGCTAGTCTGAGCTAAGAGACTGTCTCAAAGAAATAGGAAAACAGAACCACCAAGGGCCTCCCATGCTGGGGTCCTATTTTGGCTTGAAAAGGGAATGTGAAGTCACACACCTCAGAAACCTGATCTGTCTCAGGAGAGTCACATCCTAGCCCACTCTTGGTGCTGCACACCACACCTCCAGTGAGTGAGGGATTGCCTCAACCTGTGGGGTGGTCACATGACCAGCCACCCTAGGGTACAAGACCCCAACTGCACGACTCAGGCTTCTGTTTGCAGAGTGGCTTTGTGTTCCACAGCATCAAGAAGGACTAAATGAAAGATCTTAGAGCCGTTAATTTTGCTTTATTTTAAAATCGTGCTTTAATTCTGAACACGTGTTCGAAGTTCTTATCAGGTTTTTAAACACGGCTTTGAGCCTTTAGTGACAGCCCTAAGGCATGAGCTCAGCCGTCATGCTGTAGAAGACAAAGTAGGGACACCCTGCTTGAGAGTCTTTGAACTCCAGGCGCCCTCCAGTCAGGGATGGGCGCCCCTATATGAGTCACCTGTGTCCACTCTACTTCCTGTTTGTAATGTCATCTAAGTCGTAAGGCTTAACTTGAGTCATTCTTCAAGTGCCAGGCCTGCGGCTGCTTACTTCAACCTGCAACACAGAAGAACCTTTCCTTTTAGAAATCCTGCCATTTTCCGGGTTATACAGGTTGGGGCGGCAGATAAAATGGCCTGATTTTTCTGTGCCAATGAAAAACTGTTCCACCTTGGTCCAGGTGAAGCCACAGGGTACCATTCCTTCTGTAGACTTTGTAAAAGTATCTTATTTGCCTGATGTAATTGTTGTCTCCAAGACTTTCTGAATTCTGGCTGGCTGGTTCAACTCAGCTATTCTGGCTCAAATTCCTCTCCGAGCTGACTGATTCCAACTGACTTCTCTTAGCTTCTGACTTTTGCTTTGCTTGGCCTCAAACTAACTATAACAATCCATTCTAATCTTCCGGTTCCTTATTCTCTAGCCATTTCAGTCTTTACTTGTGTCTAGTTTGTTCTTTTTGCAACCTGTCTCTGTAAAACTGTCCTAGTAAAAATTTGCCTCTCAAATCACTAACTTAACTGAACTGGCTGACTAGAACTCAGAGATCTGCATGCTTCTGTCTCCTGAGTCCTGGAATTAAAGGTGTGTATCACCATACCTGGACCTAAGCTTTTCTTACCTGAAACTTACTCTATATCAGGCTGGCTTTGAACTCAAGAGATCTGCCTGCCTCTGTCTCCTCGGGGGTTAAAGGTGTGTACTGAGGGTGTGTCTGTACCCCAGCCAGAGCCGCCATGTTGCTGGATTAGAATTCCTCTACAGACTCTGAGTACTACACAAAATAACAGGAAACAAAGCCATGGACAGGCCATTCCCTCAATTCCCCTGGATGTCTCTGCTGTTGCCTGGGTAATGCCTAATATTATTGAACCAATGTCTTTTCTGAGCACAACTCCTTTTGTTTGATCCCATGAATTTCTTCCATATCCCTGCCCCCTCAATCCTCAACTGCTCAGATCTCAGGTTGGTTAAAGCTGTCGTCAAACAAAGACCTTTCCAATTTCCTTTGCAGCGTATCAGGGTCAGGCAAGGCCTGACATCTCCAAACTGCACCCTTGCCATTAAGGAGCCCTGTTCTTTCCAATCTGGTCAGGAAGTGAATTTAAAGCCATTAGAATTCAGTGCTAAATAAACTCTGCATGTAGTTCCCAGTAATCTCTGTCCTACAGAGAATGGATAGAGTCTCACGGCTTCTGGAGGTTTCTAGGTGACCCCTGCCTCCAGGTAGGAACTGAGAGACTAGACTGCTGTCTTAATGTCACTTCAAGCCCCATGCCCTCAGATGCCCACATTATGTTTCCATTCTTGCATGTATCAGTCTCCAGAGAGTGCCAGATTTCAGGACATAGGCTCAACTTGAGTCACTCTACATGTACCAGGCCCGTGACTGCTTACTTTCCCTGTAGCATTAAAAGGCCTTTAATTGCTCTCATGCCAGCTCAGCCTGACGACCCAGCTAAAATATTCCTCATTTCCCAGAGGGCTCTTACCTGCCACTGTTTTTAATCTGACAACTGCTTTAAAAACAAAAACAAAAACAGAAACTAATTCGGCATGAATGTAAGTAAAGGAGAAGGCAGGGGAATAAAGAGGCAGAGAGAATAAAAGTAAAACCTGAGCCTTGGCCTTAGGAAGACTGGGAGGCTCGGTGGAAGGATCTAGGCCAGTCCTCTGGTCTGTTAGTGCCTTCTGCACCTGCCCAGCATCCTCATGACCAGCGAGCATGTAGCCACACCCTTGCTTCTGTGAGTTTGAGTTTCATTGTAATTTGGACGCATCCTCATTTCAAGGCTCCTTTGAAAGGCAAAGGAAGAGGGAGAGAATGTCTTAGTCCCAGTCAACTTGGAGGGACATATGGGCATGCGTGGGGGTGCACGTGCTTGCTGTCCTTACTAGGTAGTTAGGGGTGTTAGTGTTTTAGCTGACTATTAGACAGAAAGTGTGTGTAGCTTAAAAGGGTGGGGTATTTGAGAATTCTAGCAATTTTATTTGTTACTATCGGATAATGGATCATCTTTTCAATGAGACTTTGGGTAGAGGTTTTTTTTGTTTTTTTTTTTTTCTGGTTTTTTCGAAACAGGGTTTCTCTGTGTAGCCCTGGCTGTCCTGGAACTCACTCTGTAGACCACGAACTCAGAAATCTGCCTGCCTCTGCCTCCCAAGTGCTGGGATTAAAGGCGTGTGCCACCCCCCCCCCCCGCCACCCCCTCCCCCGGCTTAGGTGGAGGTTTAATGCACTGGACTATCTATTGCGAAGGGGAAGATGCTTGTTGTCACTCACTTCTGTTTGGCTTCCCAGTCCTCAGAGATCCTAGCATCAACTTAAAAAGAAAATGCTCTTGATGATTAATTGGATGCGGGGAAATGATCTTTTCCCTTGTCTTTGATACTTTTATTCATTCTCTGAACACTCAGCTTCCCAGACAATGTGCATGTTATTATGCATGCCTTGGCTCTGCTCGCTGACACTCAGAGATGGATGGCGCTGGCTAGCTTTACTCTTATAGAGTCTACTATGCAACAAACATCCATTCTTTTCCTTCAGAAAGTAGTGGAGTGCTCAGGCAGGCTTTGGAGTCAGGGGTGGGGTCAATTACAGCATCCTCAGCATGAGGAGCAGGGGGGTGGGGGAGGAAATATGATGCCTAAGGTCTATGATTAGCCTCTCGGCCCAGACTGCCAGGTGGAGCAGCTGGCAAGGTGATATCACAGGCCCTCATGCTCTGACCAGCCTCCACAGCCCCACTGTCACTAATTGCTCCGTCTCCGTGCACTGAAGAGCAGGCTTTCAGTTTTCAATATAAGTCAAACTTTGTCAAATTCTATGTAAAGAGGTTGGAACAGCCTGTGCATCCACTTTCCCAGATAGAGGCCTCTTCTTCCCAGGCAGTCACCTGCCACATGCCATTTATAGGCAAAGTGAGACTTCTGTCCACACAATCTGTTTCAAGCAGGTCAGTCCTTAGCAAAACTTACTAGGTATGTCACTAATACATAAGCAGTGGAGACAAAATTAAATTCCAAGGAACACTCAAATCATCCTGAAAGGGAGCAGAAAATGGGTAAACAGAACAAAGAAGCATTGAGGGAACAAGAAAATAATTGGTAAACGGTGATCTCTAAACTACAGCTCGATCAATAACTGTACTAAATGAAAATGTCACAAACATCTTAAACCTGCCCAGAGCACCCTAAAAGCAGAGCCGAGCTGACTGGATGAAGAAGCAAGGCCTGGTATGAGCTATGCTGAACATGCAGGTGGAGATGGGGGTGGAAGATGGAGAGGGGTCTCTCAGTCCTATTGCTGTGAAGAGACACCATGACCAAGGCAACTTGTAAGAGAAAGCATTTAATGGAGGGCTTGCTTACAGTTTCCAAGGGTTAGTCCTGTATCCTTGTGGCAGAGATAGCGGGGGCAAGTAGGCAGGCATGGTTGTGAAGATGTAGCTGAGAGCTTCACATCCTGATCCATCTGCAGCAGGCAGAAGAAGAGAGGGGCAGGGGAGACTGAGCCTGGTGTGTGGCCTTTGAAAGCTTCAGTGACACACCTCCTCCAACAAGGCCACACCTCCTAATTCTTTCCCCCAAACCGGTTCTGCTAGTTAGAGACCAGGCATTCAAACATATTAGCCTATGGGGGTGGGATGGGGGGGCACTGCCATTCAGACCATCAGAGTGGGAGAGGAGGCAAACTCTGGCTTAAGGAACAACCTCGCATCTGTCAGTTAGGACACACCTCAGAACAAGAATAGTCCAGACAAAAAGGAACGTTATATGGAATCAGAGGTCAATTAGTCAAGAGCCATGATCCCGAGTTTGCAGGCAGCTAATAAAGCACTTTTAAGTATGTGAAGCACATACTGATTGGACTGAAAAAAGAGGAGACAGATCCATAATTACAGTGGGATGATAACCTTCACCTTGTAATCAATGCAGCAAGTAAACAGAATCAGCAAGGGCCTGAGTCGAGCAGCGCTCTGCCAGCTAGATTTGATGACACTCAGGATACTGATGCAGCATCAGTAGCAGCAGCAGCAGCAGCAGCAGCAGCAGCAGCAGCAGCAGTGACAGAGGCGTGGATGGCTTTGCTAAGCAAATGTGAGACATCAGGGTTCGCCAGCAGACATCAACATCCCACGATATTGAAAGAAACTGAAACTTGCAGAAAGTGTATTCTGTAGTCAGAAAAGAATCATCGAATGAGAATTCTACAACCAAAGGGTATTTAGAAAATGCTCTCATTAGGAAATCAAAGAACAGTCTCCTAAGTAGCTTGAAGGTGGGGTGGTGGGGGTGGGGAGGGGAGTCAAAGAGGATGAGATAGTGTTTCTCATTGAACTGAAATGAAAACACATCTAAACCTTGGGACGGCATTAAATATTTATGTTAAAAAAAAGAAAGATTTCACACGAGAGCAAAAGATTCTTTCTTAAGTGACTAGAAAAGAACCAATCAATACCCAAACTATCAGAAGCATGAAAGAGTCAAGCTAAAGGCAGCAGGAGGGGACGGAGGATCAGATGGTCACCTTGGGAAGAATGGTGCTCTGTTGGCTGCCTCCAGGACACCACCCGCTGCTGCCCAGGTCAAGGCTATGCCTGGCATCACAGCTACCCAAGGGCATTTTTCAAGGGGAAGGGAAAGGTTTGTTGAGCCAATAGGTGTGAAACACGGGCTTATCATAGAAGGTGCTACAGGAAAATGATACAGCCCTCAGAAGAGGTCACGGGAGAGAATCCAAGAGGCACAATGTTAAAAACATAAAGGCAGCTAAAGAGGCAGGAACAGCACAACCACTTACCCTGGGAACAGAGTTTTGCTTTCTGGTTCTTTAGGCTGCTACCTAAGTCCTCTAGCCTGGGTCATGTGCTATCTTCTGAACCAATCACTAGCCAGGGAGACATGCATTATGATTGGACAAACCAAGGTTCCAGTCCTGGTGCTTGAAGCACAGGCTTGAACCACAGTTAACCATGAGGGGAGATGATCTTTTTTCCCTCAGAGATATGAATGGTATGACTAGAAGAGAAGGATTGTAAGTCAGGAGGAAGCTAGGAAAGAGAAATCACGATGAACTAGGAGTTTGTCCACCCACCATCTCCTCTCTGTTTATCATGAATTACTGTTGCCACTGAAACCGGTGGTCACACATCCAGCGTCTTAAAACAGCTTTGTAGTCTCTGGTAGTTCTAGTACTCAGAAGGAGTCCAGGATAATTCTCTCTGAGCAGATATAGGGGAATCAGGAGGGCCACGCCCCTTTGAGCCCCCCAGGAAGCCCCTGCCTCCATGTGTTGCATGGCTTCTGCAGGTGGCAGGCCTCATCTGTGATCCCAGCCTGCATCTTCTGTCTGGCACTGTGGCCAGAGTCATTGCTCCACTGCCTCTCTAACCGTTTCTTCTCTCTTTGACCCTTCCTTTCTTCTCCTCTGTTCCTGGCAAAGACCCTGGCTAGTGGATCACTGGCCAGTGTTACTGTGTCAAGGTCTGCTAATAATATCGTAGATAGTTTCTTCAAGCTTCATTTCCTTTGTCAGGTTGACAGGTTCTAAGGGTCAAGAAGACATGGATGTCTTTGTGAGGATCAGCATTCTCAGGCCACACTTAGATCTATCTTTGGGTCAGAAAGTGTGGTGTGCTGGAAAGAGGAGTAACTTTTGGCCCCTGAGTCAAAGAGAATTTTAATGGGCCAGAGAAACGATAGTTGGGGGCAGCATGTCTGGGCTTTGCTCCAAGTGTG
This sequence comes from Apodemus sylvaticus, assembly GCF_947179515.1. Taxonomy (NCBI): domain Eukaryota; kingdom Metazoa; phylum Chordata; class Mammalia; order Rodentia; family Muridae; genus Apodemus; species Apodemus sylvaticus. The sequence continues at coordinate 67,841,952 of NC_067472.1, read as the reverse complement.
TAGTCTGTGTGGGAATTTAGTCTGAAATATAGAGCAGGGAGATAGATCTCAAATGCCAGGCAGGGGAGGCAAGCTACATTGGGAAGGGTCTATGTACCCCAGAAGGGGGCTGTTCGTCTAATTTGATTTGTTTCAAGCAAGGCCATCCCCAAATTTGTCTCTAAAGGCAGTATAAAAATTTAACCAAATGGAGAGATGGCTCAGCAGTTAAGAGCACTGGCTCCTCTTCCAGAGGTCCTGAGTTCAGTTGTCAGCAGCCACAGGGTGGCTCACAACCATGTCCAATAGGATCTGGTGCCCTCATGCATGCAGACTGAGCACTCATAAATAAATAAAAAAAAAAAATCTTAACGAGAAAGAAAATGAGAAAAGTTATCAAAAAATAAAAGTTAACAAGAGTTAACTTTTAACTCTTTATTTATTTATTTATTTATTTATTTATTAATTTATTTATTTATCAGTGGGAGAGGATGAGCCTAACCCTGCAAAGACTTGATGTGCTAGGGTGAGGGGATACTGAGGGGCAGGTATCTTTTTTTTTCTCTCTCTCTTTTTTCTTTTGTTTTTATTCGATATATTTTTTATTTACATTTCAAATGATTTCCCCTTTTCTAGCCCCCCACTCCCCGAAAGTCCCATAAGCCCCCTTCTCTCCCCCTGTCCTCCCACCCACCCCTTCCCACCTCCCCGTTCTGGTTTTGCCGAATACTGCTTCACTGAGTCTTTCCAGAACAAGGGGCCACTCCTCCTTTCTTCTTGTACCTCATTTGATGTGTGGATTATGTTTTGGGTATTCCAATTTTCTAGGTTAATATCCACTTATTAGTGAGTGCATACCAACTTTTAACTCTTAAAAGTTAAAAAATGCTCAACTTCATTAGTCATTAGGGAAATGCAAATCAAAACAACCCTTAGATTTCATCTTACACCAGTCAGAATGGCTAAGATTAAAAATTCAGGAGACAGCAGGTGTTGGAGAGGGTGTGGAGAAAGAGGAACACTCCTCCACTGCTGGTGGGGTTGCAAATTGGTACAACCACTCTGGAAATCAGTCTGGCGGTTCCTCAGAAAACTGGGCAACTCACTTCCAGAAGATCCTGCTATACCACTCCTGGGCATATACCCAGAGGATTCCCCACCATGTAATAAGGATACATGCTCTACTATGTTCATAGCAGCCCTATTTATAATGGCCAGATGCTGGAAAGAACCCAGGTATCCCTCAACAGAAGAGTGGATGCAAAAAATGTGGTATATCTACACAATGGAGTACTATTCAGCCATTAGAAACAATGAATTCATGAAATTCTTAGGCAAATGGATGGAGCTAGAGAACATCATACTAAGTGAGGTAACCCAGACTCAAAAGGTGAATCATGGTATGCACTCACTAATAAGTGGATATTAACCTAGAAACCTGGAATACCCAAAACATAATCCACACATCAAATGAGGTACAAGAAGAAAGGAGGAGTGGCCCCTTGTTCTGGAAAGACTCAGTGAAGCAGTATTCGGCAAAACCAGAATGGGGAAGTGGGAAGGGGTGGGTGGGAGGACAGGGGAAGAGAAGGGGGCTTATGGGACTTTCGGGGAGTGGGGGGCTAGAAAAGGGGAAATCATTTGAAATGTAAATAAATTATATCAAATAAAAAAAATTTAAAAAAAAGTTAAAAAGAGTACAGCAAGGGAGCAGGCGTATCTCACCATGAAGAAAGTCTGGAATCACTCATGTAAAAGGAAGACCAGGACTGGAAGCCAACACCACCAGCTTATGAGAAACAGGGAGCTGTCAGACTTGGGATTGCTGATTCTTTCCTCCAGTTGTCTAGGCATTCTCACCGTGCTCCCTGATGACAGTCCCCACAATCCAGGAGGTGGCTAGGTCATGGCAACAAGCCAGAGAGCCACGAGCTGCTATGATTTCCTCCTGGAGAGAAAGGGGAAAGGTTAGAAGGTGTACTTGCCTCTGTGGGTGGGTCAGACAGATCTATAGGGCGTCTGTGTTCGGGGATCTTCTGTTTGTTCTGTGACTAGAAGAGGAGTCAGTGGCTATGTAGCCCGTCTCTGCCTTCCAGTGACTAATAGATGAAAGGAAGTAGGGACGCTTTGAAGTCATGGGGCTGCAGAAGGGGAATTATCAAGTCCTCTTGTAAACCTGCTGTTTGCTGTGCAGGCTGCAACCCTGAGGTCCTCAGACAGCATGTTGGACCTTGCAAAAAATGTCTGACTGCACAATGCCTCCTCCCTGGTTGATTTTCTTCAGGACTAGAGGCAAACAATGATATGGGGGACTCACAGCATTGCTTCAGTGGGCATAGCTGTGCTCTGAGATTTGTTAAAGGGAACCATACGCCCTGATTATCAAGTGTGCACATTCATTGTAGTGCTGGAGGTGATCTCTCTCCTGCCTGACAAGTGGTTATAGCACATGCATGCGTGTGTGTGTGTGTGTGTGTGTGTGTGTGTGTAGGTCTGTGGACAACTTACAAGAGTTGGTTCTCTCCTTTTACCATGTGGGTCTCAGATGGATAGATAGGCTACACAGCAAGCACGAAACCCACCACCAAGCCATCTTGTCTGCCCCAGTGAACTGCTTCCTGCATGTCTTATTTTCCTTGCCATTGTGCCCCTCTCCAGTTTTCATAGGCATGTCTGTCACACCTCACTGTGTCTTCAGGGAGCCCACCTGGGCTGTGTGAGCATTTGGGCACTGTTGGAGCATCCTTCTTCCTGTTCCTTCTCACACATGCCCTTGGTCACTCAGGCAGACCTCATCCCGCTCTCTTCTCCAGCTAAGGTCCTTGTGTCCCCCTTGCTCTACCATTTTAAGCCACAGATTTCCTTGCTAAGGGGACTAAGAATAAAAACTCATTTTCTCTGCAACCTCCCCCTTTCTTTTTTCAGTGCAAATAAAGACATTTCCAATGTGTCACCCTGTTATTTTCCTGATACTTTGGGGGGAACTTGTAAAGTGTCTTCACAAATCTTGGGACATTTTTTTATGGGACAATATGGAGCTTTCGACTGTGGGAGAAACTCAAGAACTTACCTCTTACACTGATCCTGTTGATGCCTTAAACCACCACCAGCTGTTTACTATTGCACAGTATCGTATCAGACACCGGGATTCTTGGAATCTAGGCAGCACTGCATTGTTCTAGAAGTTTCCAAGCAAGCAAAGTCCATATCCTAGACGTTATTACTTGTGTGAGTTTTAGATGGTAGAGTCGTTGGCACAGCCCTTGGCTCAGGGCTTCCTCCATATAACACGCTGACTCCATATAACACGCTGACTCCATATAACACGCTGACTCCATATAACACGCTGACTCCGAGTTTCTGTTGCGCTGCTTCAAGCTTTGACTATGAGCCTCCTTATCTCCTTTCTGGGCCCCAAGGATTACGTTAGGAATTGCAGTGTTACTTGGGAGGATAATCTCCCACCAGAGAGCCTAATTTAATGACAGATGCAATTTCTAACTGTCATGTAAGGTCACACATACACGTTTCTGGGGATTGGGTTCTGGGATTGGCTCTGGCTCTGTCCGCCCTTGGTAGATACTATTTAATTTTGAACTACTTAAAGTTTCTTTTTTTCTTCTTTTCTCTTTTCTCTTTTTCTTTTTTCTTTTCTCTTTTCTTTCCTTCCTTCCTTCCTTCCTATTTTTTTTTTTTACATAATTCTATTTTAGGCAGAGAGCAAAGTAGGTCCAAGTATGAATCCATATACCTTTTTAAAGACCCATTTTGTGGCTATAAGTATAGCTAATTCTAATATACGTCACCTAAGACAGTCTTACAGAGATTGGTGTCATTGGAGAGCTATACCATCATTGAGTTTGGACAATTAAATGACTGGAATGACTATATATTTGCTGATTTTCTGCTTTTTATGTCAAGTAGGGGTTACCTAGCTGTAATCATTTCCCCCTCATATCTGGTGGCTTCTAATTCCTGGAGTTTGGGTTGTCTGTAGGGTCTCAAACATTGAAAATGTCATATGTTTGTGATGAATTGAATCGATCCTCGTCGCTGTTATAAATAAGCCACTTAACTGATGCTACTTTCCTTTGTTTTAGAGTTGACATCATCTGACATTAATGCATCTACTGTACTTTTTTATTGGACATCAAGTGACCCCCTTTCCTATCTTTTTACTTTATCTGTTTCTCTAGGCAGGACACAATATATTCTTGCTTTAAGCTATTCCTGAAAGTCTCTGCCTTTGAACTGAGCTATTTCGTTCATTTATATTTAATGTGACTACTGATGTTGTTGTTTTTAAATTTACTTTTTAAAATCTGCTACACTTAATTTTGTTCTTATTCTTCTAATGCCTTCTTTTGGGTTCATTGTATATTTTTATAATTCTAACTCTCTCTTTTGTTAGCTTCTCATCTATATGTCTTTATGTGATTTTAGTGACTAAGTTTGGGTTTGTAATGTGTATTTTAGTTTTCAATGTTTACTTCCAAGTGATAAGACAGTTTCATGTACAATTTAAGAGCTTGATAAACCCAAATTTTTCTTCTCTGAGTCCCTGAGTTATTCTCCCATCCTTCTCTCCATCCTCCTCCTTTCCTTTCTACCCCTCCTTCCCCCTCCTCCTCCCTCTCTTTCTTCTCATCCTCCTCTGTTTCTAATGTTTCTAATGCTTTTATAATCCTCCCCCCAAAACAAGACCAGGTTAATCACAAGCAATACCCCATCCCTGGTACTGTTTTCTATTCTAGTTAGGTAAAGCTGTCAACTGAACACAACACAAAATTATTTGAGAAATTTTCAACTTGGGGATTGCCTTGATCATTATCATCATCAACAACTTCTCCTCCCCTCCTTTCTCTTTTTACACACACACACACACACACACCTATTAACCAGATTATACATTTCTATTTTTTATTTAAGCAGTCATTTATATTAAGTACATTTAAATAGTAAAGATAAATGCCTTCACATTGTACCACATTCCTCATGTAATTGTGTATGTGTGTGTGAGTGTGTGCACGTGTGTGTGTGCGTGCGCGCGCGCGCGCACGTGCATGTGCGCGCATGCACACGCATGTGTGCAATTCTAGGCTTTCATCTGTTCTTGTTTTCTTTTTGCTTGAAGGATGTTCTTTATAATTTTTTACAGTGTGATCTTATCTTTTTTTAAATGATTTGTTTTATGAATGAGTACACTGTAGGTCTCTTCAGACACACCAAAAGAGGGCATTGGATCCCCATTGTAGATGGTTGTGAGCCACCACGTGGTTCCTGGTTAACTCAGGACCTCTGGAAGAGCAGTCAGTGCACTTAACCACTGAGCCCTCTCTCCAGCCCATGTGGCTTTATTAGAAATAATAATTTTAGCTGTTTCATGTACCAAAAATTTTTTCTTCATTTTTGAAATCTCTTCTTGCAAAGATCTGTAGACTGATCATGTGTGTGTGTGTGTGTGTGTGTGTGTGTGTATGAGCATGTGTATACTTGGCATAATTTTTCCAAATACTTTATAGATACTGAGATCTTATCTTTCAGCTGGGTAGTTTATTTTTTGTGTGGGTATATGCATGTGCTAGCATGTATACATGTGTATGCTTGTGCACACAGGTATGCACATTTTCCGAAAGTTTATAGACTCTGAACCACCATCTTTTAGGTAGTAAGCTTTGTGTGTGTGTGTGTGTGTGTGTGTGTATATGTGTGTGTGTGTGTGTGTGCATGTGTGTGTGCGCGCATTTGTGCATGAAGCTAATTGCACACATGCATGTGGAGGCCAGCGATTAGCAGCAGGTGTTTTCCTTAACATCTCCCCACTTTATTTTTTGAGATGTGGTCTCACTAGAGCTCATCTACAGGGCTATCTCACTAGAGCTCATCTACAGGGCTAAACTGCTTGAGCAGCAAGCTTCATAGATCCACTTGTCTCTGCCACCCAAGCACTGGGGTTATAGACATGTGTGCTGTTGCTCTTGACTTTTACATGGGTGCTAAGGATTTGAACTTGGGTCCTCACGTGGTAGGCACATTACCAACTTTACATATGTGCTGGTAACATTATAGTATCCACGATATTTTTTTGCTTCATCATTTGCTTGTTGAGGGACAGGTTTGAGCAAATGTCAACAGTCTTGTTGGGGGGCTTTAGTGATGGCTCAGAGGCTAAGGGCATCTGATGCTCTTCCAGAGGATTTGAGTCCTAGCACCCATATTGAGAGGCGCAAAACTACTTGTAACTCTAGCTTTGGGGCAATTGAGTGTCTCCTGTCATCTCAGCAGGTACCCACACACATGTGTACATAAATATATCTACATATATAAACAGGCAAAACAAATCTTCAAAAAATGTTAGAAAAGAACAAAATTCCAAATCAAAAAGCCAGGTTTGACTGGGAGAATTTATGTTCTTTATATTTTGATAAAACCACGTGTAAAAATTTTTAGAAGTGCATGTTTCAAATACAGGCAAGCCTTTGATTTTATAGAGATTGTCACCTTTTGTAGAAGTCCTTGACCTGACAGATTTTGGGTATTTGAAACCAGTGTGTCTTTGGAGTGGGTTCTTATTTATTAATCTACATCTTAGTGTGGTGGGAAAGTACATGGTGTGTGCTGGGACCCAGCTCTGACAGAGGCAGGCTGTGGAGATTTGATTAAGACAGCTGGCATGTGAGTGCCACACCCTAGTGCACAGAACCCCGTTATTATAGAGTAGAATAAAACAGCTACAGCAAAAATACCACAATTTAGAAAGTAAAGGTTACTCAAGAGCATGAAATTATTTCAAGTTAATTTTGCACTCTGTCTTTGACGCTGATTAGTGTAAAATGTAATGAAATATAATTTTTGCTAAACAGCTTAACCAGAAATATAGCACAAAAACCTGCAATTAGTGCTGATTGATACCGAGTCTTTCATGTGTCAAAGGAGACGTGGGTACATGACACTGGTTAACAAGGTGACCCTGAGAGGGCCAGGCAGCCTGGCCTTTCGGAAGTGGGCTCATCTCAAGTTTCCTGTTTATTATTATGTTAAGGGCCATAGGACATTGATAACCACTGTCAGTCTTCCTGGAGCAGGAGCTGCTACCAGACCTTTTGTGTGAAGGGTGTGTGCATGAGAGATTGTGTGTGTGTGTGTGTGTGTGTGTGAGTGTGCATGTGTGTAGTTGTGCATGTGTGCATGTGAGAGTGTGCAGAGAAAGGAAGGAGGTTTCTGTTTTCTGGGGTAAGTCCAGAGTTGGTGTCTACTCAACAATTATCCATTTCCCCTTTGTTGAGAACTTGTGGTGGCTCAGTCATGTGCTTGGCTACCTCACCTTGAGGGCCTAAAAAAGGAGGTGTCCATTGCCAAGGCTTAGAAGAGGACTGTGTGCTCATGTCCAGATGCAGTGTGGCTGGTGGTTGTTAAGAGAGCTTCTGATTTAGCTTCTTGGTACTTTGAGTTATCCTAGAAAAATTTGTTCTCTTTCTCTCTCCCTCCACCTCTGTCTCTGCTGCTCTCTCCCCTCACTCCATGTGTGTGTGTGTGTGTGTGTGTGTAAGTGAGAACAATACACACAGAGAAAGACTTCAGAGGAATTAAATGATTCCAGGGTCCAAGCAGGAAGCCACAGGATCTTCCCTGACTCAGCCTTTTGGTCCAGAGCTTCAGCAGCCTGGCTGAGGTCCACCCACACTGCACAGTTGTGCGCGTCACTCAATTGGCAGACCCAGAAATGCCCTCACAGATGCACCAAGGACAGTGTTTGCCAAATTCCTGGGCAGGAATTGACATGCAAGATTAACTATTGTAGGAGTCACTGTGACAGCCACGAGTGGAGAAAATTGGTGTAGAAGGTAGTATCCTCTACTTCAGGACTGAGAATTTTAAGATTTATGAGGTGTGAATGTCTCCTCTACCCATCTTCATCCCTGACATCTTTCTGGTGGCTGTGCTTCTCCCCAGTGTCCAACTTAACCTTTAATTTTGCTTTAGTTTAGTTTTGTTTTAAAATACTTTATTCTATAACCATCAACAACTGTCAAGTGTTAAATAAAGCCCATAAGCTCAGGACAGTTTCTAATGGCATTTGTTCAATTTCTAAAGATGAAATAGTTTTGGCATGCATCTTTCAAAACAGAGAAGAGTAGCATGGGGAGTGGAGGAAGCCCCGAGTGACTGAGCCCTGAGTGGGTGTCTTGGGGTTTCCATTGCTGTGAAGAGACACCACAACCAAGGCAACTCTTATAAAGGACATGTAATTGGGGCTAGCTCATAGCTCCAGAGGTTCAATCTGTTATCATCAAGGCTTTAGCATGGTAGCATCCAGGCAGGCATGGAGCTGGATGAGCTGAGAGCTCTACATCATGTTCCAAAGACAAACAGAAGACTGGCTGCCAGGCAACTAGAAGGAAGGTCTCTCAAAGTCAACCCCCACAGTGACACACTTCCTACAAAAAGGCCCCATCTCCTAATAGTGGCATTCTCTGGGCCAAGCATATTCAAACCACCACAGTGGGTGTGTGTTGTTGTCATGGGCATGGTTGTGTCAAGTTGCCCATCGTTTCAGACCCATGGCAAAGCCTTCATCTCTCCACACCCCAAGGTGATGACAGTTTTCCTTTGGTTTATGTGCTCATGCTGATAGTGTGTGCAGGAGATTCCACTATCACCTTTTTATCCCAGATATTTAGGGCCTGAAGACTGCACCCTTCCAGACACCACTCCTACCAAGATTAGCTAAACCTGTCTCTGTGGTCCAGCTGTCTATAATCATACTGCCTTTTTGTTCTGCTGTGTGCAATAATCTACCTCTCTGTCCAACTCTCTATATACTACAGGGAGCTTTGAAGGTACAGAGGCTTCTCCATCAAAGAGAAACTATGTGCACATATGTATATGTTTGTCTTTTCTTCATTCTACTGCCACTCCCAGTTAGGTAAAGTCCCTGAGGCCATGTAAGGATGCAGCAGTGTTGTTCTGAAGCCCTTGAACATCCAAGTGAAGCCTGATAAATGGAGACAGCATATCTGACACCTTGAAGGCTTGTGTGCTGGAGAGGAGGCAACAGATCTTTCTTTTTTTTGTCCTGTATCACTCATTCCAAAGGTCCCCAAAGCAGGCAGATGATGGGCAGTATCCATGAGTTTCCCATGGCTAGACACTCTTATTTGCACTCAAGGCTCCCAGTGACGACTACTCTGTTGGTAGATCTGGCTCTACAGATCTCCATTCTGGTAGGCAGTAGGGGCAACAAACATCTGCTCCACACTCAAGGATATTAACAGGTGGTCTGGCAGGGGGAGGGGCAGGAGAGATTTTCAGATTTGCTAGCGATGGTACTTGCTGGCATCACTGGACTCTGGGTGCTCATTCAGGAGCACTTTGGGGAGGAGAAACATAGCTGTATATGAGTATTTCAGGGCCCAGGGGGAGCCTCAGAGAATCTTTCTGTGTCCTTTCTGTGGCTGGATATTCCAAGCAGGGCTACTACTTCTAGGTGGCTCAGACATATCTTTGAGCTACTGCTCTTCAGTGGCCAGCTGAGAGTTAGTGGTGGCCACAACCACAACCCCTTTTCTGTCACATTGTCTTTATTTCTACCACCCTTTCATGGTGGAGATCTCAGTCATCAGTCCTGCTTTGGAATCTTTGCTTTCTCCTTTGCATCCTTGTACTAGCTGCCTATGTCAGTCCAAGGTGAGGTCCCCTTGTTCAGAATCCAGCCGTCATTTTGTCACCAGGATGGAATCCAGGGACCCACAGACTAGGATGGAAAGCATTACTACACGTTCAGAACGAGGCGTCTCTTTCTTCCTAGCTGTGACATGCCTATTCCCCTCAAGTCATCCACAGTACAGATGACAAGGACAGGACCAGCCCCAGGGTGTCTGTCTAGCTATCAGCCTCCTAAGCTTGTAATTTGAAGTTGTTTAACCAGCATGTGCATGTGTTAGTGCATGGCTTTATTTTTAATTAACTATTTGGCACACGGTTTGTGTTCTAATGTTTTCAATTACCGCATGTAATTATTTAGATATAAATTTTAGAAATGTCAAGTGAATAGTTTCTTGGCAGAAGGTTCTTGAAACTATCAACCAGCCATATTTCAAACTGTTACTGAAACCCGAGGTTTCTCAGAACGTAGCAGGCATGCCCTTGGGTGGTCTGCAGGGCAGGTGAGGGTTGAGGACCAGCATCCGTGATCAATTTTATTGATGAGCAGCGCTTTTAATCATGATTATTTAAAACCTTTCCAAGGAATATTGCAGGAGGGATATATGGCTCATATATTTGAAGACAGTTCAAATGTCTCAATGTTCTCTGAGGATATGATTTTTATTTTTATTATTATTATTATTAATATTATTATTATTACATATATTTATTTGTGTGTGTAGGGTGTGCACATGCATGTGTACACATTGTGGGTGTTGGTTCTCTACTTCCACCATGAGGGTTCCAGGACTCTACCTCAAGTGGTCAGGCTTGGTGGCAAGCACACTTAGTCAATGAAATAACCATCCTACTGACTCTAGGACAGAATTTAAAAGAATCTCCTTCCTTCATGATGATAGGCCATCCGTCCTGTTTTTGGTCTTTGGTTTTTGGTGACCTCATGCTTGGCAGGACTCAGGGATGGGTTTGCAGGAAGACTGAGTGATTTTACTCACTATCACAAAGCAAGAGGGAAGGTTTGGCTTGGCTCAGAGTTTGGGGATGAAGTCCATCATGGAGGGGAAGGTATGGGGGCAGAGCATGGCAGCTGCTCGCACTGTGTCCCCGTCAGGAGGCACAGGGGGACGCTGCTGCTGCCCAGATTCCTCAGCTTGTTTCTTCTTTTCATATCCTTTTCATATTCCTTATTTTCATATTCCAACCCCTGGGATGCCACTGTCCACATTTGGGGTAAGTCTCCCTCAATTAACCCAATCTAGGAAATCTCTCAGGAGACAGGCTACCCTTCTGATGCATAAGAGAGATATGAATGCCAAGATTTCTGCTGTTTGAGAATTCAAGAGAACATAGACCTTTTAGTGCACAAGACTGTCTTAAATATTGGTTGAGATGACTCTTAGGCCAGTGGAGCTAGGTGGGCTTCTAGACCTGGGGTGGAGTGAACTGTCCATGGTTCTGCCCTGGGAAAGGACTGTGGGACCGGCCTCATGGCTCTAGTTCATAGATCTGCTTGGTGCATATGGTGCTCACTGGAGATCTTCACTCAGACAAAGATCTCGGCCATCCTGAAAGAAAGTGCCTCTTACTAGCCCTTGTTCCTGGAAAGGATTCCACTGGAGAAGAGTGAACCATAGGACCTCAGTTATGGTGCTGGCTTCAGGCAGCAGAGGAAGAAAGATTGTGTCCAGAGACCAGGAGTGGCTTGGAGCCTGCAATTTGATCCTTTTGCTAAGGTGCTGGGAGCTGTGGCTCATATAATCTGGATCTCCCAGGTGTACCTAAGAGGTATGTCCTTCTCCAGAATCCAGTAATTCTAAAGGCTGTCTCCTAATTATCATCAGTTTTAAAAGAAGGGTGTGGGCACTTTATAAACCTTACTCCACTTTCTAGAGTCTTTTAGGATCATAGGAAATGTCTTTTATGCTTATTGGAAGATTCAGAACTTAATATCACCAACCATGCTGGGTAGCTATTCCCTCAGACTGTTAAAATATGCAAAGACATTTAGGGGAGACTTTTGCTATGTTTGCATTGGCTTCTCTTAGCAGAATTTGCAGGATGGCAAGGATATTGAAGAGGATTTATCTGCTCTTGGAAACAATTTCTCCGCTAGGGACAAATCAGAGTCTATGGGATGCCTAGTACCTAGCATAAAACCAGGTGCATGGTTTGCTTTCAAAACAGCTCACAACACATACATACATGGATGAGTGGAGGGCTGTGTACATGGATGATGGATGACAGATGATAGATGCATGGATATGTGGATGGATGGATAGATGGTTGGGTGAGTAGACAGATGGATGGGTGATGGATGAGTGGATGGATAGATGATAATTATGTATAAAGCCTGAGTTCTTCACTTGTGAGTGGAGCTAAGGGGGTAGGGAATGTTTCAGGTGGGACAATGTCTCAAGCTGACAGCCTAGGCGAGCGGCTCATGGTGGAGCAGCTGGGTGAGCAGCAGATCCTGGGCTGTGAATCCTGAAGGGAGAAGGTTCTTTGGGAAATGGTGGTTCTACCTCTGTGGGGATTTTGAAAAAAGTGGGTTTGGGTCAACTGCAAAGCAATCACATTTGAGAAAGATGGGATGAGAGGCTACCTGATGGGGAAATGGCATGTGATCTGTTTCTACAGGAACCTGTGTTCTGTGGAATACATGGGGCAGACAGTGTCAGGCCTTGAAGTTCAGAGTCCCTGTCCTTGGGGAGAGGGAAGCATCTTGCAGAGTGATTAAGGGTAGATGTGGTCACAGATAATCTCTGAAGATGTCCTTTGGAGGCTAAGTCCAGAGTGACTTGGAGAGGAAGAGGCGAGGAGCTACATGTAATGAGAGCAACCTAGTCCCTAGGGTGATGTGTGGAACAAAGGCTGTTCGGGTCCTCCCTCCACGGTGTTCCTGGGCAATAAGATAGGAACCTAAGATGAAATTTAATCCCAGGACATCAAGGCCAACACATTGGTTAACAGGTATGCAAGTGTGTATGTTTGCTGACAGGCATATGTATACACTCAACCCAAGATAGCAATCTTTATGTGCCATCCATCTTGTGATCTGAGACATGATCTCTTACTGGCTGAGAGCCGGTCAAGTAGAATAGACTGTCTGGCCAACAAGACCTGGGGATCCACCTCTCTTTGCCTTTCCAGTACTGAGTTGGCAAGGGTGTACTATCACACCTAGCCATGTTACAATGGCAAACATTTTACTAACTGGTATACATATCCATTTGTTCCAGTAGAGAGTTACTATTTTCAGCTTAGTAGAGGCTCTGTTGTCAGAACAAACTGCTCAAGCTTCCAGATATTTGTCCAAAACTGAGTACAATCTCCTGAGTTGTAATTATTGCTTTCCTTACCAAATTATGGTCTCTGTAAGGCCAGGATCCTGTTTGGTCTATCCTTGCCCTTTGTCACTTGCACAGTCCCTGTCACTTAAATCAATATTGGCTGATGAGTATAATTCACCAGATACCTTTCGAGGAAGAGCTGCTCCCAATTAAGCTGAAGGAAAACACTTTGGAATGACACACATGGTCTTGCATCTTCTGTGCCTCTCAATATTAAACAAAGTTTTGTGTTCTACTTTGTTAAGAATAGATGTTTATTCAAGGTATCGATTCTCAGCGAAATCTGATTCCCTCATTTCATGTAACGAAGGCAATCATTCTCCATACCCTCCCCAACATGATTCATTACAGCCTTGAGGTGCTGATAACTATAATCAGGGGGGAATGTGGCCCAATAATGAGATGTGGGTTGCAGTACTGAATGAGACTGCATCTGCGACCCCATAGATGTGCATAGATGCTTTTCCAGTGTGACTTGAAGATCAATCAGACCAAGGGACAGGCACATTAACTAGAAGGAAGCACAAGGAGGAGACAATGTCCTGATGAGGCGCCAAGGCTTTCTATAGCCCCACACAACACACACAGAACCATCAGGGTCCAAGTAGGATAAGATACTCATGGGGGGCACCTGGCAATTTTGGCTGTTTGGAGAGGCTCTGAGTGGTAACGCTTAAGATAATCCTGTCTCCAGATGAATTTAAGAATTGCTCTTTCTAGCTCTATGAAGAACTGGGTTGGGATTCTTATGGGGATAGCATTGAATCTGTAGATTGCCTTTGGCAAGATGGTCATTTTAACTATATTAATCCTGCCAATCCACGAGCATGGAAGATTCTTCCGTTTTCTGAGATCTTCTTTGATTTCCTTCTTCAGAGATCTAAAGTTCTTGTCATATAGGTCTTTCACTTGTTTGGTTAGAGTCACCCCAAGATACTTTATGCTGTTTGTAGCTATTGTGAAGGGAGTCATTTCCCTAATTTCTTTCTCAGTCTGCTTATCCTTTGAATATATAAAGGCTACTGATTTGCTTGTGTTGATTTTGTAGCCAGCCACTTTGCTGAAGTTGTTTATCAGCTGTAGGAGTTCTCTAGTGGAGTTTTTTTGGGGTCACTTAAGTATACTATCATATCATCTGCAAATAGTGATAGTTTGACTTCTTCCTTTCCAATTTGTATCCCTTTGACTTCCTTATGTTGTCTAATTGCTCTAGCTAGGACTTCAAGAACTATATTGAAAAGATATGGAGAGAGGGGGCAGCCTTGTCTAGTCCCTGATTTTAGTGGGATTGCTTCAAGTTTCTCTCCATTTAGTTTGATGTTGGCTACCGGTTTGCTGTATATTGCTTTTACTATGTTTAGATATGGGTCTTGAATTCCTGTCCTTTCCAAGACTTTTAGCATGAAAGGATGCTGAATTTTGTCAAATGCTTTTTCAGCATCTAATGAAATGATCATGTGGATAACTAAAACTATTCTCAACAGTAAAAGAACTTCAGGGGGATTCAGTATCCCAGACTTTAAACTTTACAACAGAGCAATAGTGATAAAAACTGCATGGTATTGGTACAATATCAGGCAAGCGGATCAATGGAATAGGATTGAAGATCCAGAAATGAACCAACACACCTATGGTCACTTGATCTTCGACAAAGGAGCTGAAAGCATCCAGTGGAAAAAAGATAGTCTTTTCAACAAATGGTGCTGGTTCAATTGGAGGTCAGCATGCAGAAGAATGCGAATCGATCCATTCTTATCTCCTTGTACTAAGCTCAACTCCAAATGGATCAAGGACCTCCACATAAAACCTGACACACTGAAACTAATCAAAAAGAAACTGGGGAAGACCCCGGAGGACATGGGCACAGGGGAAAAGTTCCTGAATAGAATACCAACAGCTTATGCTCTAAGATCAAGAATTGACAAATGGGACCTCATAAAACTACAAAGTTTCTGTAAGGCAAAGGACACCATCAAAAGGACAAAACATCAGCCAACAAATTGGGAAAGGATCTTCACCAACCGTAAATCCGACAGAGGGCTAATATCTAATATATACAAAGAACTCAAGAAGGTAGAACCCAGAGAACCAAATAACTCCATTAAACAGTGGGGTATGGAGCTAAACAAAGAATTTTCACATGAAGAACTTCGGAGAGCTGAGAAACACCTTAAGAAATGTTCAACATCATTAATCATTAGGGAAATGCAAATCAAAACAACCCTGAGATTTCACCTCACACCAGTCAGAATGGCTAAGGTCAAAAACTCAGGAGACAGCAGGTGTTGGCGAGGATGTGGAGAAAGAGGAACACTCCTCCACTGCTGGTGGGATTGAAAGATGGTGCAACCACTTTGGAAATCAGTCTGGCAGTTCCTCAGAAAACTGGGCATGACACTTCCTGAAGACCCTGTTTTACCACTACTGGGCATATATCCAGAGGATTCTTCAGCATGCAATAATGACACATGCTCCACTTTGTTCATAGCAGCCCTATTTGTAGTAGCCAGAAGCTGGAAAGAACCTAGGTGTCCTTCAATGGAGGAATGGATAAAAAAAAATGTGGTATATTTACACAACGGAGTACTATTCAGCCATTAGAAACAATGAATTCATGAAATTCTTAGACAAATGGATGGAGCTGGAGAACATCATACTAAGTGAGGTAACCCACTCTCAAAAGATCAATCATGGTATGCACTCACTGAAAAGTGGATATTAGCCTAGAAACTTTGAATACCCAGGACATAATCCACAAATTAAATGATGTCCAAAAAGAATGGAGGAGTGGCCCCTGGTTCTGGAAAGACTCAGTGCAAGAGTATAGGGGAATTCCAGAACAGGGAAGCGGGAAGGGATAGATGGAGGAACAGGGGGAGGGAAGAGGGCTTATGGGACTTGTGGGGAGTGGGGACCCAGAAAAGGGGAAATCATTTGAAATGTAAATAAAACATATATCAATAAAAAAAAGATAATCCTGTCTCTGCCCTCTAGGGTTCTCCCTGATCCTTGCATTGTCCCTGGCTATGTCTGAAGGGTAAGTCTGGCCTCACTGCTTCACTGTCTTGGCCCCAAGTCCTTGAGGCCTGTGGTTGGGGGATCAAGATGACCTGAAGAGGGGGCAGGTGAACATTGTGACTCACCGCTGTGAACAGTGCTTTGGCCAAGTGCTGTGAGGCTGAAGATTTTGTGTGGTAAGAAAGGATCATGCTCCCTCAATAGTGAAAACCCCATTTAGTGTTTGATTAGAAAGCTCCTCTCTCTAGTGAAGTCTGGGAAGGTCACTCTCAAAGGAGACTGTGAAGGCCTTCCTTGGCCCCCTCTTCACAGTTTGCTTGGCGGGCAACCTGGTCACCCCACCAGAGACCTCAGGAGCCTCTGAAGTTTATTCTACTCTGGACTGACTGCTCCCTGCCATTTTGCTGGTCAAGTGCTCAGGGAATTCTGAACAACAGGAGCCACAGAGGCCAGAGAACATCTGAAGTGGGGTTAGCTTTCCACTCTTGTTTCTTTTGAGATATGAACACTTTCAGGTTCATTTTGGTCTTTAACAAAGGACACTTCGGGGCCAAGTAAAAACCTATTTATTTCAGACGCCTCAGAAAGAAGCTTTGAGTAAATCAAAATGGAAACCATAGCATTCCTAGAACACCATAATTAGAAACCTTGGCTGTACTGGATTCGTGAAGCCTAGTCATTGTTATCTGACTTTTAACTCTGAGACTACCATAGATATTCAAAATGCAGCATGAGTAACGTATTCATTCACACATTGGGCATGCTTACATTCCTTATCTAAAGGTGGATGGAGATTGCTGTTTTCCTTCTCCTGGGCTGTGGGCCAAGCTCCTGCACAGTCAACTGCTGTGTGGAATCTTATATTTGGGTAGAGGGTGGATATAGGTGCAAAGGAGTTTGAGATGGTCCTTCCCAGAGCTCAGGGTGTGGGGTCAGATGCCCATAGGAGATGCCCACCTGCCTTTCCTTATGAGCTAAATAGAGGAGGACTCTGCAGAGCATGCAGGCTTCTTTCAGAAATGGGAAACTGTGATCCTTGGGCAGACTGGAAGAGGAGCCCCTGCTGAGTAGAGGGGTGATGCTGGGGTTGAAGGTTAGAAATGAGGAAGAATGGAAGGTATACCCTATGACTTCAGATCATGGCCACGTGCTATATGTCTCCATCGAGCTGAAAGAGTGGCAGTGGCTCTTGTTCCTTCACCTCTCTGTGTTCCCATACTGTCATCCATGGGTGAGAAGGGAAACTCTTCCATGATGCAGGTGTTTTAGGCTTGACTGTAGGGTTAAGTGAGATCAAATGGTTTCTGTCAAGTGTGAAGCACAGCCTTGGCACTTTGTAGTGCTATCCAGGTGTCAGCACCTGTTTCTAGCACACAAGGTCCACCAGCATTTCCCCCATACACCTCAATGGGCATATGAACACACTGACATGAGAGGTATTATTCACCTCACCCTAACTGAAGTGAGGCTCCTCTAGGGTAGGCCCCAGGACCATGTATTCACCCAGCCAGTCATGGTCGTCTCAATCCAAGGGGTTCTTATGCTGCCAGGCTTTGCCA
Source organism: Apodemus sylvaticus (assembly GCF_947179515.1). Classification (NCBI taxonomy): domain Eukaryota; kingdom Metazoa; phylum Chordata; class Mammalia; order Rodentia; family Muridae; genus Apodemus; species Apodemus sylvaticus. Next base: position 67,824,380 of record NC_067472.1, on the reverse strand, counting down.
GTCTGTCTCTTGCAGCTCCTTTCTGTTGAAGATGTGCCAAGCTTAGAAATGTGTGCTGGCTCTGTTTGTGGCAGCTCAGTAGCAGAAGCTTGGCCACGCAAAAGCAACAGATGGTCACAGATAGAGAAGCCATGGGCTGGTGGTCTCAACAGAGGCCAGGCATGGGCACCAGGAAGGAAAACAAGGAAGGATTCAACAACGGTGCTTTCCTAACCAACCGAAGAGCACCTCCCTCATCCCACCGTGGCCCTCTGACACCCTTCATCAGCTTTGTGTCACACCACTTGTCTCTGAGGAGACATCCCATCTTCTGCCACCCTCCTGTGCTCCATGTGTCAGAGCGAGAAATCTCTAGGCTTGGGTTGCATGCCTACTGGAGTTTCCCTTGCTGGGCTCCTCTGTTTTCCTCTGTGCTGACAGCAGTAAGGACACTGGCTAGTGACTTCAGCACTGAACAGCTCTAATGCCCACCTAGGACAGAGGACAGGAGCATCTTGTCTCCATGTAGAGCATGAAGACACCGGTGAGGATGAGGGCTGAACTCTTTTTCGACCTCCCCAGTATTTCCACTGTACATCCTGGCGGCTGGCAGTGCTTCCTCAAGCCCAGATATCGATACACACACAGCATGCCCCAAAACAAATGTCCTAGATTTCCTTCTCCATCCACCAAATTCCCAGCCTTTCCTGATACCTCTCTCCCCACTCCGTCAGCTGTTCTCTGACACTGCCTGCCTTCTCTCATCATTCCTGTGGAGTCATACTTTGACTTTCTTCCTTCCCTCCTTTTAATTTAATTAATTTTTTAATTAACCAAATCAATAGTTATTAATTATTAATTAAGTATTGACATTGTGACAGTACCACACATCTGTCTATAAAACAGCTCTACTGTTGCCTTCCTGAGTGTGATGTCATACCTGTAGCCCCAGGCAGCCTCTCTCCTCCCCTTTTTAGCAGGCAGCTTTCAGGATTTTGCATCTTTGGGTTTCAAAGTAAACTGGAAAGTTTACTAACTTCAGGGCTTCTACCACAGAGAAGTCCCTTAGAGAGCTAACCATGAGGAGGTCTCCCCCACTCTCCTGCTGTGTGTGATCCCATTCAGACACTAGCAGGACGAGGAGGTGACTGGACAGGCAATCATGCTATTGAAGATTGACAAGTAATTTGTTGAAACTATTTGCAGAGGACCCATACCAGGCTCCATTGTTTCTATGGTGTCTTCCAAAGTTATGAAGCTGATGAAGGCTCTTGTTGGTCCTGATACAGTCTCTCAAACCCACCAGACTACATGACCAAAGGAGCATTACCTCATGAAATGGACTGGGCTACATATGGCCTGGGCTACATGATGAAAAGTCTACTACCTCAGCTTCTTTTTTCTCTTCCTAGCCACTCAGAAACACTCACCCCAACCCTCTCTGGGGAAGGATACCTCTTTCTTCTTATTTAACTCTAGAGTCCTTAAAATATCCATGTGCCATTGGCTATCTCCTTTCTCAGATCTGGAGATAGCCTGCTTATCCTTCTGAAGTAAATAAATCTCCTCGGTGCTGAGAATCTGGTGCCTGGCTGTGTTTGGTGACTCTGAGGCCCCTTTGGCTCTTGTGTTTTTTTCCATCTACTTCACATTCTGTGAGAGTCTGAGAATCCTCATCACACACTTTCAGGGACACCCCTCCAAGTTTCCAAGGATAACAAAGAAGTTTTCTCTCCCTGGAACTCACCTACCCATCCCAACTAACTCAACTACCCCACACTCCTTCGAGGTCTAGCCCATAAGGCTTCTTAGCTCCCCTTTGTGGCATCCCTAGGACTGCCCTGCACTTAGCCTTCATTATGGCTTTTCCAATGGAGTCTGTCTTGGCCCCATCTGGGAGGCATCACAGTCACCTTTGATCCAGGCCTGCAGACCCCTTATCCCATAGAGTCTGCTGGAGGAGAGCAAAGCCTCTTACTCATGGTTCCTGTGGTCCTGTGGTTTCAGTTACTCATGGTCAGTTATGGGGTGAACATGTTAAAGAGAGAGGGAAGGAGAACATTCATATGAGGTTTTTTTAAGATTTACTTTTTTTTCATTTTGAAAAATCACTTTATTTTTTTTAATTTATTGATATATTTATTTACATTTCAAATGATTTCCCCTTTTTCTGGACCCCCACTCCCCGAAAGTCCCATCAGTTTTCCCCCTGTTTTCCCCCTGTTTTCCTTCCCCCTGTTTTCCCACCCAACCCTTCCCACTTCCCTGTTCTGATTTTGCCCTATGCTACTTCACTGAGTCTTTCCAGAACAAGGGGCCACTCCTCCGTTCTTCTTGTACCTCATTTAATGTGTGGATTATGTTTTGGGTATTCCAGTTTTCTAGGTTAACACCCACTTATTAGTTAAGATTTACTTTTAAACTGTGTGTGTGTGTGAGTGAGTGATTTGATGCATATGGAAGCCATAGCACCCGATTCCCTGGAACTAGAGTTACAAATGGTTATGAGCCACTCAATATGAATGCGAAGAACTGAACTAGGGTCCCCTGCAAGAGCAGTATGTGTACTTAACCACCGAGCCATCTCTCTAGCCCCCACATGTGTTTTAGCACAGCACACTTTTAACTGCCCTGCACTTATATAGCTTGCTATGTGTTACCATGAGAAACCACAGCAGAGACACATTCCAGTCCCACGAGCAATGTCAGCCACTGGAGCATCCGCATGGATGGAGGCACCTCCTGCATTTGTAGATGGGTTAGTGCTCACACAGCTGGAAGGGCACTCAGCTTTCTGGAAGCCTGGAAGTTTTGTGTAAATAGTTCTTTTTCTCGTTAATCCCTAGATGTTAGATGAGGAGAGATACAGAGCACAATACAAATAAAGCCAGAAGCATCTTTCTTAATTGGATTTGAAATGCTGGTAATTATATCCATTTAGAAAGCCCATATGATCTACCTCAAATGGATGATGGGATCAGAGTTGGAGGCTAGAGCTTCCTCTGCATGGATGAAGCCACCAATACTCAGCCAGGATGACACATTGAATGATGTCTTCTGGGATTCTTCTGCCCAGACTGTTTATGTTCAGGGAGGCCTAGGGAGCATATTACCAGGCTGAAATGCCCCTGGAATATTGCATGAGAACCCATAGGGGCCTCAGCTGTGACTCTGGTAGGGAGTGAGTAGACTGGCCGACTAATTATAGTCTAGTGAGTGCTACCTCCCAATTTTAGTGCTTCTGCCATTAGCAGGGACACAACTGCCTTCTGTCTGTGATGCAGGGGGCTTGCGGAAGGGTCAGTGCTACACACATGGCTGGAGGAGGATCTGGGCCTTGTTTGGTATCTAGGGACCCTGGATGGAGGTCTATCACAAAGAGGCAGGTGTGAATGATCCAAAGACTGAGAACGGTCTTGTGTGTGTGTGCTTATGTGTGTGTGCTTGTGTGCATGTGCATGCATGTGTATGTGTGTTTAGGCTTGTATTTTTCAAAATCTACTTTAATAAGGGTTCTTAAATGCTTTAACTTCCTTTCTAGCCCACCAACCACCAGAGGTAGTAGAAAGGAAAGTTTAATAAGGCAAAAGGGGATGTGGACCTGTTTGGAAATAGTTCTTTTGGATGATTCCAATCTTCATTGTCAGGATATCAGCAGTTCAGTTCACATGAATCAGCAACAGTAGCTGGATCCACTCATTTCAAACACCATTCATGAATCAACAATGGCAGTTTGATACAGAAGAAAAAGATGCTCTGCCAATGGACCCAAGTCCATGGAAGCTGCCCAAATATCATGAGTTCCTTGAAGCAGTTCTCTCTACAAAGTTTCAGTAAATGATGATAAGCAAAGAGTGGCAAGACGAACCAGTGCCACAGCATCATCCACTGCCCATTGGGTTATACTTATACTATTTCCAAACATCATGTGTTTTCTCAGTGTCCACTCCAGCAAAACATCATGTGCTCTCTTCTAGGCAACTTCTAGAAAAACACAATGTATCTGTTCTCAGCAAAACATCCTCTTATGTGTCTGCAGCAAAAAAACCTCTCATAAGTTTCCAGAAACACATCAAATGATACAACTGTCATGTGTGTGTATATGCATGCATGTACATGTGTATATACATGTATGTACATGTGTGCATGTGTGTGCACATATGTACATGCACATGTGTGTCCATGTGTGTGTATATGTATGTGTGGGAGGGGTTGGCTCTACCCTGATCACCACCCATCATTGCTGTAGATCCCTTTTCAAAGCTGAATTCTTTACTTTCTAGCCTGGGACGGTAAACATGGATGCTGATAATGGTACTTCCAGCTTCGAGTGGAATCTTCCCCTGGCTTGGATTTCCTTACATGGGTGTCAGGCCCACACTGTTCTCAGCAGAGAGTGCGTGCATGGGTGAAAATGCCCATCAGAAACTGGACCAGGTATGCACCATCCCTCAGTCTTGTCCCCTCCTCTTGTTTCCTTCATGAACTTTGACAGGCAGTAGTGACTCTGTTTTGAGCAGCCCAGGCCAGTCCCTTTAAATGCTTGTATATGAATTTATTTCCTTCGAGAAGCTGGGCAAACTAGCTTCTAGGGTGGCCCTCCAACTGTACAGGCATAGGTGTGGGGCTGGCAGTGGAGTGCTTCTTCTTTGGAGTATATCTCTTCCAACACTTATTTATGCCTTTTGAGTTCAGTTTTGGACAAGGGTGGATTTATCTTGCTTATGCCTCGAGTGGTGACAGTATTTAATGAAGAGACATTTCAAGGCATCTTCTGAACTTGTGAATCTCGAGACAAGAATAATAGCTTCACAAAATTCACTTTCTAAAACAAATCCCGAACCACAATTTACTTAATGAAAGGAAACCAAAAAGCATGGCCTTGCTGCTCAGCCGCGTGTTCCCTTTAACATGTCTTTGCTTGCACACTTTGGTGAGCCCACAGATCTTGAAGCAAGTGCTTACAAACTGAGGAAATTGACTACTAAGAATATGAAATAACTCAGCTCATTTCTATTAGAATTCCAACCCAGGATGATCTGCTCTGCATCTGTGTGGGTCTCCTTGCTGAGTTAGGAATTCTGACATCTCTTCACAACATGTACTTCTGGTCACCGGGGTCTTGAGTTTGCATTTTTCTAAGAGTTCATTCAGGACAGCATGCAGAGTGAGCCCTGAGATTGCAAGGCTTCTGGGACAGTATGTGCGGGAGAAGGTTGGTCTTGTGTCTCTATCCCTGTGTTGCATTCATAAAATAATGTGGCTTCAGGCCATGTCAGCATGGAGAGGCCTCTTTGAAAACATAGGAATCCCCTGCCAGAATGCAGTTCTCCATCCTTCCTGTGGGCCTGGCTCTCTAGGAGTTTGAGAGTCTTGGCATGAACTTAGCCATGGTTCCTGGATCTCGATTCACTTCCAAGGATTCAGATGAGGTATGCCTGTGAGCTTTGGCGGGGGGGTCAGGCTGCTGTGTTTGGCCTTGTATCCAACAGCTTGCTAGAATATCACCTTCATTTTCTCATATCTCTGTCTTAATTTCCCACTGATATACCCCTGTGTAGCTGCCTGCAGCCTGGGTAATTAATGATGGATTCAGATGGCATTGGAGCAGACCTTGCAACTTGAAGGATGTTGGAAAGTCTCTGGACTGGATTTTCAGCAGCATCATTGTTAATTAGGTGAGTTGGAGTGAGGCCATTTTGGAAATAAAAACACATTGCTCTGACTTTTAGGCCCACTGGATCCCATTAAGGTTCTTTTTCCACCACCTTGCAGATACATGCAGATAAAGGTTTGGGACTCTAGGTTCAGATTTGCATGCCTAGCTGTAGCTTTGGAGGTTGTTTCAAGACTCCTGACAAGAGTCCCCAGGAGTGGTACTTCTTTCTGCATTTTGCTGGGCTCAATTGAATCTGACACTCCCACTGTCTGTAAAAGAAGAGAAGGACAGTCCACAGCATTGAAACAGCTGTATCTTGACTGAGAGTCTTGTTGGGGTAATGTACCTGGAAGTGTGTTCCCTTTGGACTTTGGCCTCAGCTTGCAAAAGGTCGTTATCTCTTTCCCAGCTTCTCAAGTACTTTCTTCAAGGCCACTCTACACTGGCTTCTTGCATGCATCAGTTTACCTGTCTGGCTTGTGGGTTGATCATCTCCATGGAGAATCTCATTTTAGTTTTAAAACTCTAGAAGCAGGCATTGGCACCAGAGGTTGACAAGACACTGGTTCCCCAAAGATGTCTGTGTGATTTAACCTCCAAAGCTGTGAATGTGTGACCTCTTTGGACCAGTGTCATCACAGGGCTCTTACAAGAAAGAGACAGCAGGCTGAAAGGGTGGTTGAACTGGCAAGTATTTCAGGCCAGAGTGAGGCACTGTGAAGATGGAAGAGGTCCAGGGTTCCGAGATACATCTAGAGCACTGATTCTCAACCTGTGGGTCATGATCCCTTTGTGGTTGAATGACCCTTTCACAGGGGTCACCGAAGCCCATCGGAAAACACAGATATTTACATTATAATTCATAACAGTAGCAAAATCACAGTTATGAAATAGCAACAAAAATACTTACGTAGTTTGGGGTCACTACAACATGAGGAACTGTACTACAGGGTCCCAGCATTAGGAAGTCTGGGAACCATTGATTAGAGAGCTGCACCATGAAGATGAAGGAGATGATGGTGACTAGGGCCTTCTCCAGAAGCCGCAAGACAAGGGAACAGATTCTCCCTTATGGGCCACAGGAAGAACCAGCATTGCTGACACCTAGGTTTCAGGGTTCTGAGTTCAGTAACACAAAGGAAATAAGTTTTTGTACTACTGCTTTTGTGGTTCTTTGTCACAGCCACCATGGGACATTGGTCTCTAGCCTTGTGCTTTCCAAGTCCAATTGCTTATTGTGTGAAAGGACGGACTAAGGACCTGGAAGTCCAGACTTGTGTCTTTGTATGTTTGTGTTTCCACTATTGCTGATTTCTCCCCGAAGTGCTCTGCAACCACTCAAGCATGCTGCTTGCTGCATGAGGCTAAACAGTCACACTCATGGGATGGTTTTAGTTAAAAACCATCTTTGACTGACAATGCCAGCACTGAACAAAATACCCATTAAAAGGAAGCTTAAGGATTCCTTTCATGATGTGCTTAAAGTTAACTGTGTGAGGGTACCACTCTGTCATCTTTTTCAAAGATGCTGAGAGAAATAAGAAATAAGGAGAGCAGAGGAATGGAGTTGAGGCCAGGGTGGGGCCGCCAACCTTTGAAGGCACGCTTTTTCTGAACTCTGTAATTCTCCATGGGCCACATGTATACCTCTGGCTTGAAAGAATTCTTTGGCTTTGTTTCATGTTTCTTTGCATTTTGTGTCTCAGCATGTCCTTAGCTTAATGCTCAGCACGTTGCTCCCGTTTTGACAAATTGATGCCAAGCACGTCTTCAGGAAGGTGGCAGTGAGGGCTATGTGGTGTGGGCTGGTCCTGAGATTGCTGAGCTCTCAGTGACCCAGTCCCTCACTCCCCGTCTAGATTTGCTTACCTCTTCTGTAAACAAGGGGGCCTGTGAGATCATTCCAGGGACATTCTACTCAGGTTGTTGGTGTTTCTCACAGCCTGGTGAACGCTAATTCAGCGGGACAGTTTAATGGGACATACATCGGTTCTGCTCACCCGAGATTTCCAGACACAGTCCTGGGAGGTGTGCTGGCCTTCCAAAGCCTCTCTTGAGAAAACAACAACAGCAACAAATCAGTTTGTAAACATGTTAATAAGCTTCCCAAAGACCACTATTCATCATTCTGATTGAAACCTTTTAAATCTTACAATTGTGCGCTGTTTTTCTCAGTTACCATAATAAAGTAGCTTTGAGGGCAACAATGATTAACTACGCACCTTACAGCACATGATGCTTTTGTCTTTAGGTGTCCGATTGGTTTGGGTTTGCATTTATCTTAACTCTGTGTGGAACAGATCAGGCAGGAGGCTAGCATGGCAATCATTATTTCTTAATTTTGTCTAAAATTAGCAGCGACGAAGCTCATATTTTCTCTTTAAATGTGTTGATTTCTTCGTTTTGACGTATGCAAAGTCTCACTGCAGCCTTGGTATTTATTGATCTGTGCTTCAAAATGAAACCTACAGCCATATAAATACCATATTTTTTAAAAGGCTTAATGTACGACTTTAAAGATTTATGAGATTCTGCAACTAGATTTTATATAAGGAAGCACAGACCCTAAATTTGTTGCCTGTAATAAGATCAGAGGGACTGATTCATTGGCTTTTGGTACTTTATAGAAAGTCGATCACTACAGTTCTTTGACCCCTGGGGAATTTTGGGGCTTGGGTCTTCCATCAACCTCAGATGTACATTACAGGGTAAGGTTTCCTGTTGAAATGGCTCAGGAAATGCATAATTCAATAACCATAACTGGAAGTCCTCGGATGACTTCTCTTCTCTAATGTGAACCATACCTCACCCCCATCCGAATTCCCAGCTTTCAAATATGCCTTCCAGTTGCACAGGTCAAAGAATGGTTTTGAATCCCTTAATGGTAAGTCATAAAAAAAAAGATGTAGAAATAATTGCTTATGGCTTTGAGACGATGCCTTCGAAACCATGCTGATCCAGATGATATAAACAGGTTATGAGATATAAGAATTATCTGCTCTGGCGAGCATGAAGTGGACATAACTCAAGGGTATGATAGCATCCCCCATGTGGAGAATAAACCAGAGAGCCAGACAGTGAAAAGGAAGGGCAATAAAAAGGGCTTTCTTTGTTCTTCACCATAAAACTGACATTGTGTTTAATGACATGACCTCAGAGCAGAGGATGTGTGTTGAGGATGCAGGTGGGGGATGTGCTGGGTCATCGGGGAATCTACTCAGCCAAGACCAAGACTTAGGGCCACACAAACCACGTGTGCCATGGTCTGTGGAGGCACAGTCACCAGAATGTTTAGATTGAGCTATGTTTTTAGGCAGAATTTTAATATAAGTTCTAAAGTAATATATTCTCTCTCTCTCTCTCTCTCTCTCTCTCTCTCTCTCTCTCTCTCTCTCTCTCTCTCTCTCTCTCTCTCTCTCATCTGTGCATGCATGCTTGAGGCCAACATCAGGTGTTTTCCTCACTCTTCCACCTGCCTCCTTTTGCTCAAGATAGAATCTCTCACTGAACCCGGAACTCACTGATTCCCTTAGAATGAATGACCAGCAAGCCCTCAGGATCCTCCTGACTCTGCCCAGCCCCAGCACTGGGCTTTTAAATGAATACTTCCATGCTGGGCTTTTTATATGGGAGATGGGGATCTGTACTCATGCCCTTCTTCTTGCATAGCAAGCATTTTACTGTCTGAGTCATTTCTCCAGTCTGTAAAGTTTCTTCCATGTGGAGAGGAGCAGGGTGGTTCCCTGAATTTGGATGCCATGTTATCTTGCAGGAAGCAGGAGGAATCGAATGGCTCCTTGAATTTTATTTTACAAGCCGCTGTTAAAATTTTTCATAAAAATCACGTATGCAAGTCACACCTTTTATAGAACTAAGAAAACAAGACTATAGCTGTTTTAACAATGAATAAAGACTGTTCACTATCAAGCACAGGAGAAAGCAAGCACTGGTCTTCTAACACAGTGTCTCTGTCTTCTATGAACATGTGCCTGTTCTATCACTATGATGAGACATTGCATTTTCCTTGTTGGTGCTTTTAACCTATGTTATGAGCACATGCATCAGAGTTTGACACATCCACGAGCCACTACTTAGATACACATCACTAACTTTCCCATCATCTGGGAAGGAAGGCTCCATTGAGACTCTTTCCAAGAGAGGTGAAGAGGACATAGCCTGGGTGGCTGCAGTGATTTCAAGAACAACCATTCCGTCTGACTGTTCTGAGCTCTTTACCTGTGGACTCACACATCTTGAATTCATATATGACATACATAGAATCTATCACACTCCTTTATGAGAACACACTTGGGCTTTTCTGTTGTGAGGCTGTATTCTTATTTCGCATGCTGCTCCTCGTTCTTAGATGTTCTGCAGTTCTTGGCTATTATGAATGCATTTGCTGTGAGTACTCTTGAACCTGTATTTTGGAAAGACCACATTCATTCCCTTGAATACATTTCTAGGAGAAACATTGCCTGGTCATAAAATGCTCAGCTAATCTTTCACTCTCGGTGGGTATGAAGGCTAATAAATTAAGATATACCTAGGGCCATTAATGTGGCCATACACCTTTGGGTATGTCTGTGGTAGTGTTTTTAGAGATAATTAACTAAGTGAGGTCCTTCCCTGAATGTGATATCATCCCATGGGAAACAATGATTTTTTTTTTAGGGATTTTATTTATTTATTAGCTATTTTCTTTATTTACATTTCAAATGTTATCCCCTTTCCTTGTTTCTAATGAATAGAAAAGGACGAGGGAGAAATCCAGCTGAGCACCTGCATCCTCCCCACCCCCTTTTCCCCTGGTCTGTCAAGAGGTAAGGAATCCCGGCCAGGTACTCCCTCCACTTTCAGCTCACCACGAGGGACAGTGCCTTATCAAACCATGAGTCAGACTAACTCAGAATAAATCCTTCCATCTTTATATTGATCTTACTGGGTGTTGTGCTACAGGAGTGAGAAGCAATCAATCCAGTGGGGGAGTGGCTCTTGGGCACTCCCCAGATGCCACCCTAGTTTCGTCTCTGTTGCTATGATAAAATACCCTAACAGAAAACAACTTAGAGGAGGTTCACTTCATGTTATAATTCCAGGTTTTGACCATCGTCATGCAGATGTCAAGGCAGAAGGTCGAGCAGCTAGCCGCATCGTGTCCACAGTCAAAAGCAGAGAGAAATGAATGTGTGCACATCTGCCTACTTGCTTGCTTGTGTGTTCAACTATGTTTCTTCATTCACATGCTTAGGGAATGGTGCTACCCACAGTGTCTTCCATCATAAATTAAATGGTGCTACCCACAGGTCTTCCATCATAAATTAAAGTAATTTAGACAATCCTCCACAGACATACCCACAGGGCCACTCATGGTTCCAAGGCTGTTTGGATTGGGGGATGTGGAGCTTGTGGGAGTGGCCGGCTGGCTTTGTGTTAGAACTTTAACAGGCACAGTGGAATAGCTCTGTGCTGCACACTAGCTGCTCCGTCTCTCCACTTTCTACCTTTTACACGCCAGCCATTTTTATCGGCTGGTAATGATATCTACTTGTGGCTCAAATATGCATTTTTTTCCTGATGAAAAATTATACCAGGAAACTTCTCTATGTTACTAGCTGCGTGGGTAACTATCTTTTTCAATTTGCCTGTTTAATTTGACCCATTTAAAAATTAGGTAGAGTCATATTATTGATCTGTAAGAAGTCTTTATATATTCTGGATATGAGTTTAGGTTTTGGATGCATGGTGTTACAACTTTTTTACTCACTCAATGGTGAATTTCTTTAATGCATGAAAATCCTTAGTGGCGACATATCCAACTGGGCAAGATTTCCTTCTGCCTGACCTCCAGTTATTTGGGGACATTTTCCTTCTCTAGGTGGGTACAGTGTTCCTATTGCATTGTTCAAGCTTTGCCATTAGATCTAGAGTAGGTCTTAAAATGGTTTTTTTGGTAGGCGTCAGGATCCAGCATGGACTAAGCAGAAAGGTTTTCTTCTCTGTGTGGCTGCTTGCTTGTTTCCCCTGCCTGACTGAGGAGCCCACTCTGCCTAAGCAAGCACAGGGCCTTTGCTTACCAAGCTTATGTGCCTCTGCACGCGCTCTCCCTTGCTTGTCCATGCAGGATGCTTTTGAAATCCCTTGGCTTTTAGCAGGGACTGTGCTAATTAGGTCTGGAGATACACACACACACACACACACACACACACACACACACACACACACACACACACACACAATGCCTTTTCTAATCTTTCTAACAAGGCTTTTCTTCCCTACAGTGTCTTCTTTAGTTTACGTCAGTAACATTCTATAATTTTTCATGCAAAGGCCTTACACTTTAAAAAATAATTTTTTCCTAGATATTAACTGTTTTTGCTATATTAAACAGTATTTTGTCTAGTTTTTGTTGTTTTCACAGCAAACAAAATTTCTAAATTTTGTTGACTTCTTATGTTGAACATGTTACTTGAGACCTTTCTAAAACTCTCCTGTTAATTCTTAGAGTTTATCTATGAATTATCATGGACTATCTATGCAATTATGTCACCTGTGAATTTCCTCTATCCCTCCCTCCTTTCATTTTTCCTCCCTTCCTCAATTCCATACTTCCTGTCTTCCCTCTCCTCCCCCTTCCTGCCCTCCCCTTCCTCCCCTCCCCCTGCCTTTTCTTCCCAGTCACCTTCCTTCCTCCTCCCCTTCCCTCTTTTCCTCCCTGTCTCCCTTCCTTGCTCCCTTCTTTCCATCCAGTCCATCCCACCTTTTCCTTCCCCTCCCCCTCCCTTCCTTTACTTTGTTTATTTCCCTTTGTGGCTCAAGCACAATATTTCCTAAACACTGTCTGACAGGGATGATAAAGGGTCCCTGGGCTCACAGGAGTAGTGTTCTGTTTTTACATCAAGCATGCTATTAGCTGTAGGCATTTTAAAAATACACACATTTTTTACCATATTTGAGGACACCCTTTCTATTCCAGTGTTTGGAACATCTTAATCATGATGGATAGGTATTGAACGTTATTAATCTCCTGAGATAATCCTGTTTTTGTCTTTTCTTCTATTAAAGTGCTCGATAACATTTATAGGCATTTAAATGTTAGCCCTGTGTTTCTGGAACCAGCCCTGTCTGGCCATGATCTATTATGCTTTTACCATCCTTAGATTCAAATCACTAATGTTTCCTTAGCAGTTTTGTGCCCACATTCAAAATGGTGTTTAACTGTAATTTTCTTTCTTGGTAGTATTTGTGGTGTTTTTTTAGATTCAGGATCTCATAAAATTTACTGATGAGTGTCCCTTTTCTTTCTCCGAAAGTATATTTTTAGATGGATAATAATTTTTAAAGGTTTGAAAAAATTGACCAGTGAACTAACCTGGGTCTGGAATTTTTGTTTGTTTTCCTTTTCTTGACTCTTTTTTTTGTGCCACTGGGGTGGAACTAGGGATCTTGTGCCTGCCAGTCATGAGCTTAGACACTGAACAGCTCCTGGCCCTGGGATTTTCTTTATGAGAGACTTTCTATTTATTCAATTTATTTTAAAAAACAGCATGGGGCCATGGAAATGTGTCCCCCCCATCAGTTTCTAAAGCTGTGTTCCTCAGAAAGTGTGTTCTTTTTATCCAAGTGGCATCTGACATTTCATGCTGTGACCAGTCGGTCAGTTTAGCAAGGTCCCTGAGATATTTGCAATGTCCTCTCTTCCTTCTGACACTGGCTAGCTGAAATTTGGAAGTTCTTTTTGCCTTCAATGTTCATGGCCGAGGACTGCCTGTTGGTGTTATTGTGTGTATTTAAGGTATACAATGTGCTGTGATAGACATATGACTATAAAGACAGTCCCTGCCAGCAGGCAAAGTGACATAGCCTTTCTCAGTTACCTGCTTCTGTGGCAGTAACTGCTGAAATGTACTCCTAGTCAATGTTTCATTTATAATACAGTGTTATCAATTGGACCCCCAATGCCGAACTTCCTGACACTTGACTTCTTCCTGCTCCACAGAAACATTATGTCCTTTGACCCACGTCTTGTGGGGAAATGGACTGAACTGGGAAACACTGTAAGGCTGAAGTGAGTTCAGAGACCCTGGCACCCAGATGCCTACCAGAGGAAGATAGGCGTTTCCCTGCTTCCTACCAGATACCTCGCCTGGAACATGTGATCACACTCCCACATATGAATGTGACCAGTGGTCACGTAGCACAGAATAGAGTTCTCCATGCTAATGAGGTACCTAGATGGGCCCTGAGGGTCCCAATAATGGCCCCTTTGCAGACATTCCTTCCTGGAATAGGTGTTTAATCTCTGGTCTACACTGAGGACGTGGTATGCACCCATTTTCCACACTGAACAACCAATAAATAGTATGGACAAGCATGGGTTGTCTCTCTCATTAAGAACTGCTGTAGGGAGCATGAGGGAAGTCTTCATCTACAGAGCCACACTGCTTCAGTTTCCTGCAGGAGGCCCCTCCACACTTTTGGACAATTGCTACTAATGTAAGCTAAGCTGAAGGTCCCATACCAACCCTCTGGGTTCGTCTTTACAGGCCCGTGAGCCTCCTCCATTCATGACTCCTTGCAATTTCCAGAGTGTGTGGATGTGTGGGAGTTAGGGAATTCCAGCTTCGGCCTCAGCCTATGCCAATTCTTGTGGTACATTGGCGTTTCCCACAAGCCCATTATCTGATAGTGGTGGCCATAGGGCAGAGTGTAGTTTAGCATTCCCCGTTTAGTCTGCCTAACAGAGTTCCCATACCCCTGAGGTGAGGCAGAATGCAATACTCTCTGACCTGATTTTGGCAGTCACTGCTATACTATTGCCCATTTCTGTTTTGTAACATTCACAGGTGTTATACACAGTTGTTTCTTTCTGTGTTTATCTTATTTCATGGTACATAATGTCCCAAAGGTTTATTTGTATTGCTGCAAGTAGCTGAATATATTTGCTTCATAAGACTGAGTAATATTTCTTTCTCTCTATTTGCCATCAGTCATCTATACCACCAGCAATCATCTATCTTATCCATCCATTATCTATCATTATCTATCATCTATCTATCTATCTATCTATCTATCTATCTATCTATCTATCTATCTATCTATCTATCTATCATCTATCATCTGTTTGTCTATTTTAAATCTATCTCCTGTCTGTCTGTCTGTCTATAATCTCTAGCTGTCAAATATATTTATCCCTCACATTTTCCACTTCTTGGCTGTTGAGCATAGCACAGCAATGAACATGGAAGTTCAGTTATCTCAGCAGGGTCTGGTTTTTTTTCCTGTGCATGATTGTTGAGTCTTCAAGTTAACTTTCTGTAATGTCTGTGCTAGCTTACATTTTCTTTTTTTTTTAAATTAAACTAAAATATTTATTTTAAAATATAAAACTCAGTATTGACATTCCCCCCCTTAGGTAATTGTATATTTATTTATTTATTTATTTTTATTCAATATATTTTTATTTACATTTTAAATGATTTCCCCTTTTCAGACTCCCCACTCCCCAAAAGTCACATAAGCCCCCTTCCCTCCCCCTGTTCTCCCATCTACCCCTTCTCACTTCCCTCTTCTGGTTTTGCCCCATACTACTACACTGAGTCTTTCCAGAACTAGGGGCCACTCCTCCGTTCTTTTTGTACCTCATTTGATGTGTGGATTATGTTTTGGGTATTCCAAATTTCTAGGCTAATATCCACTTATTAGTGAGTGCATACCATGATTGATCTTTTGAGACTGGGTTACCTCAGTACGATGTTCTCCAGCTCCATCCATTTGTCTAAGAATTTCATGAATTCATTGTTTCTAATGGCTGAATAGTACTTCATTTTGTATATATACCACATTTTTTGCATCCATTCTTCTGTTGATGGATACCTGGGTTCTTTCCAGCTTCTGGCTATTATAAATAGGGCTGCTATGAACATAGTGGAGCATATATCCTTATTACATGCTGGGGAATCCTCTGGGTATATGCCCAGGAGTGGTATAGCAGGATCCTCCAGAAGTGACCTGCCCAGTTTTATAAGGAACCTCCAGACTGATTTCCAGAGTGGTTGTACCAGTTTGCAACTCCACCAGCAGTGGAGGAGTGTTCCTCTTTCTCCACATCCTCACCAACATCTTCTGTCTCCTGAATTTTTAATCTTAGTCATTCTGACTGGTGTAAGGTGAAATCTCAGGGTTGTTTTGATTTGCATTTCCCTAATGACTAATGAAGTTGAGCATTGACATTTTTAAGTCATCAAAATAATTTATAATAGTTAAATGTCTTTTAGACATATATGACATCTTCTGAAGCTAAAAGCAATATGCACTCAAACAGTTTTTAAAATCTATTTGGGACATTAAACATGATAGAAGTAGAAAAATCTCTTATGAAGTCCTCTATGAAAGGAAATTGTGATAAGTTCCTGATTACACAAAACAATTCCATCTCCAAGGGAGAATATGCAGTGTGACTGTGACTTCATAGAATGGATTGGGTAGTGTTCCTTTTGTTTCTATTTTGTGGAATAGTTTGAAGAGTATTGGTATTAGGTCTTCTTTGAAGGTCTGATAGAATTCTGCACTAAACCCATTTGGTCCTGGGCTTTTTTTTTTTTTTTTTTGGTTTTTCAAGACAGGGTTTCTCTGTGTAGCCCTCACTGTCCTGGAACTCACTCTGTAGACCAGGCTGGCCTCGAACTCAGAAATCTGCCTGCCTCTTCCTCCCAAGTGCTGGGATTAAAGGCGTGTGCCACCACTCCCTGCTAATGACTGCTTCTATTTCTTTAGGGGTTATGGAACTGTTTAGATGGTTTATCTGATCCTAATTTAACTTTGGTATTTAGTGTTTGTCATGAAAATTGTCCATTTCATCCACATCATCCAGTTGTGTTGATTAATGGCTTTTGTAGTAGGATCTGATGATTTTTTTGAATTTCCTCAGTTTCTGTTATTATATCTCCCTTTTCATTTCTGATTTTGCACTCACTCCCGCTTCCCTGTCCTGGCATTCCCCTATAATGGGGCATCTAGCCTTCTCAGGGCCTAGGGCCTCTCCTCCCTTTGATGTCCAACAAGACCATCCTCTGCAGCATATCCATCTGGAGCCATGCGTCCCTCCATGTGTACTCCTTGGTTGGTGGTTTAGTCCCTGAGAGCTCTGGGGGTTCTGGATGGTTCAGATCGTTGTTCCCCCTATGGTGCTGCAAACCCTTCTTCTCCTTGGGTCCTTCCTCTAGCTCCTCCATTGGGAACCCTGTGCTCAGTTCAATGGTTGGCTGAGAGTGCCTCCCTCTGTATTTGTCTGGCACTGGCTGAGCCTCCCAGGTGACAGCTATATCAGGCTCCTGTCAGCAAGGACTTGTTGGTATTCACAATAGTATCTGAGTTTTGTAACTGTATATGGTATGAATTCCTAGGAGGGGAAGTTTCTGGATGGTCTTTCTCTCAGTCTTTGCTCCATACTTTGTCTCTGTATCTCCTCCTGTGGGTATTTTGTTCCCCCTTCTAAGAAGGACCAGAGTATCCATACTTTGTTCTTCCTTCTTCTTGAACTTCATGTGGTCTGTGAATTGTGTCTTGAGGATTCAAGCTTCTGGGCTAATATCCTCTTATCAGTGAGTGCATACCATGTGTGCTCTTTTGTGAGTGGGTTAGCTACTCAGGATGATATTTTCTAGTTCTATCCATAGCTTAAGAATTTCATGATTCATTGTTTAATAGCTGAGTAGTATTCCATTATGTAAATGTACCACATTTTCTGTATCCATTCCTCTGTTGAGGAATATCTTTCCAGCTTCTGGCTATTATAAATAAGGCTGTTATGAACATAGTGGAACATGTGTCCTTATTGCATGCCGGGGAATGCTCTGGGAATATGCCCAGGCATGGTATAGCAGTGTCCTCTGGTAGTATTATGTTCGATTTTCTGAGGAACTGCCAAATTGATTTCCAGAGTGGTTGTACCAGCTTGTAATCCCACAAGCAGTGGAGAAGTGTTCCTCTTTCACCACATCCTTGCCAGCATCTGCTGTCTTCTGAGTTTTTGATCTTAGCCATTCTGACTGGTGTGAGGTAAAATTTCAGGGCTGTTTTAATTTGCATTTCCCTGATGATTAAGGATGTTGAACATTTCTTTAGTGCTTCTCAGCCATTCGATATTCCTCGGTTAAAAATTCTTTGTTTAGCTCTGTACCCCATTTTTAAGGGGGTTATTTGACTCTCTGGAGTCTAACTTCTTGAGTTCTTTGCATATATTGGATATTAGCCTTCTGTCAGATGTAGATCTTTTCCCAATTTGTTGGTTGCCGTTTTGTCCTATTGACAGTGTCCTTTGCCTTACAGAAACTTTGAAATTTTATGAGATCCCATTTGCCAATTCTTGATCTTAGGGCATAAGCTATTGGTGTTCTGTTCAGGAAAATTTCCCTTGTGCCCATGTGCTCAAGGCTCTTCCTCACTTTCTTTTCTATTAGTTTCAGTGTATCTGGTTTTATGTGGAGGTCCTTGATCCACTTGGACTTTAGATTTGTACAAGGAGATAAGAATGGATCTATTTGCATTCTTCTGCATGCTAACCACCAGTTGAACCAGCACTCTTTGTTGAAAAGGCTCTTTTGTTGGTGAGTGGTGAAAGAGGAACACTGCTCCACTGCTGGTGGGATTGTAAGATGGTACAACCACTCTGGAAATCCATAGTCTTCTGGCAATTCCTCAGAAAACTGGGCATCACACTTCCGGAGGACCTGGCTATACCACTCCTGGGCATATACCCAGAGGATTCCCCTGCATGCAATAAGGACACATGCTCCACTATGTTCATTGCAGTCTTATTTATAATAGCCAGAAGCTGGAAAGAATCTAGATGCCCCTCAATGGAGGAATGGATATAGAAAATGTGGTATATTTACACAATGGAAAACTACTCAGCAATTAAAAACATTGATTTCATGAAATTTTTAAGCAAATGGTTGGAATGGGAAAATATTATCCTAAGTGAGGTAACCCAATCACAAAAGAATACACATGAAATGCAATCACTGATAAGTGGATATTAATTAGCCCAGAAGCAAAAAAAAAAAAAGGCTCTCATTTTTCCACTGGATGGTTTTAGCATTTTTGTCAAAGAGCAAGTGACCGTAGATGTATGTGTTTATTTCTGGCTTTTCAATTTTATTCCATTGATCTAACTGCCTGTCACTGTGCCAATACCATGCAGTTTTTATCACTATTGCTCTGTAGTACGGCTTGAGGTCCAGGATACTGATTCCCCCAGAAGTTCTTTTATTGTTGAGAATAGTTTTTTAATCTATCCTGTTTTTTTTTTATTCCATATGAATTTGAGAATTGCTCTTTCTAACTCTATGAAGAATTGATTTGGAATTTTGATGCAGATTGCATTAAATCTATAGATTGCCTTTGGCAAGATGGCCATTTTTACTATATTAATCCTGCCAATCCATGATCATGGAAGATCTTTCCATCTTCTGAGGTCTTCTTGCCATACAGATCTTTCACTTGTTTGGTTAGAGCCACACCAAGATGTTTTTTGATATCTATGCCTTTATACTTTATTTGACCTTTTCCCATTACTGCTTTTAATATTCTTTCTTTGTTTTGTACATTTGATGTTTTGACTATTATATGATGGGAGGAATTTCTTTTCTGTTCAAACTTTTTGGAGTTCTGTAGGCTTCTTGTAAGTTTATGGGCATCTCTTTCTTTAGGCTAGGGATGTTTTCTTATAATTTTTTGAAGATATTTACTGGCCCTTTAAGTTGGGAATCTTCACTCTCTTCTATATTTATTATCCTTCGGTTTGGTTTTCTCGTTGTGTCCTACATTCCCTGGATGTTTTGGGTTAGGAGGGTTTTTTGCATTTTGCATTTTCTTGACTGTTGTGTCAATGTTTTCTATGCTGTATTCTGTAACTGAGAGTCTCTCTTCTATCTGTTGTCTTCTGTTGGTGATCCTTGCATCTATGACTCCTGATCTTTCCTAGGTTTTCTATTTTCCTTTGTGATTTCATTTTTATTTCTATTTCCATTTTTAGATCCTGGATGGTTTTGTTCAATTCCCTCACCTGTTTGGTTGTGTTTTTCTGTAATTCTTTAAGGGATTTTTGTGTTTCCTCTTTAAGGACTTCTACCTGTTTACTTGTTTTCCTGCATTTCTTTAAGGGAGTTATTTATGTCCCGCTTAAAGTCCTCTATCATTATCATGAGATGTGATTTTTAAGTCAGATTCTTGTTTTTCCAGTGTGTTGGGGGTATCCAGGACTTGCTGTGGTGGGTGAACTGGGTTCTGACGACGCCAAGTAGCCTTGATTTCTGTTGCTTATATTCTTGCCCTTGCCTCTTGCCATCTGTTTATCTCTGGTGTTAGCTGGTCTAGCTGGTCTTCCTGTCTCTGACTGTGGCTTGTCCCTCCTGAAAGCCTATGTGTCAGTACTCCTGGGAGACCTGTTCTCTTTGTGAGGAATTTGGGAGGGTCAGCTCCAGAGTTCAGATGGAAACTGGAAGGATGCTGTCCCTGTTTGTTCCTTGGTTACTGTGTCTTGATGGCTCTGGGCCAATCCCTCTTGGGCCAGGAATTTGAGCAGAAGTGGTGGTGTTACCTGTGCTCACTGGTGTGCCAGCATTCCTGGGAGACCAGCTCTCTTTTCAGTGGTATTTGGGTATGGAGCAGTGTGGCACAGGATCAGCCTCGAATGCAGACAGAAACTAAAAGGGCTAGCTTACATTTTCATCAACAGTGTGCAGCTCTGAATGCTACGCCTCCATGTGCAGACCCACAAGGGCACCCCTTTGGCAGCCACCATCTCTAGTAGGACTCTCTTTCTTTGTGACAGTTGCCCATTAGGCATCCCAGGAAGCCCTACATGCTGACTCCACGTCACATTTCTAGACTGTCATATTGAAGGCTGTAGATGGTGACTGTTGTGTGCTGTCCCTCTCTTACAGCCAGGGTTTCTGCAGTAAGGACATTTAGATTTCATCACAGTGTCATAAAGGTGGCAGGTGCGGGAGACTGCTCTCAGTGTCTAGGGCAGAGAGGCTGCTCATGGGAAGATGCACATGTCAGCAGTCAAGGTCTCCAGAAATGGCTGATATAAATATCCTACTCCAGGCAGCCTCTGTTGATACGGGCCTTTCCCCCTCCCTTCTTCTCTTTTACCTTTATATGCTAGATTTTGTGGAAAGTACAGCTGAATCCATGCTTCTTACACTGAGCTGTTTCAACTCCTTTATGGTAGTAGCTGCTGGTATAGATAATAAACTCATTATGAATTCATGTTCTCTAGCTACAGTGAGGCTATCAAAGCAGTCCAACTAGGCCATTACATTCTCTGGGCACTGGATTTATTTCCTTATTCCTTGCAGGAGTGATTACACATCTCCTTGCTTCTTTTCAGGTTTGAGATTTCCCACTTCTACCACTGCAGCCAGTTGTCATCCTCCTCTGTGTGATGTAGAAGCTGCTACTGGACCATGCCACCTTCACCACAGACCTACCTGTACCCCACATCCTCTTGTCTTCCTTGCTTGTCTGAACTCAGGAGGTCCCTCCTGCTGTGATCCAGGCCCTAGTTATGGTTGATTTCTTGTTCCACAGGTTCAGGTATGGACTTGTTTTCCCAGATCCTCACTCTGAGCCCTTGACCATGTTCAGCCATAGGCCAATGCTGGAGGAGATGCTCAGATTCTGTTTCCAACTGATCTCATGTCTCTTCATTACTCTCAAACTTTATTTTTCTTTAAATTGTTTTATTCTATGCATATGGGAAGTTTGCCTCTGTGTGTGTCTGTGTCCTACCTGTTTACTGGATGATTATGGGGACCCAAAGAGGCCCTTTAACTGGAATTACACATGGTTGTGGGCCACCATGTAGGTTCTGAGAAATCAAACCCCGGTCCTCTGGAAGAGTAGTCAGTGCTCACAATCAATGAACCATCTCTCCAGTTTGCATTTTTCTTTTGAGACAGGGTCTCATGTAACTCAGGATGGTATCAACTCTCTGTGTGGCTGAGGATGACTGAACTTCTGATCCTCCCGCCACTACCTCCTGAATGCTGGGATTACAGGTGTAGCACACTATGCCCAGTTTATGTGGTGTTAAGGATTGAACCAAGGGCTTTTTGTATACTAGACAAATATTCTACCTGCTGAAGACCACCCCTAGACCCGATCACTGATAAAAATCTGTGACCCCACCCCCTTCTTCTTGACCCTTTCACCTCATTGAGACCCTCTGCCCACTCCTACTATTGCTCTTTCAGCCACAGGTCCCTCATGGAAGACTGTATGAGGTTCAGTGTCTATAGCAGCAGTGCAGAAGGAACACGGTGCATCGCAGGTCAGACAAACAGCCTCTCCAAGTCTTGGCTTCCCTAGCTGTGGAGTAGTGACCTCAAAATTGAGATCCTATCACAGGACTGCTGTGTTTCCATCACGAGCACATGCTCAGGCCTCAGTGTTCTTGCTGGTTGCCCTCTGCTCTCCTGCTGCCTTATGTCAGTTTTTCTCACTTAGCCCTTCCTTGTGTCTGCAGTGGCCTCTGTGGCACTATCTGTCTGGCTGTGGCTGGCAGACTCTCTATTCCCTCAGCGCTCCTGTCTGCAGTTCCTGGCTGCTCCATAGGCCGCATGCAGCTCATCAATCAATACCCGGGTTGTGCATTCTACAGGGAAGTAAAGGTCACTGGATGTCCCTGGGCGGAGGGTTGCTGTGGCCAAGCATGTATGGCCACGAGAGGTCAGCCAGCATGGCCATAGCAGAATGACCTGGGGCTTTGCCAGTTCTTTGGGGCTTGGGAATCCATATGCTTTGATGTTATTCAGGTTAATTCTGACAATGGTACACTTGAACAAGCGGTGTTTGCAACTCCTGGCTATGTCTGGGGTAGGAGAAGGGTTGTCAACACTGAGGAGAATAATATCCTCTCTGTTCCTTCTGTACCAGACCTCTCTCCACTGCCATTTCTCTCTGCATCTAATGCTTCTTCTTTTTCTTATTTTCTTTTTTCTGCTAGGTGGGAAAGGGACTCAGTATCTACTCCAGGGTTGTGGACCTCCATGGGAGGCATTTGCTACCTGTTAGAGATGCCTCCACTTTTCAAAACATCCCTGGAAACATCTGAAAGCCAGTGCTGGTACTTCCCTGTAATGAGCTACATTATAAGCTGAACCAAGTTGGGCTTTCTTTAATATTTAGATTTCCCATACTTTGTTCTGTGGAGTATGTTCCCATTATGAGAGCTCTTTTAATACTATTGTGTGGTTCCCACTGCTAGACTGCATTTAATCCTACACCTCCCACCATCAGGTGCTGGGCTTGTGGGAAACACCGATAAACCACTCAGGGTGTGGACAAATGTAGCTTAAGATGGGCACCTCAGCCTGGGTGAGAGACAATGCAGGCTGAGGCCAAAGCTGGGGTGAGTTCCTTAACTCTGGACATCCAGTCACTGCTAGACATTATGAGGAGTCAGGAATGGAGGGGACTTGAAGGCCTGTAAGGATGAATCAGGTGCTGGGGGACAGGGGTAACTCTGGTGGCTGTCCCAGCATGGTTCTTGATGAGAGAGACAGACCTTGCCTGTCTATATTGTCTATTGGTAGTAGTAGATGGATACATACCACGTCCTCAGGGTGGACTACAGGTTAAATACTTTTTTGCAGGAAGGAATGCCCTGGAAGGGAAGCTTATTGGCTAAACCCTCAGGGCCCATCTAGATACCTCATTAGCATAGAGAACTCTGTTCTGTGCTACATGACCACTGGTCATATTCTTTATGTAGGAAGTTATGGTCACATGTTCTAGGCCAGGAATCTGGTTGGGGGTAGGTGAAATGCCTACTGTCCTCAAGTGGGTGCTAGGATTTTTGAAACCACTCAGCCTAACCAAGTTTCCTGGCATGGTCCACTGCCCCACAACTCCTCCTTTTCTTTTTTTGTAAAGGAGAGGTGTCATTGGAGTGACTGTCTCTTATGTTATTTGTAGTGAAAATTTTGGATGGGGTGGGGTGTAAGCATCAAAAGAAAATACAACATAAGCCAGAGGGGTAATGAGGAGCTGGGACTAGGAAGACCAGGGATTATTGAACCAGTTAATTGTTTAGTGGATTAAAATTGAGGTGAATTTCTACAGAGTTGGAGAGGGTATTAACTTTTGTTTTAAACAACATTTGATTTATCTATATGGACATAATGTTTTCCTTACTATCACCTATGTTGCCCCAGGTTTGGAAGCCATTAGGCTCTGGTAAAAGAGGTCATCTGTCACTGGAAGGTCCCAAGGCTGTCATCTGTGGGTCTTAGCATTTGCTTGCCTCAAAAGTCTGTAGTCAGATGACTGGACAAAGGCAACTTCATAACCCCAGGCAGGTCCGAGGAGATGGTGGTTTGGTCTCCGTTTGGCCTGTGGTGGCAGTGCTGTCTTTATCCCTTTTGTAGAGATAAACCTGTAGAATAATCATGACAGGGGAGGAGAACCCCAGCAGGGGGAATCTCTGCACAGGGTGGGTAGTGCATATGCTAAGCCTGTTTAACAGCTTCGGAGTACATTGGTAGTCTGTTGCTATGGTCCTAGAAAAAAGGCAAGGGTGTTTGAGGAATTTAGTCCTGGAAGGCATCCTTTAAATGGTGAGTTACCTGTGTTATATTAAGGAAAGCAGAGGGAAGAGTGGAGAATTCATCTGTTTTAGATGGCTGAGGAAGAAAATACCATGTTAATTATGTATCTGGGATAGGCAGTAACAGCTTCTCTGTAAAAAACTGGTTGTTAATTAAGGATTAAATGATGGTTATCAACGTAGTTGATTTGACCTGTGGAATAGATTAAATATGATTTCTGAATTTTAGAAGAAACTTTAAACAAATTGAAAAATTTTAGAACGGTTTTGGGTTAAAAGCACGAACGTTGTTTTTGGTGTTTCTGCTAGAGAGAAGAACAGCATTTAAACAATTTGAATGGTTTAAAACATTTTGGGACTAAGGGTTGAAGGTGTGTTTTTTTCTAATTCTGAGAAGCAAGATCTCATCCATTGTTCTTGACTCGATCTTTTTGCCTAGGTGGAAGGGGAGGAGTCTGCTCGGTCATGTCATGGCTGTTGGCCATTTGCTCTAGCAGGCAGGTCATTCCCCCACCCTCCCATTTTTTTTTCTTGGCTGGGCTATGTGCTACTTTTTGTTAACTCTAAAAGTAGAGCAGAAAGAAAAGAAGCATAGGGAGTTGGGAGCCCCATATCATCAGGGCAGGGGTGGGGAAGTGAGCATGAAGCCCCTTTGTGTGTGTGTGTGTGTGTGTGTGTGTGTGTGTATGAATGGAATTGATCTGCTTGACTATGCAGAGCAGGTGGCATGGTAGAAAGAACACATCAAACCCTAAAAGCCCAATATGTAAACCAAAAGACAACCACCTATCCCCTAATGTATAATTAATGATAGCTATGACTACACTAAACATATTTACCATCTACAAAAACTCCAAACACCCTCCTATCTCCCTCCAGTGGCACACACCAAAATTACACACACACACACACACACACACACCCCATCCTACTATGATGGCATGATCCTTTGGATGGAATTTGGATAGGACAAGACCCTCTTAATACAATTGGGAAGGAATGTCTGGGAAAGGAAGCTTATTGGCTAAACCCTCAGGGCCCATCTAGATGCCTTATAGCATAGAGAACTCTGTGTTCTGTGCTACATGTCCAGTGGTCATATTCTTTATATGGGGAGTCACAGCCATGTGTTCTAGGCCAGGAATCTGGCCAGGAGGAGGTGAAACACTTACTGTCCTCAAGAGGGTGTCAAAGTTTCTGAAACCACTCAGTCTTACCATATTTTCTAGCATGGTCCACTGTCCCACGTTGCTGTGAGGAGAGTTGAGGGTGTGAGCTGGCCAGCTACCATCCTACCTCCAGAGCCAGGTATTTGAGTTTTTGTAATTCCGAGCAGAGTCTCTAGCCAATTGGGCTTGGGTATGGGCCTATGCCCTTGCATTTATGGTGTCTGAGAGCTTTGTGCATTGAGATGTTAGGGGCAACACTGTGGCTTTGACCTTGCAGAGGTTTGGGTCTGGGAGATTTTACTGAGTATGCAGTAGCTTCATTGAAATCCCCTTCATTAGCAGTTTTGCTAGAGTCCAAGAGGGTAAGGAGGTGCTGAGAGTTCTCTGCCTGAGAGCAGGGACCTTAGATATTAAGTAGGCTTCTGAACAAACTCATTCTACTCCAGATATGTTCAGACCCCCTCATTGTTCTTTAGCAGGATGGTTATACAGGGGTCCTTTGTTATTATGGTGATGTTCACCATCAGTTCTTATTGCTGTTTAGTTGATATATGTATATGTATATATGTACACACACACACACACACACACACATACTGGGAGATTTTACTGAGTATGCAGCAAAATCTCCTGATGGAGACAATTCCTCAATTGGAATTTCCTCTTCCTAGGTGACTCTAGTTTGAATTAAGTTGACAAAATGTAACACATGGATCATGTGTCCTCTGGGCTAGCTCTGGTGTCAGCAGCAGCTGCAGGGGGCAGTTCTGTGGCAACTGAGACCTGCTTTGCACTGATGGTGCCTCAAGCTAAGCATGTTTTCATAGGGTTACACTTTTGGATCCTGAGGATGTCTGGATGCTCTAAAGGTTGGCAGGGAGTGTCTAGTGGAGAAGGCAGATGGTGTATAGATGCTAGCCCCATCTGTCCTCCACACAAGTATTTCTGATTACATGCAATGTTCCTTGTCTGTCTCTGTGTCTTTGTCATTTCATGGTCTTTGCTGCCTCCTAGGGTCATCTTCCTAGGCTCCAGCTCCATCCTCGCTTTTGGAGGAATCCAAAGAGGCATACTGACACATGACAATGATCCAGATGGAACAAAGCTTTCCTAGTGTGATAGTTTTAGTTTTAATTGACCACTTAATACAATATAGAATCACCTAGAAAGGGAGTCTCAGTGAGGAGCTCTTTAGATAATATTGGCCTGTGGGCATACCTGGAAAAAGTTTTCTTACCTGTATTAACTGAGGTAGGCAGATCAGTGGACAGCATTATTCCCTTTGGTTGGGTCTTGGGGTCTTTAAATATAGAAAGGGGCTGAGTACAGGTATGTATATATCCTGGTTAGATTCCTTTCCTTTCCTCTCCTCTCCTCTCCTCTCCTCTCCTCTCCTCTCCTCTCTTTTCCTTTCCTTTCCTTTCCCAACTTTTCACCTTGACACAAACTAGAGTCATTTGATAAGATGGACCCTTAATTGAGAAAACACTGCCCCCCTGCCCAGACTGGCCTGTGCGGTGTTTTCTTGATTAGTGATTGATGTCGGAAGGCTAAGCTCACTGTGCTTATTACTACCCCTGAGCAGGTATTCCTGAACTGTCTAAGGAAGCAAGCTGAGAATGCCATGAGGAGAAAGCCAGTAAACAGCATTCCTTCAAGCACCCTGTATCTGGTCCTGCCTCTGGTTTCCTGCCTTGAGTTCCTGCCCTGACATCTGTCAGCAATGGAATAAGTTTGGAGTGTTGTAAGCTGAAATAAATCTCTTGTTCCCCTAGCTTCTCTAGGTCACGGTATTTCATCATGGCAATAGAAACCCTAAATAAAATAGCCTGGATGTATTTCTTTCTGCTCTTGACTGTGGTTGTTGTGTGTCCAGCTGCCTCAAGTTCCTGCCACTGTGACTTTCCTGCACTGATAGGCTATAATCTGGAAATGTGAGCTAAAATATAAATTTGGTTTTGCCAGGATATTTTAACACAGCAACAGAAATGAAACAAGGAAACCAGCCTCTTTGGAAAGCAGTGGAGCATTGGGTATGTAATCTTCACTTTCTCAAGTAGGTGGAATGTGGTCAGACATTGAAGGTCCTTCCTGGGACCAAAGCCCCAGGTCTCTTCACATAGCACTACTGGGGAAGAGACCCTGTCTATTGCCCTTCTTGGTCCTCCCAGAACCAAAGCACTTGAAATTTCTTTGACTTTCTAGAAAGAAGCTGGTGGAAAGGGTCTCCGGGTTGGGTAAACTGCAGACAAGCTTTAGGGTTTTGTTTGTTTGTTTGTAGTCATTGTTGTTTCCTTCCTAGCTCACATTTTCATTAGATCATGCCTTTTAAGGGATGACCAAAGAATTGTCTCCCTAAAACTACATTGTATCCCTATGGTCATAATTAATGAAGGACCCTGAAGAGGAGACAGCTCTGAAGAAGGCTCACTTAATACCTTTGAAAGTAGCCCCATCCGTGTGGCCAATGCTATCTGGGTCTTAAGGCTGGCCAGGCCTTCTGAAAAGAGTCACGATTCAATGAAGCCTGAATTCCTGGTGCTTCTTTGCCATCTCCCACAGGAAGCTGAGACTGCCTCCTGAGAATTTTAGCAAGGGGCAATGTGAGTTTTAGCATGGTCTCAATTATATTTATGTCTCAGCAGAGCTCCACACTGAGGCTTTGTGCACTGGCAGGAGAACAAAGTCGTGATGACTCTCAGATGCTGCTGGAAATGTCCAGAGCCTTGTTTTATTATTGTTTGAAGATTTTTTGTTGTGTGAATTTATGTGCTTAGATAACAAGCAAAAAAACCCAACCAACCAACCAAACACACACCCCAACCAACCAACCAACCAACCAACCCACCAACCAACTAGACTAGTTTGTAATTAGTGAAACTAAACTAAACCAAGCACAGCCATCACCCACCCGCATACTGGGGCAGCACCGTTGTTTGACCTGTCTGTGCAGCTTTCTAGAGAGTTCATGGGACAAGGCTTTATACCTGGCACCTGAGGCCAGATAGAGTGGTTGGGTCTATAGTGGTTAGTTTTCATTGTCAGCTGGACACAATCTAGAATCTCCATGAGGAATTGTGTTGATCATCTTAACTTGTGTGGGAAAAGCCAGCCTATAACTATATGATACCATGATTCCTCGGTTTGGGACTATGTAAGAGTAAAGAAATGTGAACACTATGCATGTGTGAATACATGCATTTATTTTTCTCATCTCTTAAGTGTAGATGCAATGTGACAGGCTGTCAAGTTCTTTCTACTATGACTTTCCCACAGTGATGGACTATGACCTGAAATTATGAGCTAAAGTAAATTCTTTCTCTTATCTAAATTACTTTTGTCAGGGTATTTTATCACAGCAACAGAGACCAACTAGGAAAGAAGTCAACAATGTTGCATGCTGAGTCTTCCAGATGGAATGAAGGGACCACAGGAACCATTCCCAGTGATTACCATGGCCCAGTGTTTATAGCAGTGGCTGCTAATACTGACATCTGAGCTAAGATGCCACTTGGGATGGAAAGGAACTTTCCAGAAAAATGCTTAGCAATCCTCAGTAAAATATGAGACTCCCAGAGTATTAGGATAGAAAACTTTCCTAATTAGCTTTAACTGTCAACATGATGACACAGTCTAGAACAACCTGGAAAAAGTCTCAGTTGAATAATTGTCTTTAACAGATTGGTCTGTGGACATGTTTGTGAGAGATTATTTAAACTTTCATAATTGATATAGGTGGGTCCAGCCCACTGTGGGAGGCACCATTCCCTGGGCGGGTAGTTCTGGGGTAGAAGGAAGCATGAGCTTAAGTGAGTTAGAGAGCAAGCCAACAAGCAGTATTCCTCTGTGATTCCTGCCTCTAGGAGTCTGCCCTGACTTTCCTCAATGACAGGTTGTGACCTGAGCATGTGAGCTGAGATAAATCCTTTCTCTCTGAAGTTGCTTTTGGTCAGAGTGCTTTATCACAGCCTTAGGATGAAATTAAAACAGGAACAATGAAGGCCTCAGCTGGGAAGGCTTCCTTCTTCACAGACTGCTTCTCTCTTTCTGGCAAAGCCTGGGGAAAAGTAGAACCCTGCCAATGTCAGCTACTCTCCATGTTTTATGAAAGAGCCCCAGTTTTGTGGCTCTGTGATTTGTGCAAACTAATTGGCTGTTTTTCTCTTAATTGTGAATAAAAAAACGTTCAAATGATTTTCCCTCTGGAGAAGCTCCCTCATATGGGAGAATTTAAAACATCCCTTGAGATGTATTAACTGTTCCTTTGTTGTTGTTGTTGGTTTTAGACAAGAGTATTAATTTTCCATTTTCCGTTGTAAAACCTTTTTGTATAAGCTCAACAGGACCACATATCTCTCCCAAGGATGTCTGAATGCTGCATAATTAGATGAACTGTTAAGCATATATTTTATTGTTCCTAAGGTAACTCGTAGTGTCCCACCATGACCACATGCACAATGGCATGCAATAGCCAAGAAAATATGCATAGTATTGTCTTCCCGTAAGTGTCCAGGAAGATGTAATTTACACATGCTGTCTTCACTGTGCCAGAGCCCCGAGAGCTAGGATGGGGCCCTGTGCACTTGGACGGTCCAGCTAGCCTCTTCCCCAAATGCCCAGAGGCAGGGAACAGGATACTTTTGGGTCACTGCCTTAACTCCTTTTGTAGAATCCTGCTTTGCACTTTCTCACAATTTCACTGTTTTCTGAGGGGATGGGGGTGGGGCAGTGGACCATGCCACCAGACAGAAGAACCGATAAGGTCGTAGCAAGTTCAGAAGCCCAATAAATCTCATAACTGAGAATGGCAAGAGTTCAAACTAGCTCCTAACCATGTTCTTGTCCTGGAGCACAGGACCAGAGCACCCCACTAAGAGGACTATGACAACCATTCATGTAGCATAGAACTACCAGGCTAATGAAGTATCTAGGTAGGCCCTGAGTGTTTAGCCAATGAGCTTTCCTTCCTGGGCATCCCTTTATGCAAAGGGTATTTAATCCCTGACTCATCCTGAGTAGGACATATGCATCTTAATCCTCCATGAATAAAACAGTTTTGACAAGCAAAGACTGCTTCCTTCATCAAGGACCACCACCCAGGGTGGGGGTAGGCGGCAGCAGTGGTGCTTCATTACATAGAGCCACGCCTAAGTCTCCCAAAGAAACTCCTCTTTACTCCTGTCACTCAGAGCTAAGGAGGATTCTATTCCTTTTCCAGGCCCATCAAGGGCCCACAGGCTCCCATTCCCAACTTCTTGAGGTCCCCAGTTGCAGTGTCTGGGTACACACAAAGATGGGAACCACAGCCCCTGTCCCAGCCCTCACTGTTTTCACCTGGGGAAACATGGGCTGGGACCTCTATTATAGATGGTGTTTTCCCTTCCCTGAACACTCTGTAGGTGTCCTGGCACCCCAGCACTGAGGAAGAAACACACCCTAATGCCCATGCATTTTGCCTTCTCTGAGTGATGTGTCCAATACTCAGGCATCCCAGTGACTAGGCAGAAATCTAGAATGACAAGAGGGAGGTTGCCTTTAGAGATTTTAAAGTGCAGAGAAATTGTCAGGGTTTTAGATGCTTGTCTCAGGGAGTGGCACTATTAGGAGGTGTGGCCTTGTTGGAGTAGGCTTGTCATTTGGGTGTGTGCTTAAGATACTCATCCTAGCTATCTAGTATTCTGTTAGCACCTTCAGATGAAGATGTAGAACTCTCAGCTCTGCTTGTCTGGATGCTGCCCTGCTCCTACCTTGATGATGATGGGCTGAACCTCTGAACCTGTAAGCCAGCCCAATTAAATGTTGTGCTTTATAAGATTTGCCTTGGTCACAGTGTCTGTTCACAGCAGTAAAACCTTAACTAAGACAGAAGTATCCTTAAATGAGTCTGAAAAAGGGGGGCATGTTTAAGAGAAAAAGGCTAGGATGACTTTGAGATGCTTAAGAAAATGTGATGTATTTATATAATGGGGAGTATGCAGCCTTAAGGAAGATGGAAACTATGCTATTTGCAATAACATGGATGAAGGTAGAAGATATTATACAAAGCAAAATAAACTATAGATAGAAGCATACACACCAAACACATGTGGAGCCTAAGAGTGACACTCTTAGGATTAGAAGGAAGGATGGTTTGGCAAAACTTTACACATACTTTATCCTTTGTGGTACTGGATAGTTACAGGGCATTATATCTAGAGAAGGAAGAAGAGGAGGAGGAGGAGGAGGATGATGAGGGTGGAAATTATTAATAAAAATATACAACACTATAAATGTTGTAGTGATTTACTATACAACATTAGCTCCCAGTTAACAATACCACATTGTACACTTACAAATTTACTATGAAGGTAGATCTTATTTTAAATGTTCTTACCATACAAATAATGGATGGAGAAGAAGTGATAATAAGTGTGCAGAAGCTCTTTGAAGTGATGGCATGCGACTTTGGTGTTGGTATCACAGGTTCTCACTTTCTCCTTTGTGTGTGATAAAGATGGACAGCTTTCAATATGTCAGCCATACCTCAAAAATAACGTTCACAGAGAAGAGACAAGATGGCAAGTTCCTAGTAGTGAGAGCTTTGTGCAGCTTGGTGTAGCTCAAAGGTCTAGATTAGCAAGACCAGCACTGAGAGACAAGCAGGAGATGATGTCTCTCTGAAGCTATGGCTGTTGAGCCACAAGGGAGTCTTGCTGATGCATGTTCCCCCATTCCTGAGGAAGATCTGTGTAACCCCAGCCTACTCATCCTGACCCAGAGCAGCCTAGAATGAGGTGAAGAGTGAGGTAAGCAGGGCCCTCTGATTCTCACAGAGAAGCATGCAGACTCTGAGGGCAGCTTCTCTCTGAAGTGAACTCTCCTTGCCTCTGCTGCTGGGACTATGTCTGTGAAGCACCTACTCCAGTTTCTCTACACAACTCAATCCACAAAAGAGCAAGGTGGTGAGGATTGCTGTGGTATCTCTTTTCAACCATGTCCTGTGGAGCCCAAGGTATGCCAGATGTGACAACTGTTTCTGTGACACCCCAGTGTCTACCAAGTTCCAGTTCCTGTGTGGAGAAGTGGGTGTTCTTGGTGGTATCAATGTGTTCTGACTGGGGAACCAGCTCAGCTAAGTTTTCATTGCCATTGTGATCGAGAAGAGACTGTTGGAGATGCAGAATCCCCCCTGAACATTTCTCTCTAAACTGGAGCACATTATTGTCACAGCCACTCATGCTGTCAGCCTGCACAATGAGATCAACCTCTTTCCTACATCAGCCGGAAGTGCACATGTAGATCTCACAGGAGGCTGGTGGGGGCCTCTTTCCTCTTCCGTGACCTTGGAAGAAGTGGCATCTCCTTCATGGGATTCTCTCAGGTGAATGTCCCCTTGACATTGTTTAAAAACAAGGTAACTGCCCTTTGGCAAGTTGGGCTGATTCTGAGTGAATCCATTTTTAACAGATCTAGTTAAAGACAAACTCTGGAGTAGAACTCAATGGAAGTTGGAAGCATCTAGCTTCCAGTCAAGGGAAGCCTTCTTTAAAACTGTTGGTTCTGTTTTGTTTCTTAGCTCTTCGACCATTCCGCTGTAAATGGATCTTGGCTTTTGGAAGGTTGGAAACATATTTCCTCTGTTGGGTCATTTGAACTCACTCTGACACATGTCAGGGGTGTCTCAGGGTCTGTTCTTGTACTGCAACCTGCACTGCTTTGGAATTGATCTCATTGGTGTAAGTGGAATGAAGACACAAATATCAAAAAGATAGGATGGGGTGGGCAATGTTCTCTAGTGGGGATATTCCAGCAGCCTGGAAATTCAGTGAATTTAATAATACTGCCGAGAGAAGAGGCAAGTTTATTATATATGCTGCAGATTAGCTAATCTCAATAGGAGTTTTTTTAGGCTTAGATTTTTCAAAGCCTACTTTTAATAAGGGTTCTCAAATGCTTCAAATCCCCTTCTAGTCCACTGTCCAAGGGTATGGGAGAAAAGATGGTAAATAGGACAAGGATATGTGGACCAGTTTAGAAGTAGTTCCTTGGGGCAATTCCACTCTCTCTTGAGAGGATACCAGCAGTCCAGTCCAGTAGTGTCAGGATACCAACCGTGAATTGGTAGCAGTGGCACAATCTAGCAGAAACTGCTAGGTCTCCACCAGTCAGCTGGAGCTACCAGACCCAGCCAGGATGCCAGGAGAAGTTCTCTGCTGTGCCTCTCTCAACAAAGAGAAGGACAAAGCAAAGCTGTGAGACCAACGAAGCATTGCAAAGCTAGTTATGCGAGTGCACCCTCACTGTCGGTTGAGTCCTATTCATACTCCTTCCAAACATCACTTGTCTCCCATAGGCCTTGCCTCAGAAAAATACTATGTGAGTCTGTATCACATGATAGGACCAGAAACTTCCACTTCATGGTCTCTATAGGGGAACAGTCTCAGGCTGCAGTCATTGGAGAGAGGTAAGCTCTAGTTGATACATTCTGCAATACTGTTAACATCCACATTCCCACCAGGAGAAAGTCTTCCATTACTGTGAGCCTGACCTGGGCAAGGGCTTGCTGCCCCCACAAGTTTAAGGCATTGGCATGTTTGACATAGCCACGCTCATGTCAGTAATACACACCCACTTGGCACTCTTCCCACATCTGCCTTCTGTTTACAGTTACACAGGGGTGGGGCATGGACTTAGCCTTCTGTGTCCCCACCAGCCTCCTCCCTCAGTACCACGTATCCCCACAAAAGCTCCTTCATCTATATCTTCACTCCATCAAAACTAATAAACCAAAACAGGCTGGCATAGAGACAAAAATCTCTGGATCTCTCAGCTGAGGTCCCAGCATGAAGGTTAGTGCTAACAGTCAGTCCCTCGAGCTCCTGCTGCTTGACATCCCTGTCAGGCTAAATAGGCCCTTGCTCCAGTAAGTGGCTGCCGTCTGAGTATTTTATTCCAGCAACAGGAACAACTAAGACGCAGGTTCACTGAGTTAAGACAACAACAGAAACCTCCTTCAAACTGAACTGATGTTTAAATAAGAAATAAGAAATAAATTAGAAGGGAGATTCATCCCTCTACATCAATTTCCCTTTTCCTTCCTTCTCTTTCCTTCCCCCTCCTTCCCTTCCCTTCTCCCTTCCCATCCCCCCTTTCCCTCCCCCCTCCCCTTCCCCTCCTCTTCCCTTCCCCTTCCTCTTCCCTTCCCTTCCCCTCCCCTTCCCTTCCCCTTCCTCTTCCCTTCCCTTCCCCTCCCCTTCCCTTCCCTTTCCTCTTCCCTTCCCTTCCCCTCCCCTTCCCTTCCCTTTCCCCTCCCCTTCTCCTTCCCTTTTCTTTCCCTTCCCCTTTTCTTCCCCCTCCCCTTCCCCTTCCTTTACTCCCTTCCTTCCTTCCTTCCTTCCTTCCTTCCTTCCTTCCTTCCTTCCTTCCTTCCTTCCTTCCTTCCTGTTGTGCGATTTTTCCTAGGGAGATATGAAGAAATCTGTATTTACCCCAGATAAGTCTCCACTAAAAGCAGAGTCCCACCTTCCTTCCTGTTGTATGATTTTTTTTCCCTAGGGAGATATGAAGAAATCTGTATTCACCCCAGATAAGTCTCTCCCAAAAGCAGAGCCCCACCAAGAGTAACTTGGAGAACCAGTGTGTTTATTAGGGTTACTTACATGGTGCACATAGGCATGGGTAACTCGTACGACCACATTGCCAGAAAATCCACCCCAGCATGTGCGGTGACTTACAAAAGCTGCATTGCTTCCCTGGGGCTCAATTTGCAGGCATCTTCACTGAAGAGTCTCCTCCTCAGCAATTTTTACTGCTTATATAACCTCCAAGAGGGGCTTGTGAGTCTTGTAATTTCTTGGGAGTTCCATAAGTTCCCACCACCCCAGCTTTTCTCCAATATGGAATGTTTGTTTTGGGAAGAAATAGCTGCACACACATCTTGCTTGCAGTTTTCTCCTATTTTACTGGAAGTAAAGGTGAGATCATTGGTTTGAGATTTCCTTCTGTTTCAATCTAAGAACTCACTGTTAAAAATCTTGTGAACATTGCCTTAGCAGCATTTTGCACATCAATTTGTTGTGTTTTTTATTTAATTCCATTAAAAATAGTTTGTGATTTCCCTTGTGGCTCCTCTTTGACTCATGGGTTCTTTCAGGGTATTGTTTAATTTGGCATTTTGACATTTTCCAGATATATTTCTGTTACTGATTTATACTTTAATTCTATTTGGGTCATAGAATACACTACATGGTTTTAATTTTCTTGTGTGGGTGGACTTTTGTTTTCAGATTGAACGTGGCCGGTTTTCATGAGTGTTTAATCTTGAAAGAGTCTGTACTCTATGGCCTCCACGAGAAATGCCTTTTAAAGTCAGGTTAAGAGTGAACTGGGTAATAGTGTGGTTAGGGAGACAGTGTCTTTGCTGACATGGGGTCTGCTTGTGTTTTTGTTTGAAACAAGGTACCTATCACTGCATAGGTCAGGCTGCCCTAGAATAGTTATGTAGAGCAAGCTGGTCCCACGGTACATGAGCCCTGCTACCTCTGTTTCCCAAGCATTGGATCACAGGTGTGAGACACCGTATGTGTCTTCTGTTACCCAGAGGACTGCTGAAATCACCAACATGCTCACTGGGGTCTGGGGGTTTTCTTTTCAGTGCACTTCTTTCCTTTGTGTCATTGGACCTCTAAGCCACATGTGTGAGTACTCAGGACTGCTGTCTTCTGGGTGAGCTGACTCCCTGTCCACACTGCATCCCTCTCCATCCCTGGTGGTGCTCCTTTCCCAAAGCCTACCTCTGCTCTCCATGTAGCCACTCCTGCTTCTTTCTTTGGATTTCTGGCTTTCCCTGAGCCTTTCCCAGGGTTTTGATTTTCAGCCCATGTGCGCATGCACCTTTATAGTAAGCTGGGCTTCTTACAGACTGCATGTGCTTTGGATAGGCTCTTGATGCAGTTTGATTGTCTTTTAATTGTTTTTAGAGCATCTTTTAAGCTTAAGTGATGGTATAAGAGCATGTATTGCTTTTGCAGAGGACCTGATTTGAGTTTCCAGTGCCCAGGTTAGGTGGCTCACAATTGCCTATCACTCCAGTTCCGAGCACACACACACACACACACACACACACACACACACACACACACACACACACACACACACAATAAAAGTAAAACAACCTTTATAAAGACCGTTTGTATGTGGTATAATTTTTTATCGTGCAGAATTTCAAATACTCTCTTGCTGTCAGTTGGTTGGACTGCAGCATTCTGTTTCCTTGAAGACTCTTCCATTTCCTCACAGACACTCCTGCTGTCTTTCCCCCTAATTTCTCAGCATCCTCCAGACTATGGGCTATCCCTACTCTCTTGTCCAAATGACTAATGCAGTTAGCTTTTGTCGCCCATTGAACTGCGGGTCTTCTAGCCTGGAGGCTTTGCTGTAGTGTCCACTGGGTCATCAGCAGAAAGGAGAGATCTACAGCTGTTTCCTCCCCAAGGAGAGTGACCTTACTCTGAATTCCTTACTCAGTGCAGACGTCATGTGAAGGGAGGAGGGGCACAGTCATGTGTCTTGCACACAGGTCTCCAGTGCTGCAGCTTTCTCACTAGGCCCAAAGTACTTGACTAGTCTCCTCATTATTGGGATAAAAAACCTTACAAAAGCAGATTGAGGAAGTGATGGTTTACTTGACTTATCCTGTAAGTTTAGGAGCTCCAGCTCTTGACACAGGGAAGGCATTGTAAGGAGCTCTAGCTTAGGGGGCAGGAGTGTGAGGTGGCCGGTCACATTGTACTCAAAGTCAGGAAGCAGAGATAGATACCTGTTGATTTTCATGTGGTTTTCTGTCATGTCTAGGATTGTTCCAGAGATGAATATGACTGGAGCAGCTAGGCAATAGAGAAGAGATGGACAGATGGACATATAGACAGAAGGCTGGGGTTTGGTGGTCTGGGCTCTCAGAGGGAGAAACTGCAGCACCATGGAAGCACAATGTGTTTATTACATAGATTTGATCATAAAGACAGGGTTATGGCATGCAGATGAATTAGGGGGCTTGGTTATTACACACAGATAAACAAGGAGATAGGGTTATGGTGTACACAGCTGGATCAAGGAGACAGTTTAGGCTAGTCTTTGTAGGAAAAGTCTCTGTAGGTGAATAGTCTTCAGGCTGTAAATATCCAGGTAGAGAAAGCTATGGAGAACCTTTTCTTCATACACTATCAATATCAACACTCTGATTCTCCGAGGGAGATTTTGCCGTGTTTCATGGAAGCCCCGCCCTAAGGTGAGGCTTCGCTGTCTCTCCCCAGGTCTGAGGCTCTGGCGCCCTTGGCATGCTCTGCTCACTCAGGCCTTCCTCTGCTCCCTGCAGTGTTCTCCATTTTATTTAGTCCAGGGCAAGCCTATTGCATGCTGCCACTGCCCTTCCCTCCTCATTTGAACCTCTCTGTAAATGTCCTCACAGACATGCCTGTCTAACTAGTCTTTATTGCAAGTGGCAGAAGGGTCAGTTTGCACTTCAATTTCTGCCCTGGCTACTGCCCATCTTTAAACCAATAGAGTCAAGTCCAAACCAGGAACTAAGGCAGTGCCAGGGAGATACCTGTGGGTACTCAAAACCCTTTGGCAATTGCCCCGTGCAGACTTACACTCCCAACTTGGATGGAGAGTGTAGGCTAAGAAATGATGAAAATAGTTCCCACAGGCCTCGGCAGGATTATACCTCATGGTGTGTTTCTAAGTTATTTCACTACACATGCTTTCTTCCCTCTGCAAATGTGTCTCTGTGCCAAAGTGGTTTGCTTTGCCTTGTTTACCCCTAATTTTCCAGCGTGCTTTGGATGCTGGGGAGTCCAGATTCTTCCATGTGCCTGAAAGAAAATTGCTCTGTCATGTCACATTAACAGCAGCGGAACATTCTGCCTGAGGGCTGCTGAGCGCTGCTGCTGGGCTGACCCACGTGCAGGAAATCACCTCCCACTTCCTAAAGTGCTCTTGATTTCTTGATTTGGCCATTTGTCAGGTTTCTGTCATCTGGATCCCTGGGGGAACTATCCCTTGGGACAAACAACGCCTTGGAGGGAATAGACTGTTTATCTGTCGCTGGGAAACATGACTAGCTCGTTACAAAATGTGAGATTGGAATTGAAAATGCGTGAGATTGGAATTGAAAACTGCTCTTCTTGGATGAAGTTCTGCTTTTGAAACATTGACTTCTGGGATAGAAGGGATATGCACACTTATGGGGAAGTGCTTTGAGATGAAGTTTATTTTGTGGCTTGTTACAGAAACTGAATGTGGGGACAGAAACTTTGGTATGTTTGATTATTTAGATCTACCTGTTTATAGAAAATATTAATAATCCCAAAATAGTTGGCAAATAGCTAAATATTTTTAAATGAAAACTTCAGCAAAAGAGACTTACCTGCATCCAGTTCTGCAGTGGGTCTTCCACACAGCTCCTGGAGGGAATATGTGGCCATTTTTACAGGGAAAGTCCACAGACATGTAATGTGTTTATTGATACTTTTCCTAGGTTTGGATGTTGTGTTAATGTGCATATGCAAATGTGGGTACATGTGTGGCCCAGGAGGATCCTTAAACCTGGTGCCTAAGACTGATAGTCTGAAGTTCTGTCCTCTCTGGGCATTCAGGGAGTCTCAGGGGCATCAAACTCTCCTCACTGGCCCTCCAAATCTGATGTGAATTTGCCTCTGTTTTGATTGGCGTCACCCACATAAAATTCTGGTTTAAAGAGAGGAGGAAGAACTTGCTTTGGCAGGCTTACAGGTGGCTTTTCATTAGGCTAATGCATCATGGGCCATAAAATACCGAAGGGAAACATGGGCTGCCATTTCTCTTGGAAGTAGTCATAGAATTCGCAGAGGAACAGAAGCTGCTGGGGCCCCTGGCAGCTGCAGTGGGCATCTCACAGCATCTCTGGGAGATGTGGTCCATGAGCCAGCTTTTAACATGCTGCCGATATCAGTGGAGTAGCCTCCTGGCTCTCCACCTCTTACAGAACTGAGACTAGATGGCAGCTGAGCGACTGCAGTGAAGAGCTGGTCCTCTGGGGGAGAGCACTGAGCCCCTCCAGCTGTCTCCAAGCATGAAACAGCCTCCCCAAGGAGACGGCGACCTAAATGGAGAGAATTAGGATGCATTAAATGACTCATTAAATGTCTCCTTCATAAAAGCAGAAGTGTGAGCACGGATGAGGGAGCCAAGAGGGAAACAGCTTGAGAGGTGTTCGAGAAACAGAGCCTAGAGGCATCCTTTTCTGCCAGGGCCCTGTCTTTGTCAAATACTAGCCGGGATAAGTCTGCTGGGGATGATGTGGGCCTTGGTATGTGTTTACTGAGTGGGTTTAAATGAATGAGGTCGTGGCCACCATGTGGTAGGACCCATCTGGGCATGGGGTTGAACAATTGGACCTCAGGTGTTGTTCCAAAGTGGCACTGAAGCAGATCTGTCCCTTGAAGGGTTCCAGATCATCTACATTTTCCCAAATTTTGCATATCATAGGTCCTTTATTTTGCATGGGTGAGGGAGTTGCCACCAATGACCAAGAATCTTGCTGTGCTCACTCACTGTCTGAAGGAAATAAACAGGTGACACCATAGAGGAGGAGACTCATTGGATAGATATAGGTTGTCTGAGCCTGTAGGCTTAGTGTCTTTGTTTTTCATTGCTGTGAAGAGCACCATGACATGAATGCTTACCTAGGTGTGGTGATGTGAACATGCTTGGCCCATGGGAAATGGTACTATTAGGAGGTGTGGCCTTGTTGGAGGAAGTGCATCACTGTGGGGGTGGGCTTTGAGGTCCTGTGCTCAAGCTCCGTTCAGTGCAGAAGAGACCCTCTTCCTGACTGCCTGCACAAGTCAGTTTCTTCTGTATGCCTTCAGATCAAGATGTAGAACTCTTGGCTCCTCCAGCATTATGTCTGTCTACACAGTGTCATGCTTCTCACAATGATGATAATGGACTGAACCTCTGAATCAATAAAATGTGTTTCTTTTTCAGAGTTACCTTGGTCATGTCTGTACACAGCAATGAAACCCAAAATAAGACACCAAGCCTGCAGGCTAAGACAACCTACATCTATCCAATGAGTCTCTTCCTCCTAGATGTCACCTGTTTATTTTCTTCAGACAGTGAGCAATTGCAGCAAGATTCTTGGTCATTGATAGCAACTGCCCCCATGCAAAATAAAGGACCTATGATATGCAAAATTTTGGAAAACCTAGATGATCTGGATCCCTAGAAAGGACAGATCTGCTTCAGTGCCATGTTTTAACATCACCGGAGGTTCAATTGTTCAGTCCCATGCCCTTGTAAGTCCTGCCTAAACTTCTGGGTTCTAATGCTATACATTGGTGCTTGTTGACAGACTCACTGGAGACATCTGACCATTTCCAATCTTGCAGTAGGGAAAGATCAGAGCAACTTGGGATATAGTCTGATTACTAGAAAGAGAAAGTTCTTTCTTGAGTGATAGGCATGGAATGCATGGAGTTAAGAGTCAACCAGTAGGGGTGTTTGCTGGCTGCAATGTCAAAATGATGTTTAAGGTGTTAGAGAAATCAGCTGAGTCTGCAAAGTGTCTTGAGCTCAGCATGACCTTTGAAAGTGTTAACAAGGGGTGTATACAAAAGCAGCAAACAGGGTGATTAATAGGATACTCTTGCTTTGAAGGTTGTATAGTTAGGAGGGTGTTCAGGTTCTTCATTCAACTCCATTCCTGTCTCTGAAGTGCTCATATATGCTTGGTTTTATACAATCAGGAGAGGGGGCCTGTAGGAAAGAGAGAAGGATCCACAGACTCAGACAAAGTGGGATGCATTTGAGCACAGAGATATTGCATGTCATCAAGAGGGGGCTAAAATGAGTGCTGTGAATGAGGATTCCTGGGAAGAAGCTACATCTGCAAAGGCTGATTACCAGGTTAAAGCTTTGATGGCTTTGGAGAGGATGGAATGTTGCAGGTCCAGAACCTTAATATACCCATCCTGGGCTACCTTTAGCCCGCTAAATAGCCATTTCTTGCCTAGCTCTATGTCAAACTTAACATTTGAACACATGTGCATGCACAGTTGATAGAACAGTAGATAAATACAGCCTATCATGGGCATGAGAATATGCATTTATCTCTGCCTACCTACTAAGTCAAGTCTCACTGGGAGCTCTGACCCCTGTGGGAGGACTTCCCACCCCCTAACTGGGTACTAGACATCTTGAACATCCAACAAACACCTACAAAGAAGGGCTGATACACATTCAGGTGAGTCTCAGCACCATCTCTGGTCCCAGAAACAAGTTGCTCAAGACCGACAGAGTTGGGGCTTTGGGTACTTATGTGAAAGGGTGAAAAAGGGCTGAGGACAGAACTGTGTGATGCACAGGATGCTTCTGGCCAGCAAGGTTTTCTGTTGAGAAGAAATGACTTTTAGGTAAGCTAAGCTATCTTGAGAGAGGAACAGACAGTGACTGGCACAGATAAAATAAGGAAGAACACCCTCATCCTAAGTTAGAGAAATCTTGGCTCTGGTACAAGGTCTGAAGCACCAGTGCTTAAAGAAGAGATTCTGGTCTCCATTTATTGTTAATTGGTTACTCTGTTCTCCAATATTCTGTCTCAGAAGACCCACCAAACTCTCTATGGGGGAGATTCTTCACAGGTGGAGGAAGGAGTTCAGATAAACTGGACCAAAGACAGCCTAGGCATAGGAAGTTAAGTACTGGATCTGGATTGTATCCAAGTCTGTAATCACAACCATATTATTTTCTCATACTTCAGAGTGGAATCTTTATACATTTATTGTACAGCATAGTGGGAATAATACCTTGACTATTTGGGGGGCTATTTACTATGTATTAATATTTTTCAGGCTCAAGTGTAATTTCTCATAAAATGATTCAGCAGCCCCATGCAGTTGAGGCTTGCTTGGCCCCTCTCTCCTTAATCTTGGAGGTTGCAAGCTATTTTTAAGTGAATGTTGACTTTGCACCAGTAAACGTGTTGTTCTCATTCATTATGCCCCAACCACTGCCTCTGGACCTGCTCACTCATAAATTACCAGTTTTTGGATTCTGAAATGCATAAGCATAGAGTAATTATCAAACAATATTAAAATGTGTACTTTGTAGGGGAGCAGTCATTATTTCTCTGTCATTATTGTC
Organism: Apodemus sylvaticus; assembly: GCF_947179515.1. NCBI lineage: Eukaryota > Metazoa > Chordata > Mammalia > Rodentia > Muridae > Apodemus > Apodemus sylvaticus. Next base: position 67,781,791 of record NC_067472.1, on the reverse strand, counting down.
CTAGCTATTAGTTCCTTCATGGTTTGAGAAATATGATTAAGCCTTGGTTCTGGGGGGGGGGAATTGCTGCCCACCTTAGCCTAATTGCAGCCATGCGTTTGAAGCTCCTACATTGGTTTTCCTGGCTGGTGATCTGCTTGGTCAGTTTTGTATGCCATTTTTTTTTCTATCCAGCTCCTTCCTTGCACCCCTGCTAACAAGCAGTACAATGAACAAGGACAGTCAGGGAAGAATTGTAGAGCATGAGGAATCCAGTCTGTGAATGCCCCACCTGAAGGCTGCTGCTTGTTAGCAGGGGCTCAACCCACTGTTATGGATAGAGTCTTCACGCAAGGCCTCCCAGCCTCTGAGAAGGCCATCTGTCTCTCTTTGGGCTCCTCTCACCCACTGGGCAGAAATGCTTCCAAGCTCTGAGGAATTAGCTCCTACACAATATGCCTCCTTTTGCAGACTGCCCAGAGCCTACCAGACCTTATGCCCTCTGTGCCCAGAGGCTTGGCCCCTCTCATGCCCCAACTGAAGGATCCTCCACAGCATCCCTTCTTTCCTTTTTCATATGCAAAAGAATATAGAGAACCTGGGCAGGGAGCCATCTTCTTTGGTTTGATCTGAAACTCCTTTGGTGAAGTTAGTGTTGGCCACATCCCCTTCCCAGGTTTGCTTTGGCTCTAGCACCTTTTGGAGTTCATTCATAAAAGGGAAACTCAGTGTCAAGTTCGGTGAAAACATGGCCCCTCTGCCTTTTGCCATGTGAAGCATCCTACTTGCTCAGTGGGGACTTGTCCAGCTAGTGCTCTCAAGGTGGGTTCAGTGGGGGATGCAGCTTTTCCCATAAATGACATTTTAAAGAATTATTTTTTGTAATAACTGAGATGTTCCTCAAGCTTCAGAAATGTATCCACATTTTCAGTACTTCCCGCCAACTTATTTTCTGTAGTGTGCTTCCATCGGAGATTCTGGGTGCTCACAGGATTGAATAGCATCAAAAGTGGGGAACCTGTGGAGTGGAAAGTTGGCAGCTGATATTTCATGGGGACTTGGGAATCCTGACTCAGGCCCAGTTTTTGCCCAATAAGATGACATTTAGCTAAGTGTTCTCCCTGGACCCTGGAGGGGAGTACCCACTGGTCAGCTCTGAGAGGCCAGCGTGCTCCACTCTTATCTGTCTTCTTAGGATGGCTTAGAGCTGGCTATTTTGATTTTGTGCTGAGTTAGCCTTAGGATTTTGAATCTTGAGGAGGAGGAGCCTTAGGAATTGAATGGGGATGAATAATACAGTCAAACTCTGAGAAAATGGGTACTCATGCTTGGCGACCACTGACTCACCAACAAGGACCAAGTGTATCATCAGCAAGTCTTTTCTGCCATGGCGTCCCAAGCTGTCCCAGTGGCTCCCACTTCTGTTTGCTGTCATTGTCCAAGTCCTCCTAAGTCTTTCTGGGCTTTCTTGTTCCTTCTAGTTTATCTGGCCTTGTTCCATCCCTAAAGGGACCTGATACAGGTCCCTTGTCTCAGTTCCTTTAGTTGTTCTAATGAAGCACCAGAAACTTCTAAGTGGTAGGATTTACTTTTTAGTTCTAGAAAGTCAGAAATCTGAGATTAGGGGATTGCCTGTGTGGTGGTGGTGTATTGGTGTAAGTCTTTTCCAGATGCACACAGCTGCCTCCTCCTTGTTGCCTTGTGAGGGAAAGGATAAAGGAGCTCTCTGATGTTCCTTTGGTCAGGGCACTCATTCCTTTTGTGAGGACTTACCTCCCTAAGGATTCTTCCTGAGAGTGTCACCTTGGGTCTGGAGCATTCCCTGTGCCTCGGTGGCCTCATTCCCTTTTCTCATTTCTCCCACCTTCTCAAAGACAGAAACAGTGAGTGTGGTACTGACTCCTCAGACGGTGTTTGGTCCCCTGGATGGATCAGTCTTTCTTCTGAGGGTGGGATGAGGCCCAGTTCTGGGAGAGAAGGCTTCTCCTTTGGAGTGGCAGCCTTTGGAAGACTGGTTTTGCTAAGAAAACAGAACAAACCTTTCTTCTTGAAAATGCTGTCCACACAGAGCACACCTCCCCTGCCCTCAGCAAGGGGCTTTAAGGACACTGGGCAGGGCTCCCCACGAACCTTGATCTAAGACCAAGACTTCAGAATACCAGCTCCACTGGACTGCCTGCTCACTTGGAATTAGAGCCAAGGTAGGGGTAGGAACCAAGGGAGAGCCAATGCCTATCTCACACTTGGGACTATATTCAGAGTTGATGTTATAATGGAAGGGACAGACACACAGGTCCCTCTGCCTGGGGCATGCCAGAGTGTGACCAGCTGACAATAACTGATAGTAAACAAAGCATCATGAAGTTCTAATGTCAAAGGTAGAGATCCCATCCAGAGGTTTGGTCCAAGCACACTACTGAAACCACATGTCACCAAAAGATGAGCACAACCCCTAAATCCTTTAGTCAATGGTGCTGAAGTTCTGCTCCACATTGGCAGAAGCACAGGGGCTGAGCCTCCCAACTACACACCAGTATGCATGCCACCCTGCTGGACCCTTCCTTCTTTCATGCATAAAACTGGCCACTGTCAGCATGCTTAATCATGAGAAAAACAATAAAAGCGAATGGCAATTGATTCAGTACAGTCAGGGTTGTTAGAGTATTCGGAGTTAGGGGACTGGATGAATATTTTAAGGAAAATCACAAATTTAAGATGCATATTTATTTTCTTCATTATGGCCCCTGCTGAAGTCACATTATCCTCCTGTGGAGAACCTGTCAATCACTGTTCACTATCTCCCATATCAATGATGATGAGCTGCAGTCCTCAGGCATGTGGGGGTGGGGGTGGGTGGGACAGTGCTTGTTTCCCTGGAGAGCAAAGTGGTAGTTTAGAGCAATATGGCTTTGTATGTGAGCTCCTGTTTGGGCCAGCTTTGGAACCTCAGCCATCCCTGGGAGGTAGACTCCATGGAGAACTTGCTGAACTGATTGAGGGGAAACCAAAAGGACAGATGCAGCCTTTATAGGGGGTACTAGGGCTTTGTTCAACAACAAAGTGATAGGGGGTGCAACCCTAGTATTCACTCATCTAGGTAGAGGCAGGGGGCTTCTTTGAGCAATAGCCTATCAGCAGCAGATGATATCTACTTGCAAGGCCAGCTAAGAGACTCTTTCATGGGGGCAGCTTTGAGTTTTCCGTTGAACATGGCCTCACTTTAACATTGGGAGGCTATGGGAGTTTTTTAATGTAAGGGTGATTGCAGACGAACCTGTGAAAGAAGGGACAGTACCTCCAAGGGACACAAGTTACACCTCAAACTGCTGGTGACATTAGATGGTGATAAAGTATTCATCCACGGACGGGGCAAGACAGATAGGAGGATGGGAAGGAAGTCATAGTCTGGTGGCTCAGGTTGATGCCTTGGAATTTGGAAGGATCTTCCAGATGGCAGATGGCATCCCATCACTGGGTGACATTGCTGGAGCTGTTATCCCTTTGTGATTCTAAACTACAAGGTACTTTGAGTACCATTTGGGCATTTCTCCTTTTTTGTCTTTTTTTTTTATTCGATACATTTTTTAATTACATTTCAAGTGATTTCCCCCTTTCAGGCCCTCCCATTCCCTGAAAGTAACATAAGTCCCCTTCCCTCCCCCTGTTCTCCCACCCACCCCTTCCCACTTCCCTGTTCTGGTTTTGCCCTATACTGCTTCACTGAGTCTTTCCAGAACCAGGGGCCACTCTTCCACTCTTCTTGTACCTCATTGGATGTGGATGTGAGGATTATGTTTTGGGTATTCCAATTTTCTAGGCTAATATCCACTTATTAGTGAGTGCATACCATGATTGATCTTTTGAGACTGGGTTACCTCACTTAGTATGATGTTCTCCAACTCCATCCATTTGTCTAAGAATTTCATGAATTCATTGTTTCTAATGGCTGAATAGTACTCCATTGTGTAGATATACCACATTTTTTGCATCCATTCTTCTGTTGAGGGACATCTGGGTTCTTTCCAGCTTCTGGCTATTATAAATAGGGCTGCTATGAACATAGTGGAGCATGTATCCTTATCACATGCTGGGGAATCCTCTGGGTATATGCCCAGGAGTGGTATAGCAGGATCCTCTAGAAGTGATGTGCCCAGTTTTCTGAAGAACCGCCAGACTTATTTCCAGAGTGGTTGTACCAATCTGCAACCCCACCAGCAGTGGAGGAGTTCTTTCTCCACATCCTTGCCAACACCTGCTGTCTCCTGAATTTTTAATCTTAGCCATTCTGACTGGTGTAAGGTGAAATCTCAGGGTTGTTTTGATTTGCATTTCCTTAATGACTAATGAAATTGAACATTTTTTAAGATGCTTCTCAGCCATCCGAAGTTCTCCAGGTGAAAATTCTTGTTTAGCTCTGTACCCCATTTTTAAATAGGGCTATTTGGTTTTCTGGGGTCTAACTTCTTGAGTTCTTTGTATATATTGGATATTAGCCCTCTACAGTCCCATAACCCCTAGAGAAATAGATGGGGTCATAAAAAGTCTTACAACCAAAAAAAGCACAGGACCAGATGGTTTCAGTGCAGAATTCTATCAGACCTTCAAAGAAGACCTAACACCAATACTCTTCAAACTATTCCACAAAATAGAAACAGAAGGAACACTACCCAATTCCTTGTCTGAAGCCACAATTACGCTGATACCAAAACCACACAAAGATCCAACAAAGAAAGAGAACTTCAGAACAATTTCCTTTATAAACATCGATGCAAAAATACTCAATAAAATTCTTGCCAACCGAATCCAAGAACACATACAAAACAATCATCCACCATGATCAAGTAGGCTTTGTCCCAGAGATGCAGGGTTGGTTAAATATACGGAAATCCATCAATGCAATCCACTACATAAACAAACTAAAAGAAAAAGACCATATGGTCATTTCATTGGATGCTGAAAAAGCATTTGACAAAATTCAGCATCCTTTCATGCTTAAAGTCTTGGAAAGAACAGGAATTGAAGGCCCATACCTAAACATAGTAAAAGCAATATACAGCAAACCGGTAGCCAGCAACAAAGTAAATGGAGAGAAACTTGAAGCAAGCCTACTAAAATCAGGGACTAGACAGGGCTGCCCCCTTTCTCTTTCTCTTTTCAATATTGTACTTGAGGTACTAGCTTGGGCAATTAGACAACATAAGGAGGTCAAAGGGATACAAATTGGAAAGGAAGAAGTCAAACTATCATTATTTGCAGATGATATATAGTGGAGTTGCAAAAAAACTCCACTAGAGAACTCCTACAGCTGATAAACAACTTCAGCAAAGTGGCAGATTATAAAATCAACTCAAGCAAATCAGTAGCCTTCCTATACTCAAAGGCTAAGCAGGCTGAGAAAGAAATTAGGGAAATGACACCCTTCACAATAGCCACAAACAGTATAAAGTACCTTGGGGTGACTCTTACCAAACATGTGAAAGATCTGTATGACAAGAACTTCAAGACTCTGAAGAAGGAAATGGAAGAAGACCTCAAAAAATGGAAAAACCATTTTGATCCTCATGGATCAGCAGGATTAATATAGTTAAAATGGCCATTTTGCCAAAAGCAATATACAGATTCAATGCAATACCCATCAAAATCCCAACCCAATTCTTCATAGAGTTAGAAAGAGCAATCCTCAAATTCATCTGGAATAACAAAAACCCAGGATAGCTAAAACTATTCTCAACAACAAAAGAACTTCTGGGGGAATCAGTATCCCTGACCTCAAGCAATACTACAGAGCAATAATGTTGAAAACTGCATGGTACTGGTACAGTGACAGGCAGGTAGATCAATGGAACAGGATTGAAGATCCAGAAATGAACCCACACACCTATGGCCACTTGATCCTTGATAAAGGAGCTGAAAACATCCAATGGAAAAAAGATAGCCTTTTCAACAAATGGTGCTGGTTCAACTGGAGGTCAGCATGCAGAAGAATGTGAATTGATCCATCCTTATCTCCTTGTACTAAGCTCTACTCCAAATGGATCAAGGACCTCCACATAAAGCCAGACACTCTGAAGTGGGATAACACCTCCTTATGTTGAACTGGGGAAGACCCTTGAGGACATCGGTACAGGGGGAAATGTCCTGAATAGAACACCAATAGCTTATGCTCTAAGATCAAGAATTAACAAATAGGACCTCATTAAATTTCAAAGTTTCTGTAAGGCGAACGACACCATCAAAAGGACAAATCGGCAACCAACATTTGGGCATTTCAAAGTCAGGAAGAACAGCATTTAACTGTAAGCTGCTGGAGGAGAACTGTGGGCTGAGCTCTATCAGTGAACCCATTAAGAACTTAAAGATTCATTTTCGTTATGACTGCTAGTTAGTAAACATTATCTTTATATCAGCCTGCAAAGATAATATGAGTGATGGGAACGATTTAAATTTATTTTTGGTTAATTTTAAAGCTTTAATTATGGCAATTCTTTGCATCTCAAATAGTCTTGTAACAGGCTTGGAGCAAGTTATTTCTGGGGTCTGATTTGTGGAAAGAATTCTTACTGGGTCCTGGGGAGGGAAGTACTGTTAGCCCCTGGGAGACTATGGATGGGGGAGAAGGAAGGCAGCAGAAGAATAGCTGGGTGGATTGGGAATTCTAAGTGACCTGTTTAGGCACAATATGTAACAAGGAGATGGCATTGATTTGTTCATTCATTCATCCATTCATTCATTCCTGACACTGGTTGAGGCTGAGTAGAACTTTGGACTGTTGACTCTCCCAGAATCACTGGCTGACGATTTGGCCCTTTGTTTTCTACTTGCCTCATGACCATCAGATTAAGCCACTGTGGGTTTAGGTTGGTGACCAGGACCTCAATTCTGTTTCTGGGGCTTCCAAGCTGTGTGACATGAGCAAGGCACAGAGACTATGTTTCATTTACAAAAAGCTCATTGATTGGTCTAGGTGGAGGGCCCTCAGCCAAAGCCCTACTCCTCAACCCTTTTGGAGCTGTCAATCACAGCTCTTGACTGCTTTGTTGTGGTGGATTGTCTGACTGGAAAGTCAGAAGAATATGCACACATCACAGGCACACAACTATGTCTGTCGGTGGATGCTGGGTTCCCTTTTACCCACCTGGTTTCCTAACACATTTATGTGAGTTTCCACAGGGCTGAGGAGGAAGAGATTACCTCACATCTCACTGGTATTTTTTTTTTAAAGAGTGTGGCTATAATCTCTCAGGCTTCACAACTCTATCCACTTGTGGAATTGGGATCTAGGCCTCAGGTGACCTTCAGGGCGTGAGCTAAAGGATTTATGGTTCTCTGCTCATCTGTTTCTTGCCTGGCTGTCCAGTTTGGTGTTGGAAAATGCTTTGTGAGTCTTTGTGTCTGAATGAATTTTATTCCTGTCTCTCAAGAATACAATGTCACTGATCTATGCAGACATGATTTCCAGTGTCTCTGGCAGGCATGACTCCAGGGTGCAGAACAGTAGAGCCCCTGGATTGTCACAGGCAGAATCATTCTCTCTCAAGAGAATTAACAGTGCTTAATAGGAATGGTGACCAGAGCTGACGAAACTGGAACATTTGGGAGTAAGAGGAGTAGACACTATGCCTGTGGGGAGTGCACTGTTAACCCAGAGTCTCTTTGATATCAGATTTGCTGCCTGAAGCACTGAGGATGGGAGGAGATTATCCACATACTATAGCTCACCGGTGCTGGGCTGGCAGCCAAGCCCCCCCAGCCCCCACCATGCACCTTTTTGTAGAATTGTTGTTGTGATCTTGCAGCTCCGCCAGATGTTTCTGCCTTTAGGCTCAGTTTTTCTCCTCTCATGGGTTTACTGGAGCTCCTATAACTATAAGAAACACTGCAGAGAACATATCAGGGCCCCATGGTGTCCCTGAGCTGCTGAGTGGGTGGTCCTGCCTTTAGGGTTACCAGTGTTGGCACACTTGGAGAACTCAGCCAGTTGGCAAGAGGGAGAGAGACAACTCACAGTGTCTCAGAGAAAATGAATACTGCTTTCTGTTGGCTGTCAGGCATGGGGCCAGGCTTCTGAAGGGCCCTCATCTGTTAGAGGCCACGCTCCTTGTTGAAGCTGCTTGTCTCTTTGTCTTGCTGAGCATCCCTGCCAGTACAGGAACCACTGATGTTGGATGGAGGTAGTTGCACTGAGACCTCAGAGCCTGAGCTCCAGATGGAGGTTCAGCCTATGTGGGGACATGGGCAGGAGCCACTGTCTAGGCAGGTTCAGCCTCAGATCAGCGCGGCAGGTCACTCTGCATTATTCTGACTTAGTGTCTGGTTTATTTTTGTCATTGTTGCTGTTATCTTGTTTTGCTTCAAAATAAGGAGTTACATACTCCAGGATAGTCTTGAACTTGCTATGTAGCCAAAGATGGCCTTGAACTTCTGATCATCCTATCTCTATTTCCTAATTGCTGGGATTACATGTGTGTACCACCAGGCCTGGCTTATGTGGTGCTGGGATTGAATACAGTGCTTTGCTATGTTGAGCAAACACACAACCAACTGATCTCCACAGCTGAGGGAATGTGTGACTTCCACTGGCCATTGTAACCTCCTAATTCATGGAGGGGTTATAAAGCTGACTTACAGTGTGTGAGCCACACAGACTCAGCTGTTAGCACAGTCTCTAGGAAATCTTTCAGGAAGGCTAGCTCACAGGTTCCTTTTGGTTACTTAGGATAAAAAGCAAATAGAAGTAGTTAAGGAAAGAGAGGGTGAACTCACAATGTTCTAGGGCACTGAACCCTGTGGGGGGAAGGGCTGGCATTGCTTCAAAGGCAAACCTCAGCAGACAGGCTTGCAGCCTGAAGCTCACTGTCTGCAGGTCCCAGCCATGCTCTTATCTCACACACCTCTGCTTCTATGCACACATCAGGCACTTCTTGCTTCCCAAAGCCAGATTCCAAGAGCACGTGGGCCTGGCCAAGCTTCAGTCAGAAACCCTCAGGTCCCATTAGGCTATCCAGGGAAGTAGACAAGGCACTTGACACGGAGCATAGGGTATAGTCAACATCCGGACATTTATTAACTACCGTAAGTTAATAAATACAAATGCAAGTGCATTTTAACGACTGTTTGGCATTTCATGTCACACCTTGATGGTCACAGCAAACTCAAGTCTATGACGGAGTATCTGCATCTCAGCTGCAGGAGGCTGCAAGTATGGGGCATACGGTGTCCATGTCACAGTTCAGCACAAAGCTGGTGCAGATGCTGTCTGAACAGATGAAAGGTAACTGGGGACTTTGGGTCATTCTGGAAAGGTCATAAGTTTTAAGAATCTAGCATGGAAAGGGAGGGGTAAGGAACTTGAGGCCATGGGACATGGCTGTGTCCCAGAGACAGAAATCCTGAATCTCTCATGTTGGTTCTGGATAACTAAGCTCAGGCTCATTTGTGCTTGCTTTTACTCCCCTTGCTGTGGTAAAACTTTATTTTATCATTAGTCACGAGCCATAGTTGATGTGCTTTGTCAGCTGATCCATTGGTTCATAATGGAACCATAGGTAACTTTGGAGTCCGTTGGACAAGCTGGTTGAGGCAGCTACAGTGGAGGTGGCTCTGTGGGCAGCCATACACCAGCCCCTAAGTTCCCTGGCTCTGGTAGCTTCCCTTGTGGTCTGATTTTTCATCACCCCAGGCCAGAACACATATCCTCCAGAGCTCAGGCTATGCAAGAAGCAGCTTCCAAAGTGTAAAATTTGACAGCAGCTGTTTATTTCCTAAACATGAAAACTTGCAGGGAGTGCATTCATTTTTCTAGCAAATGTCCAACTGGGTTGTGGATTAGCTGAATTCTGCAACTCTACACATGAAAAATTTCCAGTATAGTATCTACCAGGTTCCACCCCTTTCCCATGCAGGCAAGAAGACCTGAATATCCATGTGGTTTGCGCATGCCAAGCTTCCAGTGTTGGCCAAGCTGCAAGATCCTGGAGGAAGGGGACAGACACAGGGCTCCTCACTCCCAGGTTGGGGTGTGAATAGCATAATGATAATCCGATGGGCTGTTGAGTGGGGTGACCCTATGTGTGGTGTGAGTTTGGGGTGCAGACCTGACCATGACTACTAGTTCCCTCAGAGGACAGGTGTGTCACTTTTGTCCTTGTTAGTCTGATAGCACTGTGGGAGACCGCGTAGGCCAAGCCTCATACTCCCTCTGCTCCTCCTTCTCTGTATCCAGAGACTGTGGAGACTGTTTTCCTATACTGTCACATGGATGCATGCATGGGTTTTGGGACAGAAACAAGTCATAGCAGCAGCACATGTATCTCAGGGCAGACACAGAAACTCCCAGAATAACACACTTTGCCCAATAACTTTCAAGGCCTTCAGAGCCAGAAAGCTTAGCAGCCCAGTGAGCTGAGCCTTAATGATGGGCTCCTGATGGTGGAGTAATGGGCTGGAAAGGCAGGGCTATTTGGACAGCTGCTGCAGACCCTGCACGGAAACCGGTGCTCTTAGAACATATTTGATTTTCTTTGGCACCATTGCACAGCACTTAGGAGGTCCTTTTCATTCAGCTCTGTTTCAGCCTACTTAACCATGTTAAGGAATGGCTACCAAATAGTTTCTGTAGTGGGAAGTTTGTTCAAAGTGAGTGAGAGATAGTCTCCTAGGGGATAAGGGGCTGGACACAGGTGGGAGTGGTGGGGTAGACATAGGTATTCTCTACCCTCCCCTCCAATATATAAACCAGATGGGTGAATGGAGAGCAAGCCACAGTGGTTTCATGGTGGTTTGAAAGAGAATGTTGTGAGCCACCATTATTAATTAAACTGGGGAAATGCAAACTCAGGAAATGCAAATCAAAACAACCCTGAGATTTCACCTCACAGCAGTCGGAATGGCTAAGATTAAAATCTCAGGAGACAGCAGGTGTTGGCAAGGATGTGGAGAAAGAGGAACACTCCTCCACTGCTGGTGGGGTTGCAAGTTGGTACAACCACTCTGGAAGTCAGTCTGGCGGTTCCTCAGAAAACTGGGCTCGTCACTTCTGGAGGACCCTACTATACCACCCTGGGCATATACCCAAAGGAGTCCCCAGCATGTAATAAGTATACATGCTCCACTATGTTCATAGCAGCCCTATTTATAATAGCCAGAAGCTGGAAAGAACCCAGATGTCCCTCAATGGAGGAATGGATACAGAAAATGTGGTATCTATACACAATGGAATACTATTCAGCCATTAGAAACAATGAATTCATGAAATTTGTAGACAAATGGATGGAGCTGGAGAACATCATACTAAGTGAGGTAACCCAGTCTCAAAAGATCAATCATGGTATGCACTCACTGATAAGCGGATATTAGCCTAGAGACTTGGTATACCCAAGACATAATCCACATATCAAATAATGTCCAAGACGAACGGAGGAGTGGCCCCTGGTCCTGGAAAGGCTCAGTGCAGCAGTGTAGAGCAATACCAGAACAGGGAAGTGGGAAGCGGTGGATGGGGGAACAGGGGGAGGGAAGAGGGCTTATGTGACTTTTGGGGAGTGGGGAGCCAGGAAAGGGGAAATCATTTGAAATGTAAATAAAAATATATTGAATAAAAAAGAAATGTAAATAAACAAAATATCCAATAAAAAAATAAGGTAGAAAAAAAATAAACTCAGGACCTCTTAGCTGCTGGAGCTATCCCAAAAGCTGTTGGCTGCCTGTGAAATATGTTCTAGCTGGGATGCATTGTCTGGGTTCAGTGGGAGAGGATGCATCTAGCCTCCCAGACTTGATGTGCCAGGGTTGGGGGGATACCCAGGGTGTAGGTATCCCACCTACTCAGAGGAGAAGGGGAGGGGATATGCAAAAAGGATTGTGGGAGGAAGTGACTGGGAGGGGGCGGTGAGTGGGATGTAAAGTGAATAAGCAAAAAAGTAATTAGAAAAAAGAATCTGGTGATGTAGCATTGCCCAGGCAATGCCCAGCTTTTGTTTCTTGGATTTTCCTTCAACCTGATAAGCTTCACTAGCAGGGGTTGACTCTTACTCCTATGATGGCATGACCTCGAAAGTTTACAGTTTGAGGGTTTTGTCCTCAGATTGTGGTACTATAGTTTTAAAATAAAAACTGACATTTTATTAGAGAGAGAGAGAGAGAGAGAGAGAGAGAGAGAGAGAGAGAGAGAGAGAATGTTAATCATTGGTGGTACTGTTTGGGAAAGTTACGGAACCTCTAGAAGGTAAATAGAGCCTGTCTCTGTCTGTCTGTCTGTCTGTCTGTCTGTCTGTCTGTCTCTCCCCCTCCCCTCTGCACTTTTGATGTGTAGATGGACTGGTCAGGGTCTGCTCCTTGATGGTCAGGCCAGCCTCATGCTCCTGCTTCTGTGCTTTCCCTGCTCCGCGTTAGACTCCATTCCCTCTGGAACTGTAGGTCCAGACAGAACTGTAAGTCAGACCCAGAGTCTTTTCCTGGCTTGCTTTTTTCCAAGGTATTTTATCACAGCAACAGAAAGGAAATTAGCACACCAAGTATATGGCATGTGCCAAGAGGAACTTCTGAGAACATAGAAACCTTATGGAGTCAAGAAGCAGATGGGGAGGCTAGGCATCTGTAAAACTAGGGCCATGCCCTCTAGCATATATCTTCCAGCTCCACTCAAAGGAGCAAGAATGTCTGGGGTGGAAGGGGCCTGTGTGCTTGTGCATGTGCGTGTTTGTGGGGGTGGTAGTGAAAGACTGGAGTACTTAGTCACATAGGGATGGTGGGAGTAGCTATCTTACTGGTCCAGGCCAGAGCTTATTGGATGTCTTCTATCCTTGAGTGATCTTGGAACCTGGTATTTGCAAATACCCCATGTATATGTGTCTCCTAGGCTTGTGCCCACCCTTGTTGGGGAATTCTCCTGGCAGAGGCTGAGTTGAGGCTGAGAAGGGAAGCATCCTGCTCCTTAACCTTCCTGTTGGAGAGAGCTGTCATGCTAACACGTGGGTGAAGAGTAAATGAGTGCAGATTACACTTTTCTAGGGCAGAATGGCCCTCTGATCTTGAGGGTCACATTGGCAGCCCTACCAGAGACTCTTCAGATTTTTGGCACCATTGAGTCTCTCTTAACCTCAAATCAGTTCAGAGTTGTATTATGACTGAATGCTCTGGTATGCTGGTCTAGCTCATGAGATCTTTTCTTCAGAATGTCACTATATTATAGACATGGTGCCCAACTTGCCAGAATCAGGGTGCATTTTGGAGGAAAAATTGGACTATGGTATTTTCATGACTATGCTGAGATGGGGTAGGCCTGAGCCATGTTCCCTGGTCACTGAACTGTGGCAAAGCACTGTGTTTTCTTTCTGTTCCTTGTATGCCATCATTGTAGAGAATGAAAGGCCCTTCATGCAGTCAGAAACCTATTTTCCCTGTTTGAAAAATTCCCTCTATTTTGAGAACATCATAGTTCTTAGCAAGAATTTATCACACTGAATTTCTGGTTTGGATTTAACCAAAAATAATTTTGCTGGAACTGAGTTTTCATAATGTCACATTCCACTTTTTGGTCTATGTATCTACCTATGATGCCTCTGTTCTGATGAAGCTCACAGACAAGTGAAGGCTGTGGGGTGCTGATCTATAGCTAGCTTCCATCCCATCTGTTTGTGCATCAGTGACATTGCATGGTCCCGTACACTCACTGTCTGAGGGCAGAGGAGGAGGGGAAGACTGATTGCAAAGATCACAGAAGTTGAAAGGACTCAGAAAGAGATGGGGGAGGGCTTGATGGAGAACTGGAGCCACTCTGGGCAATTTGTATATTGGGACTTTATAGATTTTATCCAACAGAAAAGGTTTACTTTCTGGACTTCTCTGATTTGGGAATAATGGTATGTGCCCAGCAAAAATGTTCAACAATGCAGATATGCATAAGAATGTACACTAGCTACTTTGCTTGTTGCTTTGACAAAACTCCTTATACAAGTAACTTTTAAGGAAAGAAAGATTTGTTTTGGCTCATGGTTTCAGGGGCTCACAGACCATCAAGGGGGAAAGGGGCCAAGCATAGCTGTTTGCTCCTTCACACAAGATACACAACAGAGGCTTGTTCTTGGGCACAGAACAAGGAACAGTTAGAGACAGACAGAATTAGGACTGGGCTGTACTTCAAAGGCCTACACTTGTGATCTACTTACACTGTACAGGCCTCACTTCCTCAAAGCTCCACAGACTGTCAAAATAGTGCTGTGAACTTGGGACTGAGGTCTCAAGAACATGAACCTATGGAGGACATTTCAGATCAAATCTTAGGTATGTGGTGGCTGGCAGGGTATTTGTGGGTATGTGCTGGCTAGTATTATGCCATCTTGACACAAACTTGAGTTATCTGAAAGGATGAGAACCTCAATTGAGAAAATACCTCCATAAGATGTGATTGTAACACACTTTTCTCAATTAGCGACTGATGTGGGAGGGCCCAGCTTTTTGTGGCTGGGATCATCACTGGGCTGATGGTCCTGGGTTCTATAAGAAAGCAGGCTGAGAAAGCCAGGAGAAACAGGCCAGTAAGCAACATCCTTCCATGGCCTCTGCATTAACTCTTGCTTCCAGGTTCTGACCCTGTTTGAGTTCCTGTCCTAACTGCCTTCAGTGATTAGCCCAAGTGATTAGGAAGATTAGCCCAAGAAACCCTTTCCTCAACAAGTTTCTTTGGTCATGATGTTTTATCATAACAAAAGTAACCCTAACTAAGACAGGTTATTTGGTTAATGTTTGATGAACCTTCTCCAAAGCCTCTCTTTATTCTGCATATGGCAGGGGCAAGGCTGGTGGTCTATTTGATGGCTCAGGTAGCTCACCACAATGATGAAAGTGGGTTACGTGACATGTGGTATGCTGTAAAATGTGATTTAATTTAAATTTTCATGAATACAACAGAAGCAATACATGCAAAGCTTGAGGGACTGTTGAACTTCAGATTAATGGTTCCAATTAAATGAGATCTTAGTGACATAATGGTGGCTTGGGGCTTTGACAGATAATTGTGAGAAATGGTGAGGTCAAAGTCAGTTGACTTACATAATGTGTTTCTCCTTTTTCACATCTGACCAATTCTCTCCCAGAGAAAACAAAAATAGGAATCTGGCAGAGTTCCTTTCTCTTTCCTCTCCTTCATATTTCACCTATGACCATGTAGCCTCACACTCACTTTGCAACTTGAATTTCTCTATGTTTCTCTTCTGTCCTTATTTATGGACCTTCTCTTTATCATGGTTCCTAGGATAGACATCTCCATTCTTTGGCTATTTCATTTCCATGTATTTGGATTTATTGTCTATTATTTAACTCCTGGGAGAACTCAGTTATCCTGTTCCTAAGCTCTCAGGAGGTGAGAACCTGACTGTAGGATGGCCCATGTTTTCTTTCCCAGTGCTCACTGGAGTTTCCCCAATGGCTGTCTTTGTACACCATCCTAGTTAGCTTCAAATGTCAACTTGACACAGCCTAGAGTCATCTGAGAGGAAAGTCATAATGGGGGAGTTTCTAAGATTTAACTGTGGGTATGTTTTGGGGTGGTTGTCTTAATTATTGGTCAATGCAGAAAGGTCCAGTCCACTGTGGGCATTGCCATTGCCTGGGCATGTGGCCCTGAGCTATATAAGGATGCTAGCTAAGCAGGAATCTGCAAATGAGCCAGTAAGCAGTGTTTCTCCATGGTTTCTGTTTTGAGTTCCTGCTTGGGTTCCTGCTCTGATTTCCTTCAGTGATGGACTATTACTTGTAAGCAGAAAGAGAGCATTTCATTCCCTATGTTGCTTGTGGTTAAGACAGTTTTATTACAGCAACAGAATGGAAATAAGAACAGGTATCTTGTATGAAGTTTGCCACTGCCTTCCTCTTGTTTATGGTTCCCTGAGCGCCAACAAATTTGGAGTTGTAAGGGAGGGCATAGTGAAACCACTGAACTAGACCATTCTGTGAGTAGAAAACAGTTTATTAGGGGGACAAACTGCTGAGATGCCTACCAGGAATACGGAGAAGCAGCTCAGCTGGAAGGGGATTTATATGACAGCAGGGTGGGGGGCTTTGAGACGATGCAGTCTGTTCAGAGCAAAGGGGAACTAGATGCCTTTACATGAGGTAGTTGATTATTGGGGGTGGATAAAGGAGGTAGTGCTTTTCCTGGTAAACAGAAACACATATTATGCGATTCCTGAGCATTGTTGTGTTTGGGTTTCTGTTTACCTGCTCAGAATCCTTCTGTTTAGGACATAATGAGGGATAATCTGCTTTGGACCTAACAAAAATGTGTCTGATTTGATTGTCGTAAACATGAGTGCCTGGCTAGCTGAAGTAGATATCTCTTCCTTAGAACCTTTTAGATATGGCCCCATTACTTTCTATAATTATGGTGTGCTCTGTATAGGGCTCCAAGTCAGCTAATTGTCCTTAGTCTTATAGAATCCTCTATTGTCCCAGGTAGTCCAAGAATTACTTCTCTGTCTTAGTGTTCTATTGATGTGAAGAGACACCATGACCATAGCATCTCTCATAAAGGAAAGCATTGTATTGGGGCTGTCTTACAGTTTCAGAAGTTTATAGTCCATTTTCTTCATGGTGGGGAGAATGGCAGCATACAGGCAGACACGGTGCAGAGAAATAGCTGAGAGTTCTGCATCTGGATCTGTAGGCAGCAGGAAGTGAGAGACACATGGCCTGACTTGAGCTTCTGAAACCTCAGACCCCACCAACCTCCAGTGACATACTCCTCAAACAGGGTCAAACCTACTTTAACAAGGCCATACCTCCTAATCCTTCTCAAGTAGTACCAGTCCCCAATGACTAAGCATTCAAACGTCTGAGTCTGTGGGAGCCATACTTGTTCAAACTACCACACTTCCTAAATGTTAAAATGAGTCCATTCATCAAAGTTTGTCAGTAGTTTGTTCCATGTGATGTTATTAAGAAACCCAGTGTGGTTCTGGGAAACCAGCTTCCTAGGCAGGACCACTGCTGTTCTTATGCCCTATTATCTCTCCCTAGTCAGTTCTGTGTCATCCTCTCAGCTGCCCTTTGGCAATTTCCACCTTTCCTCCTACTAATTCAGTGCTACTCATATGAAACCTTTCTCTGTGTTTTGATTCACAGCATAGCTTAGTCTTAATGATTATGTCTTGGGCAAACATGTTTCCTGGAGCCCATGATTTCCATTTTCATCTTATTTTCTTGCTTTACAGTTTTGCCTTTGGATGAGTGTTCCTATTGAATTTCTGTCCCTATTACAATCTTTAAAGTATGAAGCACTCATGGGAAATGTTCCTCTGTCTCCTGGGGCGTATGTTCTCCGGTCTGGACTATCTGTCTTCTAGAAGGTCTGCTCCTACTTTCTGACCCTCCTTCCCTTCCTCTCTTTACCTCTCTCCTTTCTCTTACTCCTGTGGCTGCGTTGGAGTCTCATGGGCTTTTTTGAACTTAGCTGCACATTTGTGTGTGTGTGTGTGTGTGTGTGTGTGTATACTTGAGTCATGTTATCTGAGAGTGTAAGGGTTTAATCAATGATGTCAGCTATAAGACCACGCGGGCCCCTTCTCAGTTGGAACATTGGCCTGTAGAGGGTGAGAGAAGCCAGAGGAGATATGACAGCAGTGTTCTAGCCCAGGGAGCTGTTTTCCCAGAACCACATCTAGTATCTGGATAAAATCACAGAGAACAAGCCACCAAGCTAGTGGCAAGGCCAGGGGTTGCTGTGACCTGGGACTCTGCCTGCTCTGGTCAAGGAGGCCTGGCTGCTCTATCTGTGGCTCAACCCAGGGCCTTTGTGCACCTGGCCTTACACTGGACTCAGAGTGTGTTCCCAGACATGTGTCATCCAGGCAAGCAGTGTGTCCTCTTCTTCGCTTAGACTGCATGTTTTTCCACCTGCCACAGCTATTATAGGAAGGACTAAAGCCAGGAATTAATCATTTCCAGCTAATTCCCAAATGGGAATCCTAGTGACTTTTGTTTACTTCCTTTAAAAAATTTCCATTTAGCCTGAGGCTGGGCTGAAAGAATTTTAAACATTCTTTGAAAGCTGTAAAGAAGGGTTGGGGATGAAATGACCATTCCACTTTAACTAGAAGCATCATTTTTTTTTAAAGTACCTCGTTAAGGAGAGGACACCCAGTCCTGCCTGAGAAATAATCCTGCCACCCGTGGAATGCTAATTTCATCAGAGGCGACTCTGAAAATGAATTGTAGCTGCCTAACAATTGCTGGGCCAGGTGAAACACATTAGGGGGGATGGCATTATGATTCAGACCCAGGACATAGAGAATATTAATTTGATCAGAATCTGTGTGCATCCTGTAAATGGTTGCTGCTAGGTGGGTACAGAGACTGCAGATGGAGAGCCAGGGTGGGACTGGGCCTGCTGCTCACATATTATCTAATTCTAGATAATAATTCCAAGACAATAAATGCCTCCTGGCTGTTGCTCATAGAGGCTCACTCTACAACTTTGGGTCCAAACAATTATTAAGTTCATCTTAGGAGCAAGAGTGTCTTCTGTTCCTCATCCGTGGCCTCTGGTCATTCGAGAAGTGCATGGACCTCTGAGTTTGGAGGAGAAAGAGAAGACCTGCCCTGGCTTTAGGTATAGCCTGCTGGGCCCACGCACAGTCCTGTTTTGAAGTGTGGGTTTCACTGAGTGTAGATATTGTGTGCGCACACTGTGTGTGGGTCCTGAGAGGACATTGGAAATACATACTGTGTGTAGTTTCTGGACATGGGTAGTATTTGCAGAACCTGAGGCACACACCCTTGGTATGCTATGTAGATGTGGGTCTCTGGGCATAACACCATTGGGGTGTTATCTAGGTGTGGGTCTCTAGGCATGGTACCCTTGGTATATAATCTGAATGTCAGATTCCAGGAGTAAAGCTTTAGATGTGGCTCTATAGGGCATGGATTCTGTGACAGGATGCAGGACCTGGTCTTGTTTCACTCCATGGTGATGGTGAACTCTCCTGCTTCAAGTTCTGCTTTGTGGTGCCAGAAATGGTTGTCTATTATCCTTCTTCCTTCTGGGGACTAAACATGTGTGTCTATGTCCCTGCCAGAGTGCCCATGGGACCAAGTCTTGTTAAGTTCCTCTTTCAGTCTCTACTGACTTTCTCCTTGTCTGTAAATCTGTACACCTTACTGGTGGCCCATCTTGTGGCCTGTTACTATCCTGTTTGTGATCCATGGCAGCTGTGGGGGTTGGGATGCTCCTGATGAGAAACCCTAAGGCCCTGCCTGCTTGAGTGGAAGAAGGTGAGAGCAGAAGAACACATGACAAGGGCTTGGGCTCTGAGGAGCTCCTGACCCACTCTCATTCACACATTATACAGAGCTAAAGGCGATGAGGTGAAGCCAGAGAGGCACCCATCCTCCTCATGCAGCTCGGATGGTAAGAAGGGCACTGTCTACAAGTGGGAAGGTGCAATGGCTTGCAGCAGATCTTCTCTTTAGAGTTACGGGGTTAATGGAAGGCGCCCTCAGGCCCCAGTGATGCCTCTATAACCCGTCCAGCAGGTCCAATTATTCCGGGGTCTCAAAGGGACACTACCTGAGGGTCAAAAATGGGGGGAAGAGAGAAGGGAGGCCAAGCACGCTAAGAAAGACAAGTCAGTCTGGGTTGTGTCATGGCTTCATTCAATGTTGGGAAGGTAAGTGGGTTTTAAGGCTTACAGAGAAGGAATTAACCTTCACACCAGACAAAGGAGGGAAGGGCAGAGACACCCCTAGAAGCAGGAAGTGAGGAGGTCATCCAGGTGGGAACACCTGGAGTTAACGCCGGCAGGAACATTCCGCGGTTAGGGCAGGAACATCTTGTGGTATTCTTGGGAATCTTCTCGCACCGATAGCTCATGGGGAAGGTTCTAGTTAATTGTTCTCATATTTTAGCACCCACTACCTTAGGGCTATGAGTAAGCATAAGTCCGAATAGCTCAGGACGGCTTCCCACACCTCTGGAAGGTCTCTGTGTCCGGTCCTGGAGTTTGAATGCAAAAGGCCCTCTTCTTAGGCCTTTGCTGAAGCCAAGATGGCTTAGGGATTACAGGATACATCTAATCCAGTTCACAGGGACCTGGGCAGGAGGCAATTGTGCTATTTGGAGTGAGAGCTTTTACCCTCAGGGGTTTAGTGTCAAACCATGCAGCTTATGACAATTGCTAACTTATAATCACTGTAAGTCACATGGCTATGGAGCAACATGTACTGTAAGACATCTTGTGTAGTTTAAGATTTAATTTTCAAGATGGCATGCAGGTGGACACTGCAGTCTGCATTTGTAGACAGGACACAGAACTTAGCCTGACCAATGTCTGCCTTTGTTCCCTGACTGGTGCTGGACCTAACGGAGATCAACTCTAGGTTAGCCAGCAGGACAGAGTGTCTGAGCTTCTGCTTTTGACACTCACGTGCTTTACTGCTAGCAGAAGGAAGAAAGCTGGAGTGCAGACGGGGCAGGGCTGGATCCTTTGTGATGGATGCTCAGGGCCGGGCAGATGGCTTTGCTATTTTCATGCACGTTTGAACATTTCTATAAGAAGCAAGGTTGAGAAATATTACCATATAGATGGAGAAATAAAAGATATGGCCTAGGGATAACAAATAGGTATTTGCTAGTTTGAATAAAAATCTTTGGATGCTTTCCTTTCTGGGGAGGAGAACTATAGGGCCTGACTTTGGAACTTTGCAGGAAGATAGAAGGTCACTATTGCCTCAGGGTCTCCAGTGTCTTATGGGCACTGCATTTTCGTAGCACAGGAACCAGTATAAATGCAGACCCAAAGAAGCCTGAGTCTTGTACATGTGTGCATGTATACTTTTACATGTATAGTCTATTGTATGTTGGTGTATATTCATGTGCACAGATATAATTTACATAGGCACTCACATTTGTGTATATAATAAATATGATATCTAGTGATATGTACATCCTGGTGGACATTGCGTGTATGTGGATTTTGTGTGTGTGTGTACATAGAAAAATAATTGTCCTCTGGTGTTTCGCAAAGAATAAGCCCAGACTGCTGCTGCTAGCGATTCACAGACAGAGTGGCTGTTGGTGACTGGGGGGTACTCTTCTGGGAGTACTGACTGTACCCTCACTAAAGTTCTGTGGCTGGGGCACAAAGAAGTCATTCTTGTCTGTCCATTTTATTCTTCTCTGTTCTGTGCCTCCTGATAAGATAGTAAGGAGCACAGCCTCAGCCCTGGCGTTGTAACAGCCTAGAGTTTAGTGTGATTCAGTTAGTGTTTCTCACACATTGCTGTGTGCTAGGAACTTCGATGGAGCTCAGAGTCTGAGTAAACCAGTGGGGTGTGTTGGCCTGGAACATAGCCTTGTTATGAAAGGGCGAACCTGAGTCCCCAGGATACAAAGGCTTAGTACATGTTCTTCCCAGGTACCTCCTGGCTTCCTGTGTACCGACAGGGACATCATCAAAAACCTACTACTTCTCCTATGAAGGACAGTGAGAAACCAGATGTCCCAGGAGAAACAAAATAAGAGTCCCTGTCTCAGGTTGACCAGGCCAAAATGCTCTTGGTATTGTAACTGGTGTTTGGGAGAAACTCTCTCACTGTCCAAACTACACAGTGTCTTTGCTCGGAGAAGGATCTGGGGCACCCTGGCACTGCCCTCCAGGAAACTGGTGCCTTTCAGAGATGTGGCTCTAAGGGCTGAGCCTTCTAATCCCTCCCGATTCAGAGTTCCATTCCTTAGCTGTCAGGAAGGAACCCGAATTCTCATTGCTCCTAGCAGCAAGGAGAAATGGACACATTGGGGAGAGTCAGGGAAGAGTTAGGGTATTTGAATAGGGTAGGTATGTGGGCATGTGAGTCCTACACTGGAAACACTGAACTGACCACTCACAGTCCCAAAGACCCACAATATCCCAGGAATAAGATGCTGCTCAGACCCATGCCACCAGGCTCAGAAGAACCCCAAGGGAGGCCTGGCCTGGTCCTGCTGGTGACAGCTGCACTGCTCACATTCTGACCAGACTCTCGGGAGGAAAAAACAGAAACAAAGAGCACCATTTATCTTGCCTTAGTGTGCTACTCACAGCGCATGTACATCTGCTCCTGCCACACATGTGTATTGGCATTCTGAACCAGCTCCCAGTGAAATGTGGAACCACAGCTAACCACTCATTCTGTTTCTTACTTCAGTCCGTATCATAATTTCTTTCCTTCTTTCTTTCTTTCTTTCTTTCTTTCTTTCTTTCTTTCTTTCTTTCTTTCTTTCTTTCTTTCTTTCTTTCTTTCTTTCTTTCTTTCTTTCTTTCTTCCTTCCTTCCTTCCTTCCTTCCTTCCTTCCTTCCTTCCTTCCTTCCTTCCTTCCCTTCCTTCCTTCCTTCCTTCCTTCCTTCTTTCTTTCTTTCTTTCTTTCTTTCTTTCTTTCTTTCTTTCTTTCTTTCTTTCTTTCTTTCTTTCTTTCTTTCTTTCTTCGATATATTCTTTATTTACATTTCAAATGATTTCCCCTTATAATTTCTAAGACAACTTAGGTGGGTTGAGACTCAAGAAGCAGTTCCTGGTTTTGATCGAGGGTCCCCTACTGGTCACCTGTTGGCTTGGGATGGACACTAATTCCCACCTGAGTTGGCAGGGTATAGGTTTGCCCCTGTGTAGTCTTGTTCTATCTTGCCTGGAAAACTAGCAAAGAATTGACCACGGAGAGCAGAGAGATTCAGCCTGTCAGGAATTTTTCAATACTGCACAGCGTTGGTTTGTTTTTGTTTTATTTTGTTTCTGTATAATGCGTGCCAGGCCCTTGATGAGGCTTAAGATCCTGAGTCAACCAGAGGGAAGTATAGACCCAGGTAGTATTGCCTTGTTGGAAAAGGACAAGCCGGAGAACCTCCCCAGGTGGTTGATTGCTACCAGTCAAGTCTGTGGATAATGCTAGATGTTGTCTGCTTACATAGCCAGTTTGTTAGCAGAAGAAGGGAAAGGGATCCTTAACCTATTTAGTGAAGAAGTAGCCTTTTGAGTCACAGTTTTCTTAGGACCTGGGATGCAATAGAAGGATTTCTATTTAAGCTTATCCAACTTTCCACCTGTGTCATGTCTACATGAGTTTACATACACCCCCATGTCATGTCTACATGAATTTATACCTCCATGTAAGCAAGCATCCACCCTCATAGGTCTCCCCTGGAGTGTTCTTCCCCTACTCCCATGCCCCACCCTGCAGTGTTCTTCCCGCCCTCCCCCCCAACCCCTGCTCTGGAGTGTTCTGAGATTCAGGACCAGGAATTACAGCAGCCACACTGTGCTGTGCAACACTTTGTGTGTATTATTGATGGTACTTTGTGGAAGTAAATTGTACCCCCCCACAGTTCCTCAAGCCATCCCTGCCAGTCTATTAGCATTTTGTGGCCGGAGGGGACAGCTGGCTGACTGTTTGAGCCGTGTGAAAGATCCCGCTGGCAAAGCAGCATGCCAAAAGTGCAGAAAATTTAGCTTTCAATAAACATATTAAATCGTCACCGTTTGTTTGCGGTGGTGGCTCACTCAGACTAGAAAGTTATTTTCTTTTCCATTTTGCAGAACATTTTGATGTCACCTGCAGATTTCACGGTGTGTTGCACAGAGGTGTGACAGATGAGGACAGAAAAGTTGCATATGGTGGCTGGTCCTTTTTGGGTCAGAAATACAGAACTGGAGCTTAGGACCCAGAGCTGGTCAGCTACTTCTGCTGGCAGACCCAGAGCTTCCTTCACCTTACTGAAGGTTCACTCAGAGTGACCCTAGGCTCCTGGGAACTGGTGGTGTGTGTGTGTGTGTGTGTGTGTGTGTCCATGGTTAGAGAAGAGACTATGTCTTGAAAGCTGTGATCCAGATAAAAGGGACACAGTAGGGGAAAGTGTTGGGGTGACAGTCGAGATTTGGATTTCTTGAATAGAAGCATGCAAAATAACAAAGTAATGTTGGGGTTTTAGGGAGAAAGGCCAGATGCTGGTGTGCCAGTGGATGGAGTTCAGCATTCCATGTTCACGGGAGGAAAGAGTGGTGGTGAAGGTAGTAGAACAGCTTTGCTCTGATGGCTGGTCTAAAAGAACGGAGAAGTCTATGACCCAAGATCTGTCTTCAGGGTGATAATAAGAACCTTGAGGTGCGGCAGAAAAGGGAAGGCAGGCAGGTTGGGGATTTGCTCACCACCGATTTGTACAGATTGGAGGTTTTCTTGTGGTGTTATAGAGCTGGGACTTGCACCAATGAGAGTTTACATAGTTGGGTATTAGACAGGAGTTTTACAAAGCAAAGGGAGTATAACTGGGAGTTTCATAGGGTGGCAGTTGTATAACTTGGGAAACTGAACAGTTTGGGTATGCCATACCTGGCGTATGGTTTAGCTGGAGGGTAGCATAGGTGATGGGCTGCATAGCTTAGAGGATTGCATGGCTGGGGCATGGCATAGCTGAGAGGTTGCACAGCTGGGAGTTTCAGAACTGATGGGTTGCATTGCTGGGGGTTTGCATAACATGGAGGGTTGCATGCAAAGAGGATACACAGTTGAGGGGTGGCACAACTTAGTGAAAGTATAGATGAGGGGTTACATAGCTGGGGATGTTATATGGCATGGGGTATTGTATAACTGAGGGAGTCCCGTTGCTATCAGGAGCTGGTAAAGCAGCAGTATCAATCAGCCTTGAAACTGATCTGTCTAAGTCTTCTCTCAGTATGGTAGGTGAAAGAAAGTCCCTGCTGTTCAGGGCTGTTTTTAACTCTTCTCCCAAGATATATTATACCCAGCTATTAGATATATTATACTCAGAATCCAGGTTGGCTGTCAGAGGGCCTGACTCAGAGAAATGATGAATCAGAAAGGGATGTGGAGTTAGTTCCTTCAGGGTCAGGCTAATGACTGGAGATGTATAGTCACAGCTCCGGGGCCTGGAGCAGCATGCAATAGCAGATGGCAGTTGACCATACATTGACTGTCATGTCCTCAAACATCTCAGAACTATCCTAATTGCTTTTGTGCTGGTGTCTTCAGCCTTGAACTGGGGAGGACCACTGGAGGACTACTAATTAAACGTGTAACACTGCTGAGTGTAGAACTGAGCAGGAATCTGACTTGAGTCTACAGTAGCAAAGGAGACCGATGGAGAATGGAGGCAGAGGCTCCCAGATCTATCATTTTTATCATCTCCCAGGCACCTGAGTGTTAATGCTTTGAGCACAGCAATCTCCAAGTCCTCCTTCTGTGGGTTGCTGCAGAGGGTGTGGCTCCCACTTGGGAAAGACGATATGCCTGGGAAGTAAGTGGTGTTAAGAATCCCACAGTCATTCTAGGCTCAAGGCCTGACTGTCTCTATCCTTCACCAGGATATGCTGTGGGCCATAGCCAAGCTGGGGGCTCTGTGCCGACTAAGAGAAGACAGAGAATCCCCCAGTACTATGCCATTTTCTCCACTAGTCACCAGTCTAGGGGTCACACAGCAGGAATCTGGCCAGGGCTTGATTCCTTCCTTTAGGAGAGGGGCCCAATTCCTGCTCTGTTGAGACTTGGTCTACTGTTGAGACTTTGGTCTAGACTCTCAGTGACACAGATGATACTGTTCAGGCCTGGGTTTGTAAGAGTTACAGTGAGACAGGTGGTCAGAACACAGTGATTGGTCCAGCACCCAAGGCACACCCAGTGATGAAGAAACTGTCCTGATTCCCAAGTGACTGTCCATTCTTGGGGGTGTTTCAAATGTCTTTGAGAAGTGGTATGGGGACAAGTCCCATGGGGTGGAAGGAGCAGGGTGAGGAGATAGTGAAATGTCTTTAGTCACCAAGCATACTCTAGGAGGTGTGGGTAGTGCTTAAGTCTGAGACCCTGGACACCATCTGGTCATCCTGTAATAACTGTGAATTCTTGGAGGCCAGGACCACAGGACATGAAGAACCATGCTGCAGCTCTTCAGGGGACAGGCCATGGTATGCGTTGATGGGCCCAGGAGTACTCAGCCACATGCTACCTGGAGCAGCTTCCTGACTCCCACCTGCCTCACCCTCCTCCACCTGAGATGGAAGCATGGTTAACACCCCCTATGAGTGTGCCTATAAGCATAAGAAGAGGCACACATGGGAGCCCTGGTGTGCCACTCCGATGGTCCTTCTACTCACTGTGATTTGCTCTACTGGAGGAGAAAATTACTTAGAAAAGCTAGGACTTCTGGGAACATATCTCAACCTCATCGTTGTAAACAAAGCTCTCTTTGTTTCTGTTTAAGGAGGCCAGGATCAGACTGCGCAGTGAAGTTAGGAACCGAGACAGAGGCAACTGCTACAACATGACCATCTGATTATGGACAACCTTGCTCTGGGCTCTTCAGTTCAGACACAGCCATCCATCACTGTTAAGATTCTTACACATAGTTGGAGATGGCTATGGTCAAGAGACAGGGTCCCCAGAATTCTCTGGACTAGCTTGAGCAGATTCAATTACTGGTTGCCTGAGCCCTTCAATGTCTTGTTCGCTCACAGGAGAAAAGTGAATGTGGTGTAGAAGCTTTGTATAGACGTCAGTACTCTTCATGGTCAAAGTGACCATTATTTCTGCCCTAATACACAAAACCCTGAGGATCAAGATGTATAGTCAACTTGGGGATGATGGCTGTGCTTTTGGGCTTGGCTAGGTGGGTAGGAATTGTCAGTGCAGTCAGTGGGACTGGAGATAAGACTCTGGACGGAGTCATCCCAGAGAATTCTTGCCTTTGTGAAGGACAGTATCAGGAGATAACATCTTTGTGTAGTTGAGCCTGATCTCTGTCTTGGGAATCACACTTAAGGTATCATTATACAGGCTGTCTCCTCTCTGAGCAGGCTCAGGTCAGGGTCAGGAGAGGATGGAGGCCTAAAAGGTACCTCCCTCTGTCTGCACCTGCATCTGAAGGATAAGTTTGTCTCAGATGTTTGGTTACTTCACAGTCTTGTCCCCAGTGGTTTGCCTGTGTGTCAGTGGGTGCCTATCTAGGATCTGGCCATGTGAGGGCATCCAGGCCCAAAACTTACCATGTCTTTCTGTATTTTGTTTGTGATATTCTGGGGCCAGCATTTCTGCAGGCTTTCTTGCCTCCCTATGGAAAGAAGAATCACTGGAAAGGCCAGATCTCCCCATTCCATCCCCAGCAAGATGCTAGGAAATTATAGCTAGAGATGGTTGAATAGGTGCAGCACTCAGGAATGTTTGGGAGGACTTGCTCTTCATGGGGTACGGTGCCTTGGAATTGACTGTATCTGTACTTCTGTGGTAGACAGAATCCTGGGAAAGTAAAGGTCCTTAAGAAAGACCCATCCCCTCACCTCTCTGCCATACACCAGGTACTAAGTATAGTGCTACATAGATGTGACTAACCCAGACTGGAATATAAGTCTTGGTCCACGCTCTGCTGCTGTAGGTTTATCTTGTAGATAAGCAATACATAATTACTCCTTAGAGTTCTGGAGGCTAGAAGTCTGAGACCAGATGCCATCGAGGGCTCTCTGTGAGGTGCCACTCCCAGGTTGAAGACAACCAACTTCTCACAGAGTCTTCCTTACAAGATTTCTAGCCCTATTCATCTATTTGTGTTGGCTATTGTGTGTCTCTTGTTCTTCCCTATAAGAAAGAGGATTGCTTTTTACAGCTCTTGGAAGAATGTTGTTGAAAGTTTTGATTTACACACGCTGAACCATCCTTGGGTCCTTGATCATAGTACATGTTTTAATGTGTTGATTTTAGTTTGTGAGTATTTTGCTTTTCATTTTGTGTCTGTGTTCTCAGATTAATTACAATTTGTTGTTGATGTTGTGTTATCTAATAATGGCATCAGGCTCACACTGGCTTCATAGAATACCGTGGGAATGGTCTTTTTCTTTTCTTTTCTTTTTTTTAATTTGATATATTTTTTATTTACATTTCAAATGATTTCCCCTTTTCTAGTCCCCCACTCCCCGAAAAGTCCCGTAAGCCCCCTTCTCTCCCCCTGTCCTCCCACCCACCCCTTCCCACTTCCCTGTTCTGGTTTTGCCAAATACTGCTTCACTGAGTCTTTCCAGAACAAGGGGCCACTCCTCCTTTCTTCTTGTACTTCATTTGATATGTGGATTATGTTTTGGGTATTCCAGTTTTCTAGGTTAATATCCACTTATTAGTGAGTGCATACCATGATTCACCTTTTGAGTCTGGGTTACCTCACTTAGTATGATGTTCTCTAGTTCCATCCATTTGCCTAAGAATTTCATGAATTCATTGTTTCTAATGGCTGAATAGCACTCCATTGTGTAGATATACCACATTTTTTGCATCCACTCTTCTGTTGAGGCATACCTGGGTTCTTTCCAGCATCTGGCAATTATAAATATGGCTGCTATGAACATAGTAGAGCATGTATCCTTATTACATGCTGGGGAATCCTCTGGGTATATGCCCAGGAGTGGTATAGTAGGATCTTCTGGAAGTGAGGTGCCCAGTTTTCAGAGGAACCGCCAGACTAATTTCCAGAGTGGTTGTACCAATTTGCAACCCCACCAGCAGTGGAGGAGTGTTCCTCTTTCTCTACATCCTCACCAACACCTGCTGTGTCCTGAATTTTTAATCTTAGCCATTCTGACTGGTATAAGGTGAAATCTCAGGGTTGTTTTGATTTGCATTTCCCTAATGACTAATGAAGTTGAGCATTTTTTAAGATGCTTCTCAGCCATCTGAAGTTCTTCAGGTGAGAATTCTTTGTTTAACTCTGTACCCCATTTTTAATAGGGTTGTTTGGTTTTCTGGAGTCTAACTTCTTGAGTTCTTTATATATATTGGATATTAGCCCTCTATCTGATGTAGGATTGGTGAAGATCTTTTCCCAATTTGTTGGTTGCCGGTTTGTCCTTTTGATGGTGTCCTTTGCCTTACAGAAACGTTGTAATTTTATGAGGTCCCATTTGTCAATTCTTGATCTTAGAGCATACGCTATTGGTGTTCTGTTCAGAAACTTTCTCCCTGTACCTTGGTGTGCTCCGGTGAATCCAGCGGGCCCCAGCAGAAGCCTTCAGGTGCCTGCTTTGGGATCTGAACAGCCTGAGCCACAGCACTTGGTCTCCAGGAAGTGTGGGAGAGCTGGTGTGCACCCAGAGGCAGTCTGGGAGCTCACAGCACAGCTTGCTCCTGTGGCAAGGAGCTTAGGTTCCAATCCTGAGGCCTCTGGCAGGAGCACTCAGATCTCTCTGCTTCCGGATCCAGAGGTCTTTTTCTTTTGATGTTATAGAACTACTTGAGTAACATTGGTGTTAGGTCCAAAAGGTCTCACAGAAGTCAGCAGTGATCCTGTTCTTTCCCTAACCTTACTTCTGTGGGAGAATCTGTGTTTCCACCTTCACATCATTGATCACTGTTAACCTGCCTAAGTTGTGTGTCCCTCTTGACTTTGGTTTGGTAGGTCATGTGGAATTATGGTTTGTCTTGCTATTTTCCTAAGACCTTGAAGTTATTTATGTGGAATCTCTTCAGTTTCTAAGGCTTTCAGTTACTTATTTTAGGTTCCTCTCAGTTTGTAGTGTAGACATTCATAGCTCTTAATTGCCCCCTGAAATCTACCTTAGGTCAAGCCGAAAGGTTCTGGTATGTCCTGTTTTTATTTTAATTTGATTATAGACATTTTGAATTTCCCTTTCTGATTACTTACAAGTCCTGTTATTCAAGACTGTGTGGTTAAATCTCTGTGTGAATGTTTAGGTTCTACGTTGTCTCTTGTGACTGAGTTCTGATTTTACTTCATTATGATCCGAGAAGACACCATAAATTGTCTCTGGATTTTTCTTTTGTGTGTGTGTGTGTGTGTGTGTGTAAGTGAAGATTTACTTTATGGCTGGACTCAGTGGACCAGGTCTGTAGGCCCAGTTACTATGGAGGCTGAGGCAGGAGGATCCCTGAGTTTATTTTGGGCTATAGTGTATTTTGCACATTGAGTATCCATACTAAGTTCAGCATCGTGATAGTGACCTTCCAGGAACGGAGAACCTCCATCTTTCTTAGAGTGAAGAACTGGCTTAGGCTGGAAACAGAGCAGGTCAAAACTCTTGTGCTGCATAGCTCCTGTGGGTAGGCATTGCACTTCATCCCAAGAAACACAGCAAGACTCACTCTCTCTAAAATAAAAGAGGTGCATGTTTGTTTTTGACCTAAAATGTGCTCTCTTTTAGAGACAATTTAGTGGTTTGCAGAGAGGAATGTTTACTTTGTGTCACTGGACAGAGTGTTTTGTTAAAGTCTGTTAAGTTCATTTGATCTGTGTTGCAGATCAACTCTGAAGGTTCCGTGTTGAATTTTCAGTCTGGATGCTATCTGTGGATAACATGGGGGTACTGAAGCCACCCCTCATTATCTTTTCTGGCCCTGTCTAGACCTACTTGTTCCTTAGTGTTCACTTTATGAAGTTGAATGCAGCAAGGTTGGATGCATGTATATTTACAATCATTCTATCTTCTCAACAATTGTGTCCCTTATTAATATGAAGCCATCTGCTTTGTCTCATTAATCTTGGTTTACAGTCTACTTTGTCAGACACAAATGTGGCTTCTGCCTTCACCTTCCACTCACTCTTTGCTCTTTGCCTCTGGGTGTCCCCTAACTCCCCTGACATCCACTCAGGGTCTTAGCAGAGTGTTCACACTAACAGGAGTTCTGCCTCCTCTGTTCCCTCCACAGATTAGGAAGCTGAGTTTTCTGTGTGCGGCCTTTGCTCTGGTGTGTTTTTAAGTGTCTTTGCCTGACAGATGAAGCCAGCCCTCTGGCACCAACACATTTTTCCAGTGCCTCATCAAGGCACGGCCCTGTAAAATGTATGCAGTTCAGGGAACTCAGTTGTTTAGTTTGTCCCCTTGAAATGAGTGTTATGTCAGGCAGGAAATCCAAAGTGATCAGGGCAAATGGAGAAAAATACCCGGTGAACCCTGAGTGGCATGCTTGTTGGAGTTCTGGCTCCTGCCTTCCATCCAAGGAATTTCCAGTTGGGGTAAAGGAGGGGTCAGCACTTAACTGTGTAATGCTCCCTGCTTTTACCCAGGGGAGAGTTTAGCAGCTGTGAGGCTCATGCTGCTTTGTAGCTTGTTTTTCCACGGTTGAGCCATTAGACTTCCCATCAGCTCCCTGCCACGATGACAGCCAGTGACACTCAGACCTCATTTAATTCTCGACTGGATTGACGGCCAGGCTGGAGGAAGGACGCAGAGGGAACGGATTCACTGGGTTCAGGTAGACTGACATTTGCATCTGGCGAGATTTCTTTTCAAGTTCTCAAAAGAAAAAAAAATAAAAGAATGATCACAAAAAGCCAATATATACATTTCAAAATGTTTCTAGCTCTGAGTTCCTATTTAAGGTTGCACTGTTTTATGCTTCTTTTCAAAGAGTCAAACTTCTCTTGACAAGGATCATTTTGTATGCAATTAAGAAGATTGTAGGTGCTGGGAGCTTTTGTAGATACAGCAGAAAGAAGTGGAACATGACGTAAGCTTTGCATCACCGTTAGAGGGTTATCTGGGAGGGGTGGCCACATGTGGACACTTCCTCCCACAGAGGAGATAGGTCTTCACACCTTAGAGAGTGGGGTTACATCACACTAGAGCATGACACCCTCCATCTCATTGGGCTACCTCCTTCCCTGGGGCAACATTCACAGGGATATGACATTGTCCATGAGGGCTTAGTTTCCCAACTAACATTGCCAGGCTATACTCTTACATGCCTGGGTTGAATGCCTCCCTGAGGCTCAGTAGGTTTGGAAGGTAGATGCAAGACAGTCCATTAGGTGTCCTCAAGCACCTAGAAACACATCTCTCCCTTCTTTCCTGGGAAGTATTACTCATCCAGGAAGGATAAACAATTGGCCAGGGACATGTCCTGGAAAGATCCTCAGCCAGCTAGAAGCTAGAGACCTCCAGTAGTCTTCTATAGGTACCTGCCTGGCTGTGAGTGTGAATTGGGTTTTGTGGATGCCAGGAGACTTGGGTATTATCTAATGCTCTTGACTAGACAGCTTTTACTCAGCTAGAATATTTTTTAATTGAATATCATCTTCATTTACATTGCCATCCCCATTTCTCCACCTCCCCAAAGACCCCCTAACCCCTCCTTCCACTCCCTGTGCCCCCTTTTCCCTTTGTTGGGACCTCTACTGAGCCTTTACCTGATCAAGGACCACTCCTCCCACTAATGCCCAACAAGGCATTCCTCTGCCACAATTTTGGCTGGAACCATGTGTACCTGTTGGTTGAAGGTTCAGTCCCTGGGAGTCTTGGGGTGTCTGGGTGGCCAAGATCATTGTTCTTCCCATGGGGCTGTAAACCCCTTCAGCTCCTCCAGACCACCCTCCAGCTCCTCCATTGGGGACCCCATGCCCAGTCCAACGGCTGGGCTGCTAGCATCTGCCTCTGTATTTGTAAGGCTCTGGCAGGGCCCCTCCAGAGACAACCATGGCATGCTTCTTTTGGTATACACTTCTTGTCATCCATAATAATGTAGGGATTTTTAGAAACTACAGACATCACTAATTAGTAATTCATATATATATATATTTTTTTTTGAGGCACGGTTTCTCTGTGTGTGTCCTGGAACTCACTCTGTAGACCAGGCTAGCCTCAAACTCAGAAATCAACCTGCCTGTGCCTCCCAAGTCCTGGGATTAAAGGCATGTACCACCACTGCCCAGCAGCAATTTATATTTCTATATTTGTCTGTTAAAATAACTGGTATAGCTAAGTACATTTGTTGGTTGCCATGAGCCAGGTGGAAGCCCATCTTCCCTTTAGGTAGCAAAGAGAGGCGGCCCATTCCATCTGGAGTCCCTTCCTGGGGCTTCCACCAGGTTCTGCTTCTTTCCTGAGGATAGAGTTGGGGAAAGGGAGCAGGAGTTTGGGAGAAGAGAGACAAGGTAGCTTAAGATGGTGCCTGGTGCTGTCCTGTGACTTCTGTTGGTACTTTCTGTATGTGTAGTTCTGTGCGTGTCCTTGGTGTTATCAAGGCAGCAGATATCCCCACCCACAGACTGAAAATGTCCACATTGAATTACTCGTATACAGAACCATCCATGTACGAAGTCTCCACTGCATAATTCTGGAGCATCTGACTCCAGTTGCTCATTTGCTACTTAGGAGATGTAAGCCCTCTTTCCTGGACCACACAGCACTGTACTTGCATGACTTTAGAGAAGCAGGGGCTCTCCTCATTGAAGTGAAGGACAGGTAGGGTTGTTGCTGCTGGGAGCTGCTGACCTCAGACATGGTAGTGGTCTTTTGCTTTGGTTTTCCCATGTGTGTTAGTTGTTGGACTTTGCATCAGCTTCCAGGATATCAAGCTCAGGGTTTCCTACCTGCAGCAGCTGTCACCTCTCTGTGATCCCTACACTCTATGGAGTGTCCCTGGAAACACCCTATGGTCTCTTATGCTGTCAATGGCTACAGCATCTTTTCTCTGAGCCCTGGCCTGCGGAAGCCCAAGTGATGCTTGATTTTGCACAAATATCCCAGTTAGTCTAGATGGACACACAGCTCTGGGTTGGGGACCCTTTGTTTAAATTGCTTGCTAATGCTTCCTCACACTTGCTGCTCACTGTGGCAAAAGGCAGGCCTCCAACTATTCTCTGCATCCCCCAGCTCAGAGCTGGAAGTAGTATTGCTGCTCACAGAAAGGTCTAAATATTGACTGAAACCAAAATTGTACATGATCAGGGGTAAGAGGCTTGATTTAAGCCAACAGGAGCATGCTTTCCATCCTGCAGAGCTGATAAACACTATCAGCCAGACATTCAAATACCTGTTTAGGAGAATAGTAACAAGGAAAGAAAAAAAAAAACATCCTCACAAATAGATGGTAAGACAATAAGACTGGCCACCTTCCACCCTTTATCCCTATTGCAACTGTTGTTTGGTCCTTAGACTATTGATAAAAAGATTTTCCTCAGTTTGTTCAGAGAACAATGTCTGCTCATCATTTTCCAGGCTGGAAGGCCAGCTGGAATGGTTCCAACAAACTTTGCATGAAAAGAAAATACAGAGGGATCCCCGGTGGCTTTGGGTGTGGCCAGTTGACCCAGCTCCTGTGACCAAAAGTGGAATGGAAGAGCTCACAGCAGGATGCATCCTTGAATGTCTTCTGGCTTGGGGCCATGTTTTCTCCACCATAGCAGGCAATTTCAAACCTTGGAGACAGGGTCTAGATTGTTGGAGGTCAGCTCCTTGTGTGTTATGGCAATCTGATTCTGCTGGAGAGAGAGGTCAGGACATGGCTTGTTGCTTAGTCTGTCTCATGTGGCTATAAATAAAATCTCCAAGGCTAGATACTTATCACAGAATCCCTGAGGCTGGTACTTACAACAAATCCCTGGATCTGGGCACTCACAGTCAAACACCCTATATGGGTATTTATAAAGTAAATTTGTTTTATTGGGCTTATGACTATGGTACTAGAATGTCTGAACAGGCTGGTGCTGGGGTTCTGGCCAGACCTCTTGGCTGTTTTGCAACACTGCAGAACCATGGGTTGGTAACAGAATCAACCCATCCTTTTCCACAGTATCTCATGATCTATTATCCATGGCCCACTAGCCTTATCTCACCAATGCTATACAGTCTCAGTGTACTACATTGAGTCCCAGCTTCCAGAGACATCAAGTTTTAGGGGAAAATCATTTCCAAACTGCAGCAGCTGTCTCCCTGCTCAGTTCCCTATATTCTTTGGGTGTGGGGTATCCCTGGTAACATTCTGTGGTAATGGGACCTGGAGCAACTAGCAGCATCCAAGGCTACTGGCCCTCTGTGTTTCTATGTTCATGTTGTTCCAGCTGTTCATGCTGGCAGAACATGGGCTTTCATCTCCGTTTATGTTTATTTCAGGCAGATCTGTGATGAGGATTGTTCAGATGGTGGCAGGGGTGGCCTTGCTAATGTCACTAGCCCTATTTGGACTCTTGGGATCAGAGTCATCTTGGCTACATGCTGGTTTCGAGGAGGGGAGTGCATCAGTAATACTCTGAGATGGGTTCTCACTGGCTGTAACTCGTGGACAGCGAGGTCTCTACTTAGGATGGAAGAGAGGACACAGTGTGTCCTGGAAATCCAGGGCTAGCAGAAAGGAACAGAGAACCTGCCGTATGATGGAGTAGGCCCTTTGGTGGAGGTGCAAGAAGCCTGGCTGGCCACGGCAAGGCTTTCATGCTTGTTCCCATCCTTCCTGCTGCCTCTCCTCCTTGCTCCGTGGTTCCTGTCTTCCTGTTTAGCTGGCAAGTTGAAGAACAGTATGTTAAACCCCACCCAAAGGGCAGGCAGTATTGTCACTAAGGAGGTTTGCATGTCCCCTTGGAGAACGTTACAGGAATCAAACCCAAGTAAAGATGGTTGTATTGACCCAAGACAGAATAACTACCAGACCATTAAGTGGTCTTTCTGTAACACAAAGCTTTGTGAATTTAGGACAGGATCTGTCCCATTTAAGTGCATGTTGCTGTCACTCGTAAATCACCTTCTCTCCTTCTGGTTCCTTCCCTCTAACCAGCATCTGAGTCAAAATCTCTTAACCACAGGCCACTGTCTCCGTCTGCCTCCATCTCTCTCAGGTCTGTGGTTTTCCAGGAGCCTGTGGTCATTTCGAAAATGCTGGATCATTGTCAAGATGCTACCCATCATAGATTCTAGAGCAGTGGTTCTCAACCTTCCTAAAGCTGTGACCCTTTATGGTTCCTCATGTTGTAGACCCCCAACTATAAAAGTATTTCTTTGCTACTTCATAACTGTCATTTTGCTACTGTTATGAAGTGTAGCATAGATATCTGATTTGTAGGATGTCTGATGCATACAGCCAATAGGGTTGTGACCCACAGGTTGAGGACCACTCTTCTTGAGCATCATTTCCACCACATCCCTTTCTTGTGCCTTGTTTTCACCTCTCCTCTGTGCTTCCCATCGCTCTCTGGAGAAAACGAGGCTACAGTGATACAGAGATACTCAAGCCACTCATCACAAGGACCCAGGATATCAGTGTCTGTAGTTATCCCAGCATGGAGATCACAGCAAGAAATCAATAAAATCCCATAGGCAGTCTGATGCAGGCCAAAAACCCATATTAATGAGTTTCTAGTGGTATCTGATAAGGTTGGAGGTGAATCAAACAACAATCGGAATGATAGCTACCATGTTCCCACATCTGACAGTGGCAGACCGGGTAGCTTGGACCAGCTTCCACCAGGAACAACTGGAAGAACCAGGCAAAAGATCTGAAATTCCTGCTTGAATACTTTGGACATCTGCCATGACCTGTAACAAGAGACAAGATAATCCATTATTAAATTCCCCCAGGTCCTTTTTGTTTTGGAATGATATGATGTATGGATACCAATTCCTGTAGATTGGCTACCTAAAACAAGTAGAAAATATGCATACATTCTGAAGGAAGAGATACCACCAATATCCTTAAAGCAACTTCATTACTTAGTGATATTTACTTTGTATTTCACTAAAACGCTATCTAGACATGAGGAAAATAAAAGATATAACAAAAATACAAAGTAATAAAATAGATACACATGGTGTCAAAAATTACAATTATTAATATATAAAATTAGGAGATATCAGGCATGAATGTTTAAATTGCTGTTTTGTGCAATTACTTAAATACAACTTTAGGTTTAAATATAACAAAAAAGTGGACACTATAAGAAAAACTAGAATGTCGAGTCTGTGGCTGCTGAGCATGACTGAGTGAAGAGCGCTCAGAGAGTGAGTTTCACAAATTCACGAGAACATCTTTGAATGCATTCCTGAGAGAAAGTGTTGGGGAGAAAAAGAAAAGCACACGCGTGGTTAGACATTAGAACGCTTCGTAACAAGGACCGGAACTCAAAAAATATCTCATGGTCAAACTCAGTACTTCAAACTAGGCATTGAAAAGGACACTAAAAGATAAATTCAAAAGTTGGGATAAATACTGAGAAAAACCACAACTCAAACAAATTGTCCTAACACAGTTGAAATTGGAGATGAGAGAATTCTTAAAAGGAACAAGACACAAAGCCAGAGAACCCGCGCCCTTCTTATTTTCAGAGGAACAAGGAAAACAGCTGAGTTTTCAGTAAAACAAGGACACTCAAACAAACATGAGTATTTAATGACTGTAAAGAAATGTGTGCCTGCTTACATGTTCATGTGCTACCGTGGCCCCTCTCAAAAAGAAAAACAAACCAAGTATGGTGCTGCACACCCAGGCTGATCCCTGCAGTCTGGAGACTGGTACAGGAGGAGTCTGAGTTCAAGGTCACCCTGTGTTACATTGCAAGATCTTGACCTTTAAACTATCAATAGAATCAATAGTCAAAGAAACCTGTTATTAGTTATCTTACAGGCAGAGCACTGATGACCTTCAGGGATATAGAAGGGAAGGGAAAGAGATGTGTAAATGTGCTTTTATGAAAATAACTTGAATCTTAATAGCTATAGAAGATATTAAATCATAGAAACTCAGTGCAATACAAACTAGAGGGTAGTTAGTGGACTGAATGGGTCTCAGGGGGAAGCAGCCTCACCACCTGTTAAGGGAAAAGCTCTGGAACCCCAGAGCTCTTCCCTTAACAGGTGGTTTCCCATTTTTGATTTGGTTCCCCTCAGGAACCAAATCAAAGCCCAAGGGTTAGAAAGCCAGCAGTAATTATGTTAAAAAGACAAATTAATAAAATAGAAAACAAATATACAATGCAAAGTTGACTCTGAAAAGAATCTTTGAAAATCAAGATCCTTAGTGTTATCAAGAAAATACATGGCTCTAGCCAGGCAGCCGGGTTCCTGGAGCACAGATCTACCACCAAGATCACAAGGGACAGGGCTTGGAATAGTTTGATGGAAAACAATTAGAATATTTAAATGGAAAGACTTAGAAACCTAGAAACACAGCTTAAAAACTACCACAAGGGAAGAGAAGATAATCCGAACGTTTTCATCTGAATTAAGTACTCTAAACTTATGTAAACTTTATACATAGGAAATATGTTCTGCAAGGCACGTGCTGATGTTCTCAGTGGCAGATTCTCTCCAGCTGTCAAGAAGACACCCTGGTGCTTTATAAAGATCAGCCACAGAGTAAGAAATGATGATATACGCGAAAGAAAAATGATTTTGGCATTGTCTAGCCACAGAAACAAAACTAATGGCAACCCAACCGTTGGAGTTCACCCTGAAAGGCAAAATGAACAGCGTTCAAGTCTTATCCATCACAGACAAGATTTAGAGACTGTACTCAGCCACAGGTAATTTCTTCAAAGGATACCACTAAGTGGGTAAAGCACACACTATGGAGTGAGGTAAGGCATCTGCAATACCAATGGCTGGTAAGAGAGAGAGGTTCAGTCTCTGCCATGGAAACCTGCTATAGTGTGGAGAGGCACAGGCTTCTCTTTGCCTCTTGCTGGACTTCAGAAGCAGAGTCTGGTTCTGCTAAATTACTCAAGTAGTCTCCAAGTTCAAGGTCTAGACCCACCTCTCTGCCTGCACCCCTCAGAATCTCACCTCTGTTCTGAAGATGGAGGCCTGCAGCTGCTATTTGTCTTCCAGGGAAGGCTTGTCACAGATGCCAGCTTGTCACCATGACAAGCCTTCCCTCCGTGTGTGTTCACATGTAAAGGCTGGAGGTTGACATCTTGTGTCTTCCCCACTCCTCTCCACCTTCTGATTTAGAGATAGGGTCTCTTACAGAACTTGGGAGCTTACCAGCTCAGTCCCATGGCTGGCTAGCAAGCGTCTGGGATCTGCCTCTGCACCTCCATCCCAGCATTCCCTTACAGTCATGCTTTCATAGGACTGCTGGGGGATCTGAACTTGGGTCCTCATGCTTGCGCAGGAAGTGCTTTATACACTGTACCATCACCCCACCTCTCTTCTTCCTTTTATGGAAGATCAAGTTGACCTTTATCCTCCATCCTTCAGCCTGGTGATGGGCAGTCAGTCCAGCCTCGTGCCTACTGTAACTCCTTTGTGACAATCCACATAGATGACCTTGACACCAATGCTCATACAGGGCTGAGTGTCATGCCTGAGTCCAGGTGTGTGTATCTGGTGTGCGATTTCGATGCACACATTGTTTTCTTCAGTTGGAGAGTCTGGCTGTTCTTTTGAGAGCCCCGTTGTGACCCCAGAAAGCATGAAATCCCATGGTACCCTGGGTATACCATAAAACCATGGCTTCTTGTTGCCAGATCTTAGCCATAATCTCTTAAGCTCATGTGTGGGCCCAGTACAAGACCAACAGCTATGCTCAAGGAATAAATGCAGCACGCCTCCGAGAAATGGCTATAGGCAAGGGCAGAGGTCAGAAGAGGTTGGGAGAGCTAAGATGTAGGAAACAAGTCTTAGACAGTGTGGTCACTGAAAGGGATCTTGAAGACACACTGGTGTCAGTCAGGCTGGACGGGATGGCAGCTTCACAGGGCTGGGGGCACTGTATAACTGCGGAAATATTCTCCCCCAGGGATATAGCAGGATAGAAGGGTGTCCAGGACATACTCAAGGTGCCTCCAGAGTCGTTCTGAGTCCCAGTAGCTCTAGTTCACATGCCTGAACTGGCTAGAATATGTTTTCTTTTCTAGTAATAGGTTGGGCTTTGGAGAATGTTACTGAGTAATTCTGAGTAGCAAGATAATGCTGACTTCATACTTGTGGAACTTACGGGAACTTTCTCTTCGCCTCAGAGAAGAGAAACAGAAATGAAGGGGGGGCACTAACTGTGAAACTGGAGCCTTCAGCACAGCACAGAGAGTGCCTTGGCACCAGCCCAGGAGCTGGTGTCTGTACAGAAGCCCAGGGGCATGAAAGGGCACAGTGCTGGGTCTCTGTGCTGGTTATGGTTTTTAGCAACTTAACATAAACTAGAATCATTTTGGTATAAGAACCCTGAGTTGAGGAGACCCCTCCAGACGATTGGCTGGTGGACCTGTGAAGGTATTCTTGATTAATGATTAGTGTGGGTGGGACCAGTTCACATTGGGCAGAGCCACCTCAGGACAGGTGGTTCTGGGTTGTACAAGAGGCTGAGCAAGGCAGGGGAAGCAAGCCAGGAAGTAGGTCTTCTGTGGCTTCGACTTCAGTTTCTACCTCCGGGTTCCTGCTTGGGTTCTTGCCCTGACTTTTCTCCACGATGGTCTGTGATGAGGACGTGTGAGCTAAGTAAGCCCTTCCCTTCCTAAGCTGCTTTTG
This sequence comes from Apodemus sylvaticus, assembly GCF_947179515.1. Taxonomy (NCBI): domain Eukaryota; kingdom Metazoa; phylum Chordata; class Mammalia; order Rodentia; family Muridae; genus Apodemus; species Apodemus sylvaticus. The sequence continues at coordinate 67,741,612 of NC_067472.1, read as the reverse complement.
GTCATGGTGTTTGTCACACTAAGGAAGCTAACTAGGACTGTCTGGAATGGGCCTAAAGTCACTGCAGGGAAAGGACCATGTGACAAAGTGCCACTTTGTATGGTGACGAAGGGCCATCCCTAAGAATGGTACTGAAGTATGTCCACGGGATGTGAGCTTGCCATCTGGAGACGGTAGGGGTTTGGAAGGGTTGAGGACAGAATGCTTTCAAGAGATGAGCCTGGGGAAAAAAGCAGAATACAACTTAGTCAGTAAAGCGCCAGGCTCATAGTCCTGACAGGAGAACAACAACAACAAAAATCCATTAAATTTCCAGCCCTGGTATGATAGTAATTGATACACATTTTATTAACACGATACAACCTGTTCAGACAAAGTGAAGGCATACCTCTTGAGGCTGAGGGCTGAGACAGAGATGCTTCCTGTGTCTGCTGCCACTCAGCATGGGTGCAGGTCCGTAGTCATTGCTATACACACACACATGAGTGTACTTTAATATTACCGTGAAATAAATGCAAACTAAATCTACACCGGAATGATATTTCTGACTTAGCTGGTGGACAGACGTTTTCACCCAAGGCCTCCCTGTTCCACTTCCTCCCACACTGCTGGTGGGAATGCAAATTGCTGTAACTGTCTTGAAGGCAATTCCGCAACAGTTAGAAAAGTGACATTTCCATTCTCCTTTGGGCTCGGCTCTGTCATTTCATCATTTACTCCAATGCCTGGCTTTCAGAGGCATAAAAGTACAAAATTGTTACTGTTTTACTGTTTGGGATTGCAAAGCACCTGGGATCCACCCATTATTCAGCCAGTGTGGCTGGCCCAGGGGAGAGTGGGAACTCAGTAGCTGAAAACAGTATGGAGAAAGGCCAAGGTGGACAGGGAAAAGCCAGGGGACACATCATGAAGTAGCCAGATGGATGGATGCAGGGAGACCAGCAGTAGCATCTGTGGCTGTGAGTGAGAAATATGCATTTTCTCATCTGTGGGAAAATCTCCAAGTGAAAACCCCACATACAGGAAAACTACAGAGCAGAGGTGGCATCAGGGCTACTTGACTTGCTGAGACAGGTGAGAGAGAGAAAGAGAGAGAGAGAGAGAGAGAGAGAGAGAGAGAGAGAGAGAGAGAGAGAGAGAGAGAGAGACCCCTCTGCCAATCAGTCTCTAAGTTTGATTCTCTGAAAGTCGACGGCATTTTCTCTACTTCAGAAAAAGACACTACACATTATCAAGGAGGGCTGGGCTGGAACCCAGAATGGAACAGGAGAATGAATAAATGAATGAATGAATGCTCACGTGTTTTTCTGGGGTCAATAAGGTGATCAACTGGAGAGAGAGAGTTATTGGCTGGAGAAATAATCCAGGAACACAATGTTTGGATCCTCAGATGAAAGGAAAACCTCAGTGTACTTCCTGAGTCTAGTTAGCAAGCCTAAGGCTGGATCCCTGTCTCCACAAGCAAGGGAACGCCAATCTGAAAGTTCTTTTCTTTTTGCTATTTATTCTGTACAGTACAGAGAATGATCTGTGATAATTTGCTTTCCATTTTAAATGAGTCTATTATGTCAACTGAAAGGTAACACCATCAAATTGGGGGGCTTGCAAATATCCATCAGAAAGTGATGGGGTGAGGGTAGGGCTGATGAGGCAGCCTGCGAGAGTTCCAGACTGGAAGTCCCAATCAGAGCAGAATGTCTCCTCGGGGGAGGCTTCCAAACAGAAGAACAAATAAGAGCAGAAAGAGATGCACAATTATCTGGCAGAGATGACTGAGGAAACTCAGTGTGGAGGTGGAGTTTCCAGCATGGAGCTTCAGGCAGAGTGTGGCACTGCCCCTCCCTCCCTCTCAACTTCCTTCCTTCTTCCTCCCACTCATACACCTCCCACTCACTCACACTCCTACCCCTCTCACACTCCTCCTTCCCCCTCCCTCCCAAGGCAGCTGATTTCTTTGTTTATCCTGGGGCAAACAATTGTAACTTTAACTGGAAACAGTTCACCTTCCAGTTGTTCCCAAGGGCACTCTGGCTTCACTCTTGGGCTTTTCTGCCGTTCTACATTTTTGCTATTATAGAGTCAGGGACCAGCCCGTTCCATTCCCTGCCCCTCCCCTGACTCCCACCACACACACAAGGGGTCTTAGATCTTTGAAATGAACACTCTGGAGTCTGGGACAGGAGAGTCCTTTTTGTTCCCAAAGTCCACTTTAAGAAGCTTAGAGAACACAAGGCAATTTGTCAATTTAAGTTATATTACTGTGTCTTAGGGTCAGGCACATCTGTAAGCATGTTGTAGATCAAGGGAGGAACTGGCAGGGGAGAGAGGTGCACTTGACAGGGAGGGAGGGGTTGATGGAGGGATTCAATGCTAGGTGGTAGCTTTGACTCTGTCCTCTGTCGTCTTGTCCTCTGAGGTTTATGGCTGATAGTGTACAACCTCTGGCTTGGTGGCTAGAGGAGGGGGCTAATTTCTGGATGTAGTTCAATGTATACCATACCCCATCTCTACTGGTCGTGGCCATATTTCCCTGTCTGTTTTTGTATGTCTTGGATATGTGCCTGGAGAGTTGCAGAGGCACCAGTGTTAACATGCACGGGGCTCCTAGCTTATGTGGTTCTCGGGGAAGCTCATCATGTGCAGGTTCTTCTACTGTCTGTGTTTTGATGTCATTTAATAGGAAAGTGAGCACAGGAGGGGCAGTGCTCTGAGCTGGTGGAAACATTTGTAGGGGGGTTGTTTGTTTTTTTGTTTGTTTTCTTTGTTGTTTTTTTTTCTGTACTCTATTGCTTCTTACAACTGAATGAGCCCTTCTTAGGACTAGGAAAACTCAGCAGAGATGTTTGTAGAGGTCGGAGATCATGCCTCGAGTTGATTGTGTTTTGAAGGGCAAAACTCTATTTTCCTCAGGGCATCAATCTTTCACCATGCTAAATGAGAAGGTAAATTTGAGCTGAAGCCTGGTGATAGCCTGGCATTCCCACCTGGCAGTTGACAAGTCAATTGTGTTTGTGTCTGGGCCTCATCACAGAGTCGGCACAGGGAGATTAAACCCAGGAGGAGGAGGAGGAGGAGGAAGAGGAGAAAGAGGAGGAGGAAGAGGAGGAAGAGGAGGAGGAAGAGGAGGAAGAGGAGGAGGAAGAGGAGGAAGAGGAGGAAGAGGAGGAAGAAGAGGAGGAAGAGGAGGAGGAGGAGGAGAAAGAGGAGGAGGAAGAGGAAGAAGAGGAGGAAGAGGAGGAAGAGGAGGAGGAGGAGGAAGAGGAGGAGGAGGAGGAAGAGGAGGAGGAAGAGGAGGAGGAGGAGGAGGAGGAGGAGGAGGAGGAGGAGGAGGAGGAGGAGGAAGCTGGCCCTTGGATGGGCATGTTAAGACATGATGGGGATGAGGTCTAGTGGTAGGTTGATATTTCCAACTTCATCTTTGAGGGGAGGGGCTTCACCCCTCTGCACAGTTTCTGGAAATTTCAGGTAAAGACACAAAGGCCTGCCCTCTCCTTTCTGAGAACAGCCCCCGTGGGCCTGCCTGAACCCCAATATCAGCCATACATCACCATATCTGAAAGATATTACTCCCTCCAGCCTCTCTACTTAGATTCAAGCACCAGTCACATCTTTGGGAACTTTGGGAAAAATGAGCATGGTGACACAGGCCTTTAATCCCAGCTCTTGGGAGACAGAGGCAGGCAGATTCTCTGTGTTTGAGGCCAGCCTGGTCTACTTAAGAGACCCTCTCTCCCAATCCCCAATCTCATAGACTGTTACAGATCAGAAAAAGCTGCTCTATTTTTCCTAGATAAAAAAACCCAACTTTTGCATACAATTTAGATTTCCATTCTTATCTCATAACAGTCTATTATGAGCAGCTCACAACACTATTGAATAGCTTCCCAAGCACTATTTTCAAAACATTTAGTATTTTTGAAGGCATCAGTTTAACAGCTTTGTTGAGGTGTGACTGATTTATGATAAACTCATATATGTAAGATGTGCAAGCAGATAAGTGTTGACATTTGTGCACACCCGTGAAGGCATCACCAATATTGTGTTGACAAAGGTCTCCATCACTCTCAAGGCTTCTCGTGACCTGAAGATTCCTTCATGCTGCTGAGTTATTGGTAGTTCATGTCTTTTTATCAATGAGTAGTACTCCATGGTATCAATATATCTACTGAACAGCTCAGGTGTGACTGTACTGGTTCCAATTTGGGGCTGGGGTTCACATGACATCAAAGATTTGTGTGTGGACATTTTTTGCATTGAAACAAAAGTGCCTCCCGTTGTCAGAAATATCTATGAGTGCAGTGGATGGGTCCTATACTTTGTGTATTTTAAGAAGCCAAGGAAATGATTTTCAAAGTGGTTTCATTCTCTCTGTCTCTGTCTCTGTCTCTGTCTCTCTGTCTCTGTCTCTCTCTCTCTCTCTCTCTCTCTCTCTCTCTCTCTCTCTCTCTCTCTCTCTCTCTCTCTGTGTGTGTGTGTGTGTATGTGTGCTTCCACATAGCATAGCCATTAACTACCCCTTGCTTCTGAGCTAAGGGGGGGACCTTGTGAGCTCCTCCCCTCTCCACACAGGAATGCTGACTGGCTTGATCCTGTGTGTGTCTTGTACATGTGACTCCAGCTGCTGTGAGTTCATGAGTGCAACAGCATGTTGTATCTAGCCGACATAGCTTCATAACACTCCTCCTATCCTCTGACTTTTACATTCTTTCTGTTTCTTTGTCTTTATCTGTGATGTGTCTTAGCCCTGTGTAGGGAATGGCTTTGTTGTAGATGTCCCATGTAGAACTGAGAGATCACAGGCATTTATTCCTGGTACTTTAACCGATTAGTAACATGATATTTAGCTAAACAACAGTAATAGATTTTCTCTATATGACTTTCCCACCTAAGGGATTTTGATTAGGCTTATGATGTCTGGTGTGAATTTCCTCCTGTGGAGCAGGCATCAAATCCAATGAGAAAACAGATAGTTTCCTCACCAACAGTCATGCCCTTAGTGTACCAATGGGTGTATCTTACCTGACAGGTTGATATTATAGCATAGATGATTCATCACTGATGTCTTCTCCCACAGTGGCCTGCATGATACCTTATGACAACCATGAAAGCTAGCCAGAAGGAAAGAAGCTTCCAGGTCATTTCCAAATCGGTTTCTCTGTGTTCTAAAACAATTAACGTGTGTGGTGTCTTCAACAATAGGACCTTCCCATCAAGTTATGGACGACAACCATGAATCTTGGTAATAACATGCATTGTTTTGGAGGCCTCTGGGGCTTCCCTGATCAATAATTCACCGGAAGATACTCCTCCCAAAGCACTGATATTTTTCTTTAGCAACCCATGTCTTCTGAAAACAGCATTGTCTACCCAGGCAGGTAGACCTCTGTATAAAAATCCTTTAAAAATTATGTTTTAAAGTTGGCTTACAGGGTAACGGGTTAATATTAGGGGTTTTCATCCACTCTTGGTTTTAGTTAACCTCTGTTCCAACACATCCTTCTCCTCTACCCAGCCCCCATTCCATCCCCATTTGAATTTTAACTTCTAGAACACACCCTCTTTTATATCATTACTTTTGGCATACATTTGTAAGTTTCATAATACACTGATTTGTAGAAATAGTTTATTTTGAAAGAGATTTAAATCGTAAGAAAAGCTTACATATTTACCTGGGAGCATGCCATCCACAAAGTTCTTTGCTCCCTTTTGGGGGGTCCATGCTTCTCTCACCATCTCCTCCTGCCTGAAGAACCACCTCTGCATTTCTTAGTCTATGGGTCTTCTGGTGAGGATGAATCCCTTCAGCTTATTTCTCTATCTGAAAACATTTATTGTGCCTTTACTTTTGAGAATATTTTCCTTGAGTCTGGAGATCATGGTCGACAGCTTCATTTTCTGTTTCTGCTCCCGGAAATGTTGCTTCATGGCCTCTCTCACTCCTGCATTGAAAGTTGAGGTTGTCAACAGACTGGCTCCTCTGTCTATCACATGTCGTTCTCTCTGACTCAGAGGGTGTTCTTGTCGCTTTGGTTTGAGTCCCTTGGTTTCTTGTTTCTTGGTTTCCATTTGTTTGTTGGTTTAGGTTCCTTTTGAATGTGGCTCACCAGCTTTTTGAGTTTGTGTACTGAGAGTACTTAACACATTTGGAAAACTTTCAACCACGATTGCCTGAAATACTCTTCCAGTTATTCTACCTCGGCTGCTTAGCCTGCCACAGGCACGGATGTTCTCTATTGGCTTTTCTCCTACTGTTGCTTTTCTCAGCATGATTTCTAATAGTCATACAATATTTTATCTCATGTTTTTCAATTTGTTTAACTGTCTCTTTTATTTGGGCATATAATTGGTTTTTATGTTTTATTATTCTATCATCAATATAATGGAGAAGGATATTTTTGGAGAGAATATGTTCCAGATTCCTCAAAGTACAAATCATGAGATAATTTGTTTGAAATCCTCGGTGCACACCCACAGTGTGATAAGCTGGGTAGAGATAAAGGAATGGTGTGTGTTATTTTACAAAAGAGTTTGATTATTTGCCATATGCAGTGCGGGAGAAAATCCACTTATGTAGCCTTTGTAGGGACGCTTTCAAGTATAATCATTCCCATGAGAATAAATATATGTATCCTTGTGTGTGTGTGTTTGTGTGCATGCATGCACTTGTTACCAGAATGAATAATCTGTTGCTTATTTTTAGTTTTGAGAATGTAACATTGGCTCCACAAATGCAAGAAAATGCTCAAATGTACAAGGATAACATGTTATCATATCTTCTAGGTTTTGGTTTACAGTGCTTGGTATTTTTGTCACCCTTTAAAGGACATCTAGGTGACACCATTCAAAGACAGAAAAATATAATGATATCTATAATAGGGGATAATTATGATATAGGTATCTTTATGCATATATACAAATATAGTGAGACCCATGTTTTGTGTAATTTTAATGTACTAGCTTAATAAAAGAAAAATAGTGATGTCTATTAAAAGGATAAATCTATTGGTTAACATCATATTTGTACATGAGCAGTGGTGTGATTCTAGTGTCATTGACAAAGGACTTTCTCCTTTCCAGCTGGTGTACCACGACCTCACACCACCAAGTCTGAATGCAATTTATACACTCTTAACTGTATAATTTTAAACAAAAACACTGGACTTCTACCTTTAAATTATATTATATTATATGTATTACATTATATTATGCTATTTAAAAATATTATTCAAGCTTACTGAAGTAATCTCATTAGGCAATGATTTTTCTTTCTCTAACTTCTGCTTCATGCTTTGCTTCTGTGGCTAGATCCTATGAGTCAACACAGGATACCAACAGTGGCCGAAGCTGTCTTGGCCTGTACCCCTACAAGAGAGCATCACAGACTCGCAGTCTTATAAGCAAGATGAACTTCTTATGGATTTGGAGACATAAGTTCAAGATCAAGGCACTCACAGATTCATGTTTGTCCAGGCCCTCTGCATGACTTATAGGTAACATCTTCTCAAATGTAGGAAGGAGGGGCTCTCCTATATTTCTTTTGTCAAGGTGCTGTCCCTGTGCACAAAGGCTCCATTTATCACCCAACCCCATCCCAAAGGTCTCTTAACACATGCCATCACCTTAGAGTTAGGCTTCAACACTAATTTTTGGGAGACACAGACAAAACAGAGGCATCTTAATTTAGTTACCAATTTTAAAGAAAACTTTTGCATCATTTAAATGTTAGAACTAAATTGTTGGGGTACATTGTGTGAAGATGTGTCACTGTATATTCAATTCTTAATTCTAGGTGTTTCTCTGTATATTCAATTCTTAATTCTAGGTGTTTCTCTGTATATTATTTCTGTATGGGCAGAGAGATAAATGATGGCAGGATTCTGGTATTGCCATTTCTATGGCCTCTTACCAGGTTTTTGATTTAGTAAATATTCATCCTTTCTCACCTCCCTAAGGCAATCTAGAATTGTATCTGATTGGCTGTAAGAAAGATCTGATGGCCAATGGCTGGGCAGGAAGTGAAACTTCCTGGGCAGAGAGGAATTCTGGGAGAAGAACAGAGATGGAGAGACTCACCAGGGACATGGAGGTGAACAGAGGGACCACAGTGGAGTGAGAGAGGTAGAACTGGCTGGGTGGCAGGACATGACACCAGGATTAGTTGGGTTAAGTTTAGAATTGTGAGATTTTAGAGCATACGCTATTGGTGTTCTGTTCAGGAACTTTCCCCCTGTACCGATGTCCTCAAGGGTCTTCCCCACTTTCTTTTCTGTTAGCTTCAGAGTGTCTGGCTTTATGTGGAGGTCCTTGATCTATTTGGAGTTGAGCTTAGTACAAAGGAGACAAGGATGGATCAATTCTCATTCTTCTGCATGCTGACCTCTAGTTGAACCAGCACCATTTGTTGAAAAGGCTATCTTTTTTCCATTGGATATTTTCAGCCCCTTTGTCGAGGATCAAGTGGAGAATTGACAAATGGGACCTCATAAAATTACAAAGTTTCTGTAAAGCAAAGGACACCATCAAAAGAACAAATCAGCAACCAATAAATTGGGAAAAGATCTTCACCAAACCTACATCAGATAGAGGGCTAATATCCAATATATACAAAGAACTCAAGAAGTTAGACCCCAGAAAACCAAATAACCCTATTAAAAATGGGGTACAGAGTTAAACAAAGAATTCTCACCTCAAGAACTTCGGATGGTGGAGAAACCTCTTAAAAAATGCTCAACTTCATTAGTCATCAGGGAAATGCAAATCAAAAAAACCCTGAGATTTCACCTTACACCAGTCAAAATGGCTAAGATTAAAAACTCAGGAGACAGCAGGTGTTGACGAGTATGTGGAGAAAGAGAAGAGAAACCCTACTGCTGGTGGGGTTGCAAATTGGTACAACTACTCTGGAAATCAGTCTGGCAGTTCCTCAGAAAACTGGGCACTTCACTTCCAGAAGATCCTGCTATACCACTCCTGGGCATTTACCCAGAGGATTCCCCAGCATGTAATAAGGATATGTGCTCCACTATGTTCATAGCAGCCCTATTTATAATAGCCAGAAGCTGGAAAGAACCCAGGTATCCCTCAACAAAAGAATGGATGCAAAAAAATGTGGTATATATATACACAATGGAGTACTATTCAGCCATTAGAAACAATGAATTCATGAAATTCTTAGACAAATGGATGGAGCTGGAGAACATCATACTAAGTGAAGTAACCCAGTCTCAAAAGATCAATCATGGTATGCACTCACTAATAAGTGGATATTAGCCTAGAAAATTGGAATATCCAAAACATAATCCACACATCAAATGAGGTACAAGAAGAATGGAGGAGTGGCCCCTGGTTCTGGAAAGACTTAGTGTAGCAGTATAGGGCAAAACCAGAACAGGGAAGTGGGAAGGGGTGAGTAGGAGAACAGGGGGAGGGAAGGGGGCTTATGTGACTTTCGGGGAGTGGGGGACCAGAAAAGGGGAAATCATTTGAAATGTAAATAAAAAATATATCGAATAAAAAAAAAGAATTGTGAGATTGCCCAGCAAAAGGCCTACACTTTAAAATATTAAAAAGCCCATGTGTTATTATTTATATCACTAGTGGGTCCAAGATAGTCCCACTATAATAGATATTTGCTTTGCTTGAATGACACCTAACTATATAACTTGGCCTATTGTCAGTCCATCCGTCCATCTGTCAGCCTGTCCGTCCGTCAACCTGTCAGCCTGTCCGTCTGTCTGCCCGTCTGTCTGTCTGTGAGAGTGTCTTACTTTGCATCCCAGTCTGACTTGGAACTGACAATCCCTGTCCCCCAGACTCCTATGTGCTGGGTTTGCAGATGTGACTTATATGGTCGTTCATCTGTGCTGATGCTCCAAGAAATCACAGCAATGTTTGCTAGGCATCCTTACTTCTGGCATCCCCAGGGATCATGATCCATCCCCATCTTTGAGATAAAGACAGTGCAGAGGTCAGAGATTAGTGAACCCAAGTGTCAGCCATAGCCACAGTGGAGCGCCTGTGCAGTGGGGAACCAGGCTGGACCTAAGCTCCTGGTGTACTGCTTGGGCGGCCCGGGGACCCAGCTTTATAGAGGAACTTCTGTGGCTGACAGCTGGGAAAAGAAAAGAAGCACGAAACAGTGAAAACCCTTTCAATGTGCATCTGAAAACAGTCAAAACCTTGTTCTGACACAAGCAGAGACAGCAGACAGTGGCTGACCCTATCCTTGACATAACCTGTGTCCCTCTCAGAATGTGTCTTCTCCAGGCCTTTCTATGTCATGTGCTACCTCTGCCCTTTAAATTCCATACATTTTTCCCTTCTGCAAAGTCCCTTGCTGTTATTTAAAGACACAAGCTGCACCTTTATTCTGAGAAGCTGATCACTTAAGTTTGACCCAGTGACTTAAGGCCAAGGCTTGGCCTCCTTGTTTACAGTCATGCTGCAAAGTCAGTCAGTGCTCCTTAGTGCTGCCACAGGGTCCTCAGTTAGGACTGAGAGAGGTTGCCCCGTGTCTGTATCCCCTGTACATTGTAAGCTCAGGTCCTCTGTGTATAGGACCTGTGGAGAGCCTCCCACTCCCACTGTGGGATGCTCTAGAGTTGGCCTCGTTAGACTGTGGGGACACTCTGTAGTAAAACACAAACTGCATGAGGCACTTTGTCAAGACTCACGTTAAGTAATTGCTGCTATTGAGGTCAAATGAGATTTCACTTAAATTAATTAAAGCTACAGGATCCAGACGGGATGTGATGAAATTATTATTTTCTCACCTTTACAGCTCTGCACAGGCCTGGAGAGACTCCAATTAGGACTTCAGGGAGGGGAGGGATTCCTGTCTGTTAAAATTAAGCTTGCATAGTACTGGACAGAACATCTGCTAAATTGTGATTAGCCAAATTCCCCAAATTTCATTTGGACTGATGCTAAAAGGACACATTTGCCAAATAATGATCAAGACAGATGCTCCGATTCCATGATCATATTTGCAAGAACAGTTTACTGGAAGTCAGAATGTCATTAGACGGAATGAAAGCTAAGTGGCACATGGCCCCGTTCTCCATCGAAGTGAGCAGCAGACAGCAGCTGAGATCTGAGTGGGCCGCTGTGGAGCCCGCTGGACTTTCTAGGCTGAGTACAATGCTTTCACTACGAATCTCCATTTCCACCAATATTTCCCCCAAGAGATACTTGGGGACCATCCATTATTATGGAATATACACAGTTACATCGTCAAATGTTCTAACTTTAACCCCCAGGCCACACAGCCCAGGCTGTGCAACAGACATTGAGGGGGCAAGTATCTCACATCAGTAACAATCTGAACCCCAGTGTAAGTCAACACTGTGAGTTTAGCTCACAGCTGTGTGCGGACTAAGTGCATGCTGCAGACACAAGCATTTTCTCCCATGGTGACACCGGCCAGAGGATTCAGGAAGGCACTGCTGGTGTGCTGACTTGGTGCTACTTGTTGTAGGATATTTGATCACATGGTGACCCCTGACTGTGTTAATTACTGAAAAAAAAAAACCTGTTTCTAGTGTGGTGTAGCTCAGCCTTTAGCACACTCCTTTAATCCCTCTGGCTGGAATACAGACACACTCTTAGTACACACCTTTAATTCCACACAATGGCGATAACTTTAGTTTGTCGAAAGAGACACCTTTGTTTGAAAGTGATATCTAATTGAGTGGCAGACAAGACAAAATACGATATCCCCAGCTCTCACAAAGGAGAGGAAAGGGAGGCTACTTAGAAAAAGAAAGTAGGCAGTTTTGCCAGGAGGGCTTTACAGAGACAGGTTGAAGAGAGAACAAGCCAGAGAAAAGACAACAAGCCAGAGAATGAAGAAGAGCCAGGAGATTAGAACAGCTTGTCAGTTAATTATGACCTTTCCTGAACCTCAAAGAGTTATTACAAATCACTGAGGGGAGCGGCCTCGTTGAGGCTCCAGCCTTGGTCTGGTACCCAAGGTGGCCACTTCAATGAGAGAGAGAGAGAGAGAGAGAGAGAGAGAGAGAGAGAGAGAGAGAGAGAGAGAGAGAGAGAGAGAGAGAGAGAGAGAAGTGAATTTGAACTTGCAGTCTGGAGCCCGCTTGGCTGAGTGGCCTGGCTTTGGATTTCATGTTCTTTTTCTTCAAAGTGCTTAAATGATAGCTGGGCTGGGCGGGCTGGAGCTGAGGTAGCAATGGGATGGAGGCCAGGGCTGCACTCAGCAGTAATTAGATGGTGAGCCCAGGCTATTTTGGCGTTGGCCAAATATTTTTAATATGTGCTAAATGGCAGCAATCAGCTTTATCTTAATTGCCTCTGCATTAGGTTAGCAGGTGAGCAATAATGTGAATATAAAAACTGGCTCTGTGGAGGCTCGTGACAAGGAGGACTGAGGGATTCGGAGCCCGGCTGGAAGGAGCCTTGGATAGCTCGTGTCTGTGGAGATTTCGTTCAGGTTCCTGCTGCTGCTCTGGCCTCTGCTGGTTCTATTTTATTTCTGATCTCGGAAGGGTCCTGCTTGTCTATGCGGAGGCTCCCAGCAGCTTGCCCTCTCTGGACCCCCTCCTCTCATTTCTGCACCCTGGTCACAACTGGTGCTTTGATTTTTTTTTTTTGTCACCCTCTGCCACACCAAATCATCTCAGTATATTTTCTCTAAATTCTCAACCAAATTAGTCTCTTAACAATGCTTGCAAAATTTATATCCTGTGTCCGAGCTCTGCCCAGGGGCATCACCTGCTCCAGGCATTTGGCAGCTATCAGCAGAGGGCCCCCATGGCCCCAACTCTTGAAGCCTAGGCTTTGCTGCAGGATCCCACCTTCTTCTGTGAATTGTCTTTGTGCCAGGCTTTCCTGTGTCTTTGGTTGTTTGTATTTCAGATTTAAAGACGTAGAATGCTTTGAGTGTGTATGTGTACATTTGGCTGCAGGCTAGATACATTTCCACGAGGAAAGGCACTCCTCCGAGGAAAGCCTAACTCTGCTCTAACTATTTGCTACAGTCTGGATGGCTTTGTCACTCCAAATCATGTGTAAAAATTCCCTGAGCTCTTAGGAGGCAGGGCATTTGGGGGAGACTGGGTTCTGATGACAGAATTCTTGTGAGTGGGATGATCTGACTGGTAAGAAATATTCCCCAGCTGGTAGATCTAGCCTTGGTGGTGGTGGAGGGAAACTGAACCATAGGGTTTCTAGCCTTTCCTGAGGGCTTGTCCATTGGTATATTCAAATTGACAGTGTTAGGTGGGACGGAGTGATCACACAGGGGCTGGTCCCTTATCCCCCCTTCCTCTCTTCTTTCCTTCTGTCCTGCCTTCTCTTCTTGTCTCCAGGCTGCTCCATTTTTGGCGGCCCTAAGATGAACAGCCTCTGCTCTGTGTTCCTACTGCCATCCTGCTTATGTTCCTCTCAGGCCCAAGTTAACTAAGTCAGAGGCCATAAATGGAGGCCTCTGAGACCGAGCCAAAGGAAACTGTGCTCCTCTAAGTTATTTTCTCTGTTATTTTGTCACAAAGGAAAACTGCTCTGCTCTCCCCTGCCACCAGGCAATGGCAGTGAAAACATGTCATCTACAACCAGAACACAGACCTCAGTAGGTCATAGTTCTGTTGGAACCTTGGTTTTGGACTCCTTGATTACAGAAATGTAAGGAATAAGTTTGTCTTGTTTACAAGCTGCCTATAAAATATAGACATCTCCCCATTTTGTGAGAGTAGTTTCTGTAGTCAGGGATGATGTATAAAAGCAGAGATGGCGAGTCCTCTCTCCAGTGAGTGGTGCCAGGAACATTTACCTTAAAATTGGACCAAGGGAAAAAAATAAACTGAAAATGGATTAAAGACTTAATTGTAAGACACGTAAGTCTATAAATTGCTAGAAGAAAAGGGAAAGCTCCTTGGGTTGGTGTTATATCAAAACACCACTTTGTGCACCTTAAATAAAGACAATTACAATGATTTAGGAGAGACTGGGGAAGGCTCAGTGGGTAAAATGTGTGCCACTCTTGGTGGTTTGCATGAGAATGGCTCCCAAAGGCCCCCATAGACTCATATATTTGAATGTTTGGTCCCCACTGTTTGACAAGGCTTAGGAAATGTGGCCTTGGTAGGAGGAGGCACGGAGTTGGCCTTTGAGGTCTCGAAGCTCTCTTTGCCTTGCCCTTGTGGGTCCAGATGTGAGCTCTCAGCTACTGCTCTAGCACCGTGCCTGCCTACCTGGTGCCATGCAGGTCACAATGCAGTCATCGTCTAACCTGCAGAAACTGTGAGCCCTCAAGTAAACTCTTCTACATGTTTCCTCAGCCATGGTGCTTCACGTCAATGGAAGAGTAACTAAGATCATCACTCAAGTGTGAGGTACTGAGATGGAGTCCCAGCACCCATATAAGAACCGGGTGTGCAGTTCCCACTTGTAAAACCAGTGCTAGGGAAGTAGAGGCTGGAGGATCCCCAGGCTTTCCTGACTAGCCAGTCTGGTCAACTTGGTCCATACATGCTAATGCTCCAGGTTAGTATATACCAACGCATAATCAAATTCTCTCTCTCTCTCTCTCTCTCTCTCTCTCTCTCTCTCTCTCTCTCTCTCTCGTGCAGATTTAGACCCTCAACCACATTCCTTACACCCCCACAGACTTCTTGCCAACAGTTTGTCTCTGGATAGTGCTAAAAATGATCTTAGGAGCTAGAATTTGGTTTTCTCAATGCTGACTCTGAAGGCTTCTGACTTCAGCTACACATGTCACAGACATCTGCATTGGAAGGACAAGCCTTTGAGTTTGTCCTGCCATCCAGCCCATCGTAGCTTCAGACTGTAGGGAAGAAAAAGTAATTTTGCAGCTGCTGAGGATGGGACTTCCCTCACCACCCACGGACACTAGTGGGGAAGCCGGAACATGGAAGGATTGAAGATATTCAAATCTTGTCTTCTGCCATCTGATCAGTGGGCCCATATACATCACATCAGTATTGAAAAGCTCTTTGTTTCCAGATGACAATAACATATTTACAGAGCTTAAGGAGTGACTGGCTTCTCTTTTACTGAAGGTATGCTTGGTACTATTTCAGGGTCTGTGTCTCTGATTTTATTTGCTTCCATATCTAGCTCCTGACTAGAATGTAGCAAAGAAAAGAGAAAGATCAGCTTTCATATTTAGAAAGCCTGTGGCACAGAAGGATATGGAAAAAATTAAAATATATTTACATATATGGATAACAAACATGTATAGATTCATAAATATATCATTTTATTTACTTTTGATTAAGTAATAAAGTGAGATGTTATTTGAACTGAGAAAGGATGAGAGAAAATTGGAAAAAGAAACAAAGTAGGAGATATTTTTACAAAATATGGCAATATGGAAATATGTTATTTCCAGGAAGAGCTAGAGGGCTTTGGCTTTGTAACATGATTCAAAAATACCTTTCTCAGTGGTATAATTTTTTCCAAATTGTAGCCTATTTGATATAAACTCATAAAACATTTGTGTCTTGGCTCAAGACAAAGATTTTTTTCCAGCTAAATATGATAAAAGTGGAGAAAGGTTAAGGAAGTATTTTTATAATGCAAGTAAAATGAAGGCACAACTTGTAGACCATGGAAGAGGAAACTGCTTTGTTGTGGTATGTCTGCAATTCCCAGAAATTACGACTCTGAGGCTCTATCATATTTACAAACACCTTGGCATAACCTTTGGCTCTGTTTCTGATTAGCTCATAACTTAAGTTCCCATTTGCTTTAATCTAAATTCTGCCACGTGGCTGGTTACCCCTGCTCAGCCTTCATGTGTCTGTCCTCCTTCATGTCCTGGGCTAATGTTCCTGTGCTTGACTCTATCCCAGTGTCCTTTCTGCCTATCGGATGTCCCACCTTCTTTTCTACCCTTTCCTATAGGCTATAGGTTTTTAAATGACAGGTGATGTATCCATACAAACGAATTTCCCTCTACACTGATTGGCTGGCTCTTTGATATTAAATGACTGACTCACAGTTGCAGATTAAAAATAATTACCATGGCCTAAGAACCATAGAACAGTGGGCCAAGTGCTCCAGAATTAGAGAAAATTCACCCCTACCCATAATGTTCTCTCCAGGCTTAAGGGGATAGGCTGGCTGAGGGTTGCTTTTTCTCAAGAAGCTACTGCTTGAGTCACATGCTCTCTACTTCTAAAAATGCCCTCCTAGGTGCTCCCAGATAGTGCTCTGCTAGTGGGCTTCAAGCAGTCTGTCAAGTTGAGACAAAAACTGTATCACCACAGGTGAGCAGAAGAGAGGTGACAATTGCCCAGAAGATAGCATGGTCAGGAGCTAGGAGGCCACTTAGTTGGGGCAAGAAGAAAGCTGTGCAGATTTACAGGATGGGATCCAAGTGTTTCAGGTCTCTTAGCATTCCAGATTGCCCTGTGGTCACTAAGCCTTGGTCTACCATGTCGTCCAAGAGCTGTGTGGTTCCAAGTGTTCACGTACATTCCAAGGTGTCTCCAGGGACAGATACTAAGGGTCCCTGAGGCTGCCCCTAGGCTGGACCAATAAGCAGGAGATGGTGCCATAGTCTATATTCAAATGTACTTCCTTTGGAGGAAATGTTGAGGCTGGGGAGATGCTTCTGCTACACAAACATGAGGAACTGAGTTCAGATCCCCAGCACCTAAGCAAAAGACAGATGCAGTGATGTGCATCTGTAAAACCAGCACCAGTGGAAGAAGGGACTTGTGGATGCCTGGAACTGCTTGACCAGCCAAGCTCTCTGAATGGATGGGCTTCAGGTTCAGTGAGAGATGGTCTGAATATGTAAACCTGGAAACAATGGGTTAATTCCCCTCCCCCACAGCTATAGCATTCGAGGAACCTTCCAGGGTAGCCCCTATGCCATTCTCCCTCCCCCTACTTCTATGATGGTGTTCCTCCACCCATCCCTTCCCATCTCCCAGCACTCGATTCCCCTACACTGGGGCATCTATCAAACCTTCATAGAACAAAGGACTCTCCTCCCCTTGATGCCTGACAAGGCAATCCTCTGCTACATATGCAGCTAGAACCATGTGTGCCCCTTGGTTGATGGCTTAGTCCCTGGGAGTTCTGGGAAGCCTGGTTGGTTGATATTGTTCTTCCTATGAGGTTGTAAACCCCTTCAGCTCCTTTAGTCCTTTCTCTAGCTCCTCAGTTGGGAACTGCAAGCTCAGTCCAACTGTTGGTTGTGAGCATCTGCCTCTGTCTTTGTAAGGCTCTGGCAGGGCTTCTCAGGAGACAGTCACATCAGGCTCACCAGGAACCCATCTTGCAGCAGTCCCAGGGGGATCTGTTGGTGCCTGTGGCTCCTGACTGGGCTCACTCAGGGGCTATTTGATTAGCAGTCTTGATGGTCAAAGCTTTTCCTTCTCCTCCCAATTATAGGTGGACTTAGAACAGTTTGCTACAGATTAATTCTCATTCTCAGTGTGAAATGTTTGGTATGCAAATCTACTTCCTTAACAGCCATCTTTTATTTGCCAGTGTGGCAAGCCTTTATTTGTTTCTATTACAAAACCAGATCCCTGAAACTCTAAGTTCTTAATATTTTGAAATTTCAATTATCCACCCCGATCATATCTCTATCTGCACTCCCATTTGCATGCAGGGAGAGCAGCTGTAAACAAAAGCACCTTTTGAAGTGAGGAGAGTTACTGGAATCTCTAGCAGGAGCCCTTAGTTGCCAGAGAGAAGTCATTTCCATAGCAAGACAGAAGAGGGCCAGTGGGAATGCAGGTCCCTTGGAGGATCCTGACCCTGCTTCTCTGAGTGTCCTGGAGGGTCCCAGGTGGACCATGTGGAGATGGTACGCCTGTGAATTATAGAGTTTACTACTCTTGGACCTGTACACCAATACATACAGCTGCACATTTTAACGGCACTTGAAGTCAGAGAAACGCACTTCTAGAAAACCTATGGCAAAAGCTACACGAACGATCAGATACTATTTCCAGAAGGACTGAGCAGGAATTTGGGCTCACTCCACAGTGTAACTCCTGGGCTGGGTAAATGAGGGACATAGACAGCTGGCATTTAATGCTAAGGACAGAGCAGGGAGTGCTGCCCAGGGGATGTGACTACAGGGAAGGCAGGTGTCTGGGCCTGGATTTCAGTCTTTAGGTGAATGATAACCTGTTGCCCTGCCTTGCAGCCATTATATGGCTCCTGAAAGTCAGGATCTCTACCCAACCAGATCCCAGTCATAGGTGCCAGAACTGTCTCAGCTGATTCATTAGTACCACAACCAGGATGGTGGCATCGTGGGACTTAGAGAGTGGGTTGAGGTTGGTCTGTGAGGAAGGTGTGGGGTGGGACCTCTAGGCTGCTTCCCAGCCAGGATGCCATCTTTCCCAGGGCTCCCTCTAGGTGGAGCTGGACTGTAGCTGGGGCTCCTGTCCTGTGAGTCACATCAGCCAGCTGAGCTTTAGTCCTGTGCAGTGCCCACGTGTCCATGCGTGAAACTGAGGAGTAGATGAAGGAACATAACCATATTATACTGAAGATCTTAGGTCTTACAGAAAAAGCCCTCTTCCATGGGCACAGTGAACTTTCCAGAACCTTTCTCTGTAGGGAAAGTGAGTGTTCCGGACTCTTTCTCCATGGGTAGGGTGAGTGTTCTAGACCAAGCTCATGGGAACAGTGAGTGTTCCTGACACTACCTTCATAGGGACAGTGAATGTTCTTGCTCTTCCTCCACAGAAAAGTGAGACTGAAGACTGTTTCTGACAGCGAACTCTCCTGAGAGCAAGGCACCTCAGCCATGCCCAGACTTACTGCATGAGGCCAACACTCCGCTGTCTAGGAACTGGTCCAACCCTTGAGGTCACTGTAATGAGCAAGGCTGTTTGTGCTCTGGCGAGTTAGTGTCCTGAGAGCTGGTCTGCAGATGGCATCCTAGTCCAGATGATGATCCCAGCTGCTCAAAGGGATAAACCATAGCGTCTCAACCAATGACAGGCATCTCCTGCTCCTGCCCCTCCCTACTTAGGACCTGGTGACCTGTTCTGTGTGCTTATGCCCCAGGCACCATCCAGATGGGAGCTTAACCAAAATAGCTGGAGGAGTGGAGGACCTTCAAGGTCTTAGGGGTTTGAACATAGGGCCTACATTATACAGACAGTATAAGTCACTCAGCATCCACCTTGGTTAAGGCATGGTCCCAAGGCTGGAGTGAGCACACTAGAGGTGCCTGTAAATAGTTAGCACTGGAGTTGGACCTACCCTGCCCAGGTGAGAGGGGGCAGGCTCTCAGCCACTGTCCTGTGGCTGGAGCGAGCAGAAAGCTAGGCCTCAATTTTCCTTCTAGAATGCAGACTGACAGCAAACAAAAGAGTTGTCAGGGTAAAGCAACCAATCCAGGGCTTCAGAAGGCCAAGGCTATGGTAAACGTTGCCTGATGCTTAGAGTCCATCTAAGCAGCGCCATGGGCAGGAAGAGGGAGCCAAGAGTGTCCCGAAAGAGGAATCTTTATTCTGATGATGGGCCAATTTTCTACCTCTGTTCTTTCTCTGTTTGTTTTGTTATTTGAAATTTTCTTTAGCAGTTTGCCAGGCTTGGTATATTTCTTTGTTTCCCTGTTTTTCATCTGTGCATAGATTACATGTTTTCAGCAGCATCTGCTGTGAATTTTAATTACGAGGCTCAACTCAAAGGGAGCCTCACAAAGCGACCTGCATCGTTAGCAGTCCAGGGCCATGTTTATGGCGCAGACGGAGGCAGCACAGTGCATTGGGAGACTTGGAAGTCAGACAAAGGAAATACAACCCCACAGTTCTCCCCTTGTCTTGCTGCCCCCTCCCCCACATAAGAAGCATTTGTAGCAAGGGACCAATACGCATTAAATTACTCTTGGTTTTTGTTTTTCTCCAATAATTGTCCTTTGGTTCTTTGAGGTAACATCACAAAACCCTGGAAGCTTTTAAAGTAGCAGCCTGGGATCGGCGGGTAGACTGTTGGAAAATACATGTCTGTGTTTGCTTGTTTCAAATTACAAAAATAAGCTTATAAAATGCCATAAAATCTGGCTGTGATTACTTATTAGCTTAGGAAGGCTTTCTGGGATACATGGAATTGAGTCCCCCGAGGTCATCCTTATGTCGGTACTGCTGGTTCTGTGTAGCTCAGCATGGAAGCCCAGGGGGCCCTGCTCACATAGGCATGTCAAGCCAGGCTGCTGGCGTTCAACACCTGGGGTCAGTCCTCCTGCTGGATAGGGCAGGGAGAGCATGCTCCTGCCACAGAACACATTCCCAACAGAGCAGATTGTGTCTATCTTGGTCATTTGTACAATTCAGCCCCATGAGTGCATTTTATTTCAAAGTGTCTGTTTGGAAGACACAATTATGCAGTCAGAATGTGCCTGCTGTCATAGAGAAGAGAGCTGGGACTGGA
The DNA here is from genome assembly GCF_947179515.1 of Apodemus sylvaticus. NCBI lineage: Eukaryota > Metazoa > Chordata > Mammalia > Rodentia > Muridae > Apodemus > Apodemus sylvaticus. The sequence goes on along the minus strand of NC_067472.1, from coordinate 67,721,224 downwards.
AGATGGGCATTACATCCCTTGAAGCCCTGGACTATGTCTGCACTTCTGGTTAGGGGGGCACTATGCCTCCTCGGGGGCATGGCTGCTCTTGACATGAGGCTTTTTCTTTTTTTATGGAGGCATTAACAAACATCTCACCCCAACAGGGCACCAGCAACAGACAAAGGATTCTATGAGTATCAAGCTTATTGCAGGAGTATGGGGTGAAGGGTCGCTACAGGGCTATGGGCAGTCCCAAAACAACCACTAAAACATCTTACCATACTGTAGATGATGACTTCCCCATAGCGGCAGAGATGTGCTCCTCTTCCTTCAGCTTACCATCTACGTCGTGCCCACTGTAACACCTGCCCACGTGTAATGGGGCTAGAATCATACATAGCTGGGAACAGGGTTTAGGAGTGAGGTGGCTGGAATCTCAAGGGAGGGTCTAATGACCCTTTCTAAGCTCTCCTACAAGGGAATATCAACAGGCACAACAGTTTTGAAGATCTATTGTGCCTTAAACAAACTGTCAATGTCTATTGGAGTCCTCAAGATGGATCAACAGGTAAAGGTATTTTATGTGCAATCCTGATCATCTGAGTTTGATCCCTAGAATCTATGTAAAGATGAAAGGAAGGAACCAACACCACAGTGTTGGTTTCCTGACAGCCACACACATGTTTCAGCATTTTCTCTCCTCCCCCACAACATACAATTGCATAATAATAGTAAATAATTTGTACAAATATAGAAATGGCCACACATGTGCAATAGCGTGTTGTCCCCACACATACATCATGCATACAGTAATATCTGTTACTATTGATGGCAATAATGTTCTACAACACAAGACCTGTGGCATTGATCTATGGAGGCTATGAAGGAACCCAAGGCAGATGTTAGGTAATGTTTGACAAACTGAATTCTCTTTTCTCCTGAGAACCAGGCCACCAGGGGCCCAACAGCAGCTTATATGAACCCCAACACCTGTTGCCTCTGCAGGACAGTGTACAACATAGTGCACCAGTATCAACTGTCACTGCCATACCTCCTGCATGGTGCCTGCTCTAGCAAATGTGATCCCACCTGCCAGGTACCTGGACTAGAGCCATGGTAACATTGAGACTGGCCAAGATCACATGGCCTTCGTGTGACAAGAAATGGTGGAGGGTTGAAGCCCAGTCATCTGCCCTAGAGCCTAAGAGGGTAGTGGCTTTTCAGCTTTCTCATTTGGGCTCTATGTCAAATGAGCTCATCGACTGTCATCAGTGTCCCTCTACTCATCTCCAGTAAGGCCCCTCTGTGCTGTCCCTGACCTCATTGTAGTTGCTGGACATACAACTAGAGATTGTGTGGATTTTGAGTGGCAGGCCATCCAGTCCATATTGCCCTGTCAATAACCTAGGGAATGAGAACATTTCCCACATTACTTCCTTATTCTTCCACCAGTGTGCTAGGCATGCATTTGGCTATGAAGCATGGATCTCTATGGCCTGGATTCCTGTTCTTGTGTTATTATTTCCTGAAACCTCTGCTTTCCCCATACCTCATAGGAGGATTGTTCAGTCTCCAGGAATGAATGCCACATAGGTAGGAGAAATTTGCCTCAAGTGATAACTTTGCCTCACAGGAAGCAGCATATTTATTAACTAGAACTGACACCTGTTTCCTGTAGTGAAATCTTTAAGAATTCTGGAATTTGGGTTTCTTTAAAACACAGAAATATTACAAGAATGCATTTTTGTTTAAACCCAGGTGTGGGGATATGTGGCTTCATTGGGCTGTCTGCAGCAGCTGACTATGATTTGCCTCATGCTCTAAGAGAGGTGTGGCTTTACCAGCTGCAGATAGTTTCTGCAGTTGTGTGGTGTTTGGAATTCTGGGGACTTTGCATAGGGTATATAAATTCTAGGGCCATGAGAAGGCAGGGTTGGTGGTTGGTGGTCATTCAGTGGGTTTGGTTGTGGTTTGTTAGTAGTCATGTTCAAAGAAGAACAAAAGGAAAAAATAGATTCAGGGATCTTTATCTCTCCCTCTTCCCTCTATCTTTCCTATTTAGTGATAGAGGGGCGAAACAAGGGGAATAAATGGTGGTAAAAAAGAAGAACTCACAAAGTAGCCAAGACCAGCTATGAGCAAAGAAGAAACAAAAAGAAAGAAATTACATTCAGGGATCTCCCAACCACCCCTGTCCCTGTATCGTTCCTCCTTTTCTATCTAGAGAAAGATGGTGAAACAAGAGGGATAAAGGGTGAGCAAAAGAAGAATCCAAAAAGGTCAGCTACAGCTGAATTCTCCTCTTTGATAATGTGTGGAAATGAGACAGGGACTCAAGTTGTTTCATACTGGTAGCTAGCGGACAGTGCTCACCGGGGACAGTGAGAAACTGGTCATTTGATGCCACAGCAAGTGTCCTTTTTTTCTGTCCTAAGTCCCTTTCAGTATACAGATCTTTGGAGGAATTTCACAGAGGCAAAGCTTCCTCATGTCATGCCATACCTAGAACATGCTCCATCCACTTGACTGGGTCACTGGCTGATGTTACTCCAGGCTGAAGAAGTATTTGTCAGGTTTCTTTACCTGATGTCTATTCTGGTATACCTTTCTGTTTCTATGATAAATGTCATGACCAAAAAGGAGCTTGGAGAGGAAAACACTTATCTAGCATATACTTTTACTATTGATGGAAGTCAGGGCAGAAATTCAATGCAGAGACTTGAAGCAGAAACCACAGAGGACTCCTGATTGCTAACCTGTGTCCTCTGGTTTGCTCAGTTATCTTATGTATTCAACCTAGGCCTATCTGTATAAGGATGGTATTGCCCACAGTGGTCTGAGCCTTCCTAAATCTTTTAGCAATCAAGAAAATGTCCCATAGACATGCCTACAGGCCAATCTGATGGTGGTAGTTTCTTAAACTTCTCTCTTCCTAGCTTTATCAGGTTGGTGATCAAGATTAGCTATCAAAGTGCCCCATTTGTGACCTATATATCTGATAGAAACTCTTCCTAGCTATATCAGGTTGACAACTCAAGATTAGTTATTAAAGCACCCCATTTATGACCTACACACCTGATAGAAAGACAAATGTTCCAAGGTGCTGAGGCTGAAACCTCCTCCTAGGGCTCTAGACTCACAGAATGGCCGGCTGTCCAGTCTTAGCAAGGGCCCTGCTATTCCTGGGTCCTGCTATTCCTGGGACTTAGAAACTGAGAAACCCCAGAGAATGGCTTCTTTGCTGTGCACATTTGTATGGTGAGGTGAAGAAAATCCCTACAGCCTTGTTGTGGCTGTGTATGGTTGATGGATGTGCAGGGTGACTCGGGCTACCTGGTGGGGCCTGTCAATCTACCACAGCTCTCAGGAGCAGTGGCTATCCAAGGCTGATGAGTGTGCAAGATGACGTAAACTGCCTGGTAGGGTCCATCAATCTACAACAGCTCTCAGGAGCCGTGACTTTCAATTCAGCGAAGAGATGCCAAGTGGGAGAGCAGCTATAACTTTCCCAATAAATTTATTATAAATTTTCACCCCAAGTGCCTCAAGAATCTATGAGGGAAGCATCTTAAGCTTCTATTGAAAGGCATCTGTTTGCAGAAAAATGTGAAAAGAACCATTTCCTTCCAACTGAGTATAAAACAGGACTATTTCCATCAAATATGCTGGGGCCTTTATAGCTAAGAGTGTTTGCATTTTGACCTCACCATCTCATTCTGCATGCCTTTCTGTAAACATGTCCAGGGGACTGTTTATCTGCCAGACTGGCTGGCCTCAGTAACTCATAATACCACTTTCCTCTCCACCCCTTTCCATTCCGGGGAGACTCAGGCAATCTGGAAGGGCCAGCACCTGCCAACAAGGATGGTGTGCCACAGCTTCCCAAGAGACTCAGCTGAAGCATCAGTGTACATTTGGAAAAGAAAGTTCTGGCAGTGCTACTAAACATAGAATTGTGTGATCATTTTATTTTCTCTTTCGTCTCTTAATATATGTGGTGTGAGCAAGGCAAAGTCGGTACTGGACTATTTTAAGAAGTTTTGTTACTGATGAAAAACAAGGCTCCTCTTTTATCCCCTCAGTTACCTGGAGTGCAGTGGACAGAGCAGAGTCATTGGGAAGGTTGTGAAAGGGCAGACGACTGTAGGAATTCTGTCCCGGGGGAAGCCTACATGTCATGTGAATTCACACCCTGACTTCGTGATCCATGATTGCCGCCCTTGTTCTTCTAACTTGGCTTGTTTCATACTGTTGTTTTGTTGATGGTATGGTCTAAACATGCCAATACATACAACACAATCTGATGTTGTCTCCATTCCCACAATACTGCAACTCTTAAATTCTGGCTACAGCATATGTCCAGCCCACGAGGTCCATGGGGGTTTTTGTGTCTCTGTTCCATCCGATTTTGTTGAGAATCAGGCAGTTCTTGTGAACAGCAGAGATCACTGCTGGTCCCACAGGATAGGAATCCTGGTTCTTTACTGTTAGTAACCTCCTCTTATTAAGTTCGCAGCACGACCACGCTGCGCCAGTTCTGATTTCTTACTTGTGAATATTAAGTGGCGTTCTTATTGAGAACATATTTTCCCTTTTATGAATATTATGGAAGCTCATGTCCTCCACAGCAGGGAGCACGGAGTGCAGCACAGAAGGCCTCTGAGGAGTAGAGAGCAGAGAACGGCTCCTGTGTCTGCAGAAGTGTGAGCGTCAAGAAGGTTGGCAGAGTGCAGGTGTTCTCAGCTCTTCAGATGGCTTCCACAGGGCAGCAGGGACTCCTCTAGAAGACATGGAAGCAAAGAATACAGATACAAGTATACTGTGTGAGCTTTTTGTTGCAAAGACTGAATAAATGTCTACTTACCCCAGAGAGGCCACCAAAGTAATAATTCTGCTTGAACCTAGCTTGATGGTCTAACAGTCTTACGGTTATTCATCAGAAAATGAGACTGGGATTATTTATAGCGGTGAATGTAACCCCAGCTCAGTGATGTTACCAAATAGTCTCACCTAAGTATAGGTGAGGACTTTCCCACAACTGCATAGGAGTTTGTCCCTATCTCCTGTATACTGTAACACCTCCAGAGACCAAGTACAGTTTTGACAGAATTATATACAGGCACAGGAGGGAAGGAGTGGCTTACTTCTCATGTGAGGGTTACCAACCCCTCCCCTAGGCTGCCTTGTGAGGGACTGTCAACAGGCCCAATCCTGAGGGTTTCTTGCAGGTAATAAGGGCTGACATGGTTAGGCAACAGCATTTCTCAATAATGTGAGAGCCTGTATGGTGATAGGCAAGCAGGGGATAGCTTTTCCCAATGTGTGTATGTGAAGCTAATCTCCTACTTCTGAGATCCTCTAGCATCCCAAGCAGAGGAAGAGGTCCTGCTTCCAAGAATCATCATGCTTTTGCCGATGGTGGGACCTTGACTCCTTGAATATCTTCCAAGTCTCAGGCATCACACTTGAATACATGACCTACTAGTAGATGCTCCAGGGAAAGGAGGGGGGACCTTCTAACCTTTATCCAAGATGAACTGTGGGAAGTGCTGGTCAGGTTTGCTTCTGCTCTTGGGGTGTTAAGGCACCATTATGCACAAGGCTAGACTGGAAGGAATGAAGCTCAGCTGGGTGGGTGGGTTAGCCAGATCTCTAGCTGGCCTGAGTGTGGGAGAAATAGCCTTCTCCTGAGATGGTTTTCAGTGAAACAGCTCTCTCTATTGAGGACAAACAAGGGCTATATAAAATTGGGAAGTGGGTATGGGTTTTTAGGGTGAGTGTCCATTGTCGGCTGGGGCTGAGGTGCTGGTGTAGTACCAGGAAGCATTTGTGAACCCCAAAGGACAATCAGGAGTCGATCCAATGAAATCACACGAGAGTTTTTATTCACAGGCTCAAGCTGTGGCTTAACTTGCCTCCAACCCACAGGACGGTTTTGGTGGAGAAAATCCAGGAACACTCATCAGGAGAAGGTTTTATAGGAAATGACAAGTGAGGGGCAAGTGTCCTAGCTTGGCAAGCATCTAATTGGGGGGCTGTTTCCTTTGATATAATTGACTGGTGCTGAGAGCCAAACCATAAACTTAATTTATGCTTTCCTCCTGGTGGTTGTTAGGTAGGGGCAAGCTTGTAACTTGGAGGTGTAGATTTGTTGGTGGAATAACCTGGAGACTGGTTGTAGATACAGGTCTTGTTGGGGCGGGGTAACCTGGAAACTGGTACTAGGTATCAGCCTATTAGTAGTGTACTTGAGTTCAAACTTAAGTCAGGTTCTCCAAGATGGAGTCTGACTCCCCCCGCCTCCAAATTTGGTCCCTCTCTGGGAATGCATAAAGAAGAATTCCAGGTGCTTGCTGGACACGTTGAGAGAGAGAAAGAGAGAAAGAGAGAGAGAAAGAGAGAGAGAGAAAGAGAGAGGGAGAGAGAGAGAGAGAGAGAGAGAGAGAGAGAGAGAGAGAGAGAGAGAGAGAGTCTAACCTGAAATTTATTGTGATCATGAGGTTGTGCAAAGTTTCAGAAGACCTCTGTACAAGGCATGTGTGCTGCAGGAAGTGGCAGGAACTTGATGTAGTTGGGAATATACACATAGGAAGGTATTGGCTCTCATTGGCCTATTTGCATTTCATCCTTAAAAATGGGTGAGTGCAATCTGCCCTGAGCAGATCACTGTGATGTTCGAAACACAGGAGGTAGATAGATACTTTTCTCACTACTATGACCAAAAAACATAACAAAAGCAACTTAAGAAAGAGTTTATTTTGGCTCACAGTTTGAGGACACAGTCCATCACAGTGGGGAAGTCAGGGATCCAGGAGCTTGATGTGGCTGGTCACACTGTATTTACAGTCAGCAAGCAGAAAGAAATGAATGCCGGCTCAGCTCCTTTTTATCTAACTGGGGGCCCAGCCCATGGAGTTGGTGCTGCCTATTAACTCAATCTGGAGACTTTTACACATGCCCAGATGTGTCCTAGGTAATCTTTAGATCTAGTGAAATTGCTAATCAATGTTAACTATCACAAGTTGAAAAAAGAATTCATTGTAATCTTATTTTGACATGAAGTGTTACGACAGAAAGAAGTATTTGGGGGAGAGCCATTCTTTTGTTCTTTATGGTGAAACCAGCAACAATTTGGTTCTTCAAGACTGAATATCCCAAGTCAAGAGAATGTAGATAAACTGTAAAACATCGATAGGTTGGCTGATTGGTTGATTGATTGACTCATCCTCCAAATGTTCAGTTGCTGTATCCCACAGAGCAGACATTGCTTATATAAGGATAAGATAGGCATAGTCCCTTCCATATGCAGCCTTTACCCAGTGTGAGAAGACAGTCATCAGATAATGACTTAATTAAGCAATGGCTTAATTGTGGTCAGACTAGCTCACACAGAGGAAAAGACCATGAAGATATCATGGATACCTGGAGCTATCATTCTGAGCTATTTAAAAGGGAAAAGTCCAGAACCAGGCACTCATGTGTTGGAGGATCCAAGAGATTGGATTCAGGGTACTGGGACAGCTTAGATGGCTGACACTGGGTCTCCAGGGTCTGCCTAGGAGGTGGGCTATGGTTTCCCTGGATGAGTTCACTGAACTGCACAATTGCTGTGCTCACAAACATGGTGCTTGGGGATCTCCTGAGTGAATGGTGCATTGAATTTCATTGCATTTCCAATCAAACTAATTAGGAGAGGCAGCTCTTCTAGGTAAATCATATCATCACCGTGGTAGGGCCAAGCATGCTTTTTTTTTTTTTTTTAAAGAGAGTACCTAGTGCTTATACCATCAGGTCCAAGCTGTTTGCTAAAAATACACACAGACTGATTGCCACCTGCTTGAGAATCAGAGTTGATGGACTTACACAGAAACTGTAGCATTAATTTCCATACTGATTTCCTTTAGAAAATAACTCAATATGGTCTGAGTGCTATACATCTTCATAAATCAGAGCTCTGAGCTTCAGAAGTAAGAGGAGATCTGGGTGTCCTGCAGCTCACTGGGGTGCTGGGGTCAGTGGGTACTCACCCATGCCGCATGTCGCCTGATGGAGATATAGAGGGTCTGTTGGGACAAAGCCTGGCTCTTGGCTATGAGGTCCTGCTCCAAAGGAATGAGGAACTGGTAGCTATTCCTAAAGAAAACCATGAACATGTCACAGTACCAGAGATGCTGTATTTTTAATTTATGGAGCAGTGTACTTGTGGGGAAATTTTAAAGGCAGGAAAGATTTTGAGACCATTGCCTGTAATTCATTGTTTATCACACAAGTGAGCTGAGAAATTAAAGCTTGGGGAAAGGTCCAGAGGGTTTCATGGAGGAGAGGCAAGCATCCCTTTCCTGTGATACTCTAGACTAGTCGGTTTCTTCTAAGACTTCCCATCTTTTCCTTTTGAAATAAAGTTTAATATGAGTTTTTTTTTTTTCAGGGAAAAGCAAAACAGTAAGAGACTCAGTTGGGGCACTTCAAGGGATGCCCCTTCCCCAAGTCAAGTTATATCTGAGCCAGCTTCTTGTGGTACATCTGCTGCCCTCTGGTGACCTTTCTGGTCCCTACAGACTTTGCCCTTGAACCAGGAGCACATGGTCACCATGCAGGACTTTGGCAGTCATCTTGTCAGGAATTCCCAGAACTGTGTCAACTTAGAGTGGGCCTGAGTGGCTCATGTGCAGATAGATGGTAGGACACTCAGCTTCTCCTGTCCACTGGCTCCAGCTCTGTAGCTCTGGGACACACATGAGAGGATGCAGGCCTACTCAAAGGGATCCCTTGTTCAACAAATAGCTACACATCCCCTGCTTTTATCAATGAATTTGTATAAGGGAGACATCTTGTGTAGTTGGCAGGGTGTCTCACCTAAATTTCTAGTGTATAAAGGTTCTCTCGAAAGGACAATGTCTTTCCATGGAATTCTATCATAGGATTCAATCAGTGATCAAGAGGCTGGAGAAGACAGCAACTTCCACTTCAGACTACTCCACAGGGAACCAATGGAGAGGAGAACTCTCTAGTGGGGACTTGTTTACAAACAGACCTGGAAAGAGCCTATTCTCCTTCATTAGCACCATGGAGCTACTCCTGTTGAACTAAATTGGGTTTCCCTGAGCAGCACATCCTGGGGATCCCTTGAGCCTTCCGGCAGCTTCAGTGTTGCCCTGTTACTTCTATTAATAACAAGCTTTTCTTATTTAATCTGTAATGGGAAAATGAGTTGGCTTTGAAGTCCATTGTGAGTTACTGGGGGCTATTAGGGTTCACTGTTGAACTGTGAATGTGTAGACTTATGACCTTTGGTGGAACCCATGATTGAGGTTGAGTACTATTAGGGAGCAGAGGGTAAAATTATACATTTGCTTCTGGGGCACAGAAGTAGTCCCTGGCCAGGAGAGTGGCTTTGGAGTTGATGACCAGTGAATGAATGTATGCAACTGAACTTGTTAGAAATGGAATTGACAGAGGATTGTCTGATAAATGTTATGTACAGAATAGTGGATACTGAAGTTGTTCATTAATTTACTGATCTGATCCATTCACCCATCCATCTTTTTTTCCAAATGTTCCTTGAAAAATTCCTTGCCCATACTGTGCTGAGAAACAGGGCTGATGGTATGATATTACCTGGAGGGTTTGTCTACCTTCAAAGCTCTATTTGCACTTGAAGTTAGAAATCACAACCTCTTTTCTCCTGTCAAGGCTAAATCACACACTTCAAAGCATTTGACCCAAGTCTTATTTCCCACTCTACTGGATTCTATGTAGATCAACCATGCTAGTTGACCTTCCTGTTCTTCTGGGATGCAGAGACATTCTTTGGGACCCCCCCCCACTTGTGTAAATGAACATCATCTGTCTTCTCCAGAGGTTTCACTCCACTAGTTGTCAATGATAGAGGTGGCAAAACCTCCCCTCCCTCCCTAAGCATCAATTTCTGTTTTCTTTTTTTCAGTCCATTTACATCTTAGACACGTGTGGATTCTGTCATGCTGCTTAGTTTTAGACGGGGATGTATGAAGAGCCTCAAGAGGACTTTAAAGCCTTGCTCTTTCTGCTTCCATTCTGTGGGTTACAGAGAGGGAGGCATGGCAGTAGCAGGTTTTGTTGGCTAATATAAGAAATAAAAAGGCATACCTCCATTTGGCAGATGAGCTGGTGAAGACGTCCTCCTCAGCATGCCCCCGGCTCAGCACTTTCTTCCTCAATTCCAAGCCCAAACACTGGGCTTTCCTCTAGACTTTATTTCTCCCATGTCACCTGCACATGTGCTGTGGTCCAGGCAGTGCCCCTGTCAGAAGGATGCAGTGTTTCTGCTTAGGGATGTTGCTGTCTTTTTCTTCATGTCTGGAGGACAGCCCTCCAACATTCTGCATACTGGTGGATTATTACTATGAAATTAAGAACTCAGCTCATAACACCTATTTGCGACATTAGTATTATATTTAAAAAAAGACATTTTTCTTTCAAAATATAAGACAGATTTAGGCTAAAGTCCAAATATTTGTTTTATGCTATTCTTTTAAAAAGGAGAATATATATGAAATTAGAGAGAAAGGCCAGTGATCTTGGCTTAATGAAAGTTTTTAGATTCTGAGTTTTGGTTGGATTGAATTATGTTTAATCTTGTAAAGACCTCAGGTGGGAAGAAAGGATTAATGATATGTTTTGAATTCAACTAAGAAAAGGGGCACAGTCACCCCACATGCTCAGTCTGTTTAGAAAGTAAATGATAAAAGGACATCTGAGCTCAGAGAAATCCATGTTGTCTTTCCTTTAGTGTCTCCATTAGAAATGCTTTCTCATTGCTGAGGTGAAATACCTGAAGAAAAATCTTAAGGGAGGCAGAACTGATTTTACTCAGAGATTCAAAGTACTGTCCACTATGACAGAGAAGGGGTGGGTCAAGAAGGTGCCACTCATCCTGGTGCAGAAGGAATGGAACAAGAAGGTTCTGACCAGCACAGTGGAGGAGGTATAAGCCCCAGCCGCTGTGGTGAAGGTGTGGAGCAGGAGTGTCTCTAGCTCTGGAGGCAGAACTGTGATGTAACATGAGCCAAATGCTGCTGCTCCTGACAGCTTTCTCTTTTTATGTTCAGACAAAGCCCCAAACCCATGGGCCGAAAAGTTTTTATTCAGGGTAGGTCTTCCTAGCTCAGTTAAGCCTCTTTGGAAATGCTCTGATGGACACACCTGAAAGTGTGTCTCCTCAGTGATTCAAAACCCATGGAGTTGACAATACAGATAAACTGTCATAGAGCCTGTGATGGCTAGTCTTGGTTGTCATCCTGAATTGTCATCTAGAATTAGTTAAGACCCAAATGATTGGATAAGGTTGTAAGAGTTCTTTTTTTTTTTTTTTTTTCTCAGTGAAATAATTTTAAGTGGGAAGACGTACTTCTAATTTGGATCTTTGATCTGTGAAGAAGGTACACTTTTAATCTGGACCACAACATCTATATAAAGGACATGGAAGTAGTACCCTCTTTGCTTGCTTGCTCTTTCAAGCAAGTCTGTTCCTTCACTGGCATTAGAGCCTACTTCTTTAGGATTCCAGCATAGATATCCAGCCTCATGGACTGAATGGCTACTGGATTCTTAGACATTCTATTGATAGACAGCATTGTTGGGCTAGCTGGACCACAGCTTGAAGTCATTCTAATAAATTTCATATATATCTATGAAATATGTATATGAAATATATATAGACACACAAATATATGTGAATAAATGAAAAAATAAATTTTCATTTATTAATTCTGTCTTAGTCAGGGTTTCTATTCCTGCACAAACATCATGACCAAGATGCAAGTTGGGGAGGAAAGGGTTTATTTAGCTTACACTTCCACATTGCAGTTCATCACTAAAGGAAGTCAGGACTGGAACTCAAGTAGGTCAGGAAGCAGGAGCTGATGCAGAGACCATGGGGGGATGTTTCTTACTGGCTTGCTTCCCCTGGCTTGCTCAGCCTGCTCTCTTATAGAACCCAAGAGCACCAGACCAAAGGTGGAAACACTCACAAGGGGCCCTCACCACTTGATCACTAATTGAGAAAATGCCCCACAGCTGGATCTCATGGAGGCACTTCCCCAACTGAAGCTCCTTTCTCTGTGATAACTCCAGCCTGTGTCAAGTTGACACACAAAACTAGCCAGTACAATTGACCCCTTGTCAACTTGACACACAAACACATCACTATTAAGCCTCAACCCTTACTTTCTTATTCATCCCCAAGAACTAAATTACCTTAAAAGTCCCACAGTCTTTACATATTAAAAGTTCAATCACCTTAAAATGTCCAATATCTTGAGCCTGAAAATTAAAGAAAAAGGAAAAAAAAATTGTAAGGAGCCACGGGGGGAATTCTGGATCTTGTATGGGCTGCACAAGCTTGAATGGTTTATATGAAGCTGTGACGAAGTGAGGTCCTATAGAAGAGGAGTCAGTGACTGTAACCACTGAGCAATCTCTCAAGTAACAAAATGATCACGTAACAAAAATCATCATCACGTAACAAAAATGAAATGCCCCAGACAACAGTAAAATCAACTGTTTTATTGTAATTATCGGAGCAACCATTATAAAAGTGGGAGGGGGTTAAATTCAGTTACACTAAACATATCAAGATAGAATCTCTGAAAAGTGCCAGCCCATAGGGAGTGGAAGGTAAAAGTAGAAAAAACAAAAATTCACCGTAGCAAGCTGAAATAAATAGAACAACAGATTCGCCCCAACACAACTCACTGTAATTTCCTTATATGTACGTGATCAGACTACACCAGTCAAAATACTAGTTGGCTGATTGGGGCAAGGAATAGCCCAGTCACATGCTGTTTACAGGATCAAGTCATAGACAGTGTGCTTGAGTTCACTAGTCCAGGGTCACCATCCACTCTGCCTCAGTTTCCAGGTGCAAAGGAGGGTATGGGCTGTTTACTGATGTGTCCCCAATTCTACAATGGTGTCCTGGACATTCGAGCTAACCCAAAGGGAAGGCTGGGTTATGGCGCGGTTGGTTGATAGGAGAGATTATATTTACATGTTGACTGCATCCTGCCCCACACTGCATGTGATGGGACCCATGTTCTGTTTCTTCCCATCTTATCTCCTTCAAATGTCTTCTCCTTCACCACCCTCAGCATTCTTACTCGACCCGGGATCTGAAAGGAGTATGGTGCCTGGTCATCTCTGTGCAGTGCTGTCTGTGTGACTTTGAGGATTTGGGGCACTTGCAGAGTGATCAGATCTCATGAACTGTGCCCTTCCCCCACTGCTCTCCTGGTGCCCATCAAGATGAGAGTTTTCTTTTGAAAGTTTATGGCCTCAGTGCTTCGAAGGCAGTTACAGTGCCCCGAACAGCTGTTACTCCTTGCAACAGTGGATCAGAAATGAAGCTGAGCTCTGGCTTAATGGAAATTGTCCCTTGAAAGGTTTGAATTTAGAACATTTATTCTCCATTAATTCCAAGTAGATTCAAAGTTGAGCAAAACAGCCTCCTACTTCCCTTTTGGTTGCAGGTTTTTTACTGAGAAGAGGGTGTCACAGCTGCTGATTTGATTGCTGGTATCTGGATGAAGAGTTTCTGCAAATGTGCTCCTGTTTCCTGACTTGCATCATTCCAGCTGTAGGCTGGGCACCTACAGCGCCCAGTGCACTGTGAAGCCCCGCCATGCTGGGCTGGGCAGCATATATCTGTGTTAGTTATTTTTCTCTTTTCTGTGATAAAATACTGGACAAAAGAAACTTAAGAAAGGAAGGATTTACTTTGGCTTGCAGTTTAAAAATACAGTCCATTGGTCCATCATGCAAGGGTAGCCATGGAAGGAGGGACATGAGACCACTTGCGTGCACAGTCATGAAGCAGAGAGAGCTGGATGATAGTTCTTGGCTTGCTTTCCCCTTTTTATTTAATCCTGAACCCCATCCTATGAGATGGTGCCCACCACATTTAGAATAGGAACTACCTCTTCAGTCAAACCTGTCTTTAATATACCCATGAATACCCCCAGACACATTTTCATAGTTAATCTAAATTATTTTTAGTTGACAGTGAGGATTAAGTATGGCAACACTGTATACATATGTGTAGACACACACACATAGAGGCACAGAGAGAGATAGAGAGATAGAGAGAGATACTAAGATGGATGGGGGGAGTGCCAGAAGGATCCCTGAGTAGAGAAGGTGACTCAAATTTTCTGTCCTGGGCTCTGCTCCTTCAAAAATGGATTCTCTCACCACCTGAGAGCTTGCCTGGTCTCACATTGGAGGAACTGGCAGCTATATGAGGTCCTTACGTGGCCTGGGTGCTGAGCATCTAATCAGGAATAGCAGGGGCTTTGAAGCTGAGTTTTTAACACCCTGCACATAAGCTGTGGACGTTGGTGTTTTCTGATCAATGATGCTGAGATGCGGGGTCAGTATAAACCTTGCCTTGGATTATATTCAGCTGGTAGTGGGAATGAGTGTCAGGCAACAGCCTGGCTTGAGAAACCACATATTGCCCATGGTATTGTCTTAGCTTTAACTGCCAACTCAACACAGCTTAGAGACTCCTGAGAATCCCAACTGAGGGATTGCTCAGATGTGGGCCTGACTTTGAGGGATTGTCTTGATCATTTATTGCTGTAGGAAGGCCCAGCCCATTGTGGGTTACACCATCCTTCTGCCTGTGTGCCTGAGCTACATGGGAAATGTCACTAAACATGGGCTACTGGATGATCCAGCTAGCAGTTTCCTCCATGGTTTCTGCTTTGAGTTCCCACTTTCAATGATGGACTATGACTTGGAAGTACAAGCCAAATAAATAATTTCTTACCCCAAGTTGCTGTGGTCAGAGTTGTTTTATCACAGAACAGGAAGGCAAAAGGACATATATCCTGCTCCAAACCCTTATACAAGCCAGAATTGGGCCAGCATAGGCAGAGTGAGCCTGTTCTTTTGGAACGTGGGACTTCAAAGGCATGACCTTTAAACTGCCTTTTGTGGCACCCATGGGAGATTGAAGGTCCATACTCATGTGTTGGACCTGGATTATCACACTTGCTTGCTTGTGTCGCCCTGAGTTTGAGCTCTGCTGGGGAAATCCTGTTCTGCAGGTTTAGCCTTCCATTCTTGGGACTACTCAGCCCCCCTTGAGTCTCAGCAGGCAGACTTGCCCACTCCTTTTGTATCACTGATCCCAATCCACATTGGGTTTATCAACTCAGGCAGGCACAGAGAGGAAATCATTGTATACTGTCTGTCCCTTGCCTTCTGCTGTGTGCTATGGACTGGTGTGTGCCTCTTGACCTTGAGTGACTGTGTAGATTTCTGGTCATCCTCTAGTGATAACAAGTCCAAGGAATCCACCTCAAACTCCAAGTCTCTTTTCCCTCTTCTGTGGGTCTCCAGGGACTTGTAGTGAGGACAGTGGGGTGTATTGTGCGAGGACCTCTCCTTATTGGGGCCCTTCCAAACTAGGTATGAAAGGGACAATAGCCTCTTCAATACATCGTACTGTTGGGATATACTGTTGGTTGTGTGAAATCCAGATGCAAACTGTGACAAAAGGTTATGCCTAAAGGCCATCAGAATGTAGTTGGGAGCACACTGGAAAGCAGGACTTAGGCATGTGTCAGAAGGATGCTTGTAGAAAATGGACTCCTTTAGAAGGGGGAATAAAATAAGCATAGGAGACAGATGGATGGAGGGAAATGGAAGGGAGGAGTATGGGGAGGGAGAGGGGGGCTCAGGGTCAGGTGTGGGGAAGAACAGGAAAGATGGCTAGATAGTCATAAAAATGAATGGAAGTCTGCAACTGTGGGGGTGAGGATGTGGGGCATCTCCAGGACAAGACAGAGATCTGGGATAAGGGAGGTGCCCAAGAATCAATGAGGGTAACCTTAGCTGTGACTCACTACATTGAGGATATAGGACCTGAAGAGGATACCTCTTGTATCCAGACAGGAACCCCAGTAGAGCAATAGATACCAAATCACCTACAGAACTTTCAACCCCCAAATTTTCCTGTCTACAAGAAATACAGGCACGGGGGATGGAGCAAAAACTGAGGGAATGACCAACCAATAACCAGTTCAACTTGAGAACCATTCCATGGGCAAGCACCCATCCATGAGACTATTAATGATACTTTGTTATGCTTGCAGACAGGAGCAAGTTGTCCCCTGAGAGGCTCCACCCAGCAGCTGACTCAGATGGATGCAGGCACCTATAGCCAAACAGTGAATGGAGCTTGGGGACTCTTATGGAAGAGTAGGGGAAAGGATAGTACTCTGAATGGGGTAGAAACTCCACAGAAAGTCCAACAGAGTCAACATACCTGGACCCTTGGGGTTCTTAGAGATTGAACCACCAACCAAAGAATATACATGGGCTGGATCTAGGTCTCCACACACCTATCCATCAAATGTGCAGCTTGGCCTTCATGTAGGTCTCAAACAACTGGATTATGGGGTATCACAAAGGCTGGTGCCTGTTCATGGAATAAGTAATTCTAGCTGGGCTGCCTTGTCTGGCCTCAGTGGGAGAAGAAGCACTCAGTGGGAAAAATGCTCAGTGACTCATAAGAAAAGGGGCAAGGAGATGGGGGAAGGATTATGGGAGGGGCTGATCAGGAGGGAGCCAGTGAGTGAGATGTAAAGTTAATAAATAAAAAATTAAATTAAATTAAAAAAAAAGAAAGAAAAAGAAAATGGGACTCCTGAACTGGGCACCTGGTCATGAGCTTTTGAACCAGGGCTGCAGTGCTCTGAACACTCCTGATGTGTGCTATGTGGTCTTGAGTTGGTCCTCATGACTGGACTTGTTTGTGTGGACATGTGCATTTCAAGGCTAGCATGGGTCCTCTGTTCCAGTAAGCCTATACCATCACTCTGGGATTCCCTTTGTGCTTAGCTTGACCTCCCTGGTGAACACCCTGCATATCCATGTTTCCTTGAAACATTTGTGCAGAGCTGTCTGAACCTCTCTTCGCCTAAATTGCAGTTCCTAAGACCCCAGGTAGAGCTCCTCTGAATTTGCTGTTTCTAAGTTTTGAGTTGATGGACAGCTGTGTGTTGTGTGAAGAGCCTGAGCATTTCAGTCCATCTTGGTTCAGTCCTGGTTTCTGGACTAATCCAAAGAGAAGGCTGGATTAGGGAGACGTTGGTTGATACAAGATCATATTCACATGTTAGCCCCATACAATGTAGTACAGGTAATCTGATACCTCCCACCATTCCTCCTTCAAACATCTCCTTTACTACCCTCACCATCATCATTTCTGTTTTTTTTCTTTCCCTTTTGGATGTCACACAACCAACAATATATACAATAGCACACATGCCTTAGAGACTTTTGTCCTTTTCCATAACTAGCCTCCTCACACCATCTCAACAGTGGAGACAGGGACCCAGTAGGGAGAGGTCCTCATAGGATACACCTCTCTCTCCTTAGGATGACTCAAGGATCAGGGAAAAGAGATTTGGAGTTTGAGCTAGGTTCCCCTGGACTTGTTACCATTAGAGGGTGACCAGAAATCTACAATTAGCCAAGGTATCATCAAGAGGCACGCATCTTCAGCCATGGTTCTCAGGACCTCAAATATCAGCTCCAAGAGGCACTCAACTTCCTTGCAGTCTCTCAACACTCTCTTCCATACATATCTGACCAGCCCTTTCCACACAGTTGTCATACCTCCACACCCATCCCCTTCAGCCACAAAGAAGATGTCCTTCCGTTTAGTGAGTGTCTTCTTCCCTCACATGCTCTGCATATTTCCTTCATTATAATTTACCAAGTGCTGTGATGACACATGCTTCCTCAATGACTAGAAACTTGTTAGCAGTCTTCAGCTATGGATAGGTTTTTAATTCATTTCAGTCTTAGAGGATGTAGAAGGTTGCCATCAACCAATTGAGAATAACTTGACTTTGTAGAGAGCTCTCCAAAGCATGGACCTGTGCATTAGCACTTTTGGACTGTTTGGATTTTCCATTTTCATTTGCGTCATATTTGTCCTCCTTGTACATTCCATTCCGAATGTTTCTGGGCTCTTTGATGATGTGACATTGGAGTCTGGGTACAAAACTATCATTAACACCAGCTCTCCTCTGGCCACATGCTTGGGCATCTGTGTTGGGATTTTCTCCTGTCCAGCTATCTATGATGCTTCAATAGGCAGAATGGCCCAGTATTATAGAAAATCAAGGGAAAAGGAGACTCTCTTCTATCTGGTTCTTAAAAAGATTACCCTTGCTATGTTCTAAACAGCAAAGCCACCATGTTTGTGTATTTAAAGTATGAATACATTAAAATAATTACAAACCAGATGTATTTGCAAACCTTTCAAAAGCAATAGCTTCATCAAGAAAATACTTAAA
Organism: Apodemus sylvaticus; assembly: GCF_947179515.1. Classification (NCBI taxonomy): domain Eukaryota; kingdom Metazoa; phylum Chordata; class Mammalia; order Rodentia; family Muridae; genus Apodemus; species Apodemus sylvaticus. The sequence goes on along the minus strand of NC_067472.1, from coordinate 67,702,889 downwards.
TAAAAAATAAATGATTGCAATTTTCAGGTTGAGCAATAATGTGCTTATAATTGCAATGGCTAATACATACATCTAATGAAGCATATCTATCTTCCTGCAGGAGTACCACCGATCAACATGTGGTGGAGTGATGTAATAAAGAATACAGCGCTGCTCAAAATGGTTTTAAAAGCCCCAAGCATCTCACAGTGCCTTATGTTAATCAGTATAGAGTTAGTGCCGTCAGTTTGCCCCACTCTTTGTTAAGTGCTAAGGTCCAGTTGTACTCTGAGGGACTCTTAGCTAGCTAGAGGAGAAAGGTAATGCCCACAGCACATGAGCCAGGTCTCATTAGTTAGTTTTCCACTGCTGTGATAAAATAACACAGCTAGAAAGCAACTTAATGGAAAAAAGGAGCTTATTTTAGCATATAAGTCCTGAGGGTTAGGTCCAGAATGGTAAGAAAACATGGCAACAGGAAGCGGGAGCAGGACTCAGGCTTGCCATGACTTTCATCCACATGTAAGAAGTGGAGAGAGCTAGAAGAACAGATGAGATCATAAGCTTTCAAAGCTTATTCTGGTGGTGTACTTCCTCCAGCAAGGCCCCACCTCCCAAAGGTCTATAACCTCCCCAAACAGCGCCACCACCTGGGGCTCAAGTGTTCAAATACACGAGCCTTTGGGGGGCATTTCTCCTTCAAGGCACTGCTCAGATTTGGGTGGTCTACAGCCCCTTAGTTGTGATCTTGAGCTCTGGGGTCAGATAGTCTTGAGTTGGAGAGTTGGCTTTTAAAACGTATTGGCCAACTGGGGGCATTTCTTGAGCCTTCTGAATGCTGTGTCAAATAGGACTGAAAATTATGATCAACATGTTTGTTGGCATGATTTTTAAAGGCATTGGAAAATTGATTATAGTAGTGATTCAGACAATTCTTTACTGTCACCCAGCACTAGTGATCAGTGATGGAAGGGAGTAAGGTGGCCCTGGTGGTGTTGCTGAGTGTAGGTCGAATGCAAACAGAGAAATGAGCAGTCATTCATTGCTATCATGCACAGTGGCTTCTAATCCTTTCTCAACATTCTCCGAAAAATCTCTCCATACAGCTTCCTAGGGCGCTGCTGGTCTTTTCCCTCACCCTGGTTTTGCTCTTCCCTCACCCTGCTCCAGCTTCTAGACCCCTGCTAGAAGGACAAAGTGGAAGCAATGGTAAGAAACAGAGAAATAAAGAAGAGTCTCTGTGAACAGCCAGGGAAGGATGGATCCTGACAAAGCTTGCAGAGCCCCGTAGAACTCTATCTCTACCTGTGATCAGCAGCGCACAGAGAACCCTCTCAGTTGACCCAAGGCAGTTCTAACTCCCTGTGATGTCCTTACAGACCTGAGGCCAGAAGTCAGGCTGTGCAGCTATAGGGGTGCTGCAAGGCCAGAGTGTTTCTTGGCTACTTTCACTCTTCCATTTCACTCCAATGAGCAATAAGAGTTTCAGATCTCCAGGAAGTACACTACCATGCCCAGAGTTCTGTGGGCTGGGCTCCGCAGAGCGGTCCCATGCCACCATGAAGGCCTGTCTATTTCACTGCTCCGCTTCCTCTGTTTATCAATTCAAAACAACATGGAGAGGTTCCTTGCCTCTGGTCTGAGCTGTATCTGCCCTACAGCTGCTGTGGCTTCACCCCGCCATTCTCACTCATATTGTCTTAATATATTGTCCTTCTTATCCTGCTCCCCCTGGAACCTCACACCTGTCATTAGTATAGAGAGCAGTGAGTTGGGTTTTCCCATTGGTTGGTCATGTATACAGTCTTTGAATGTTTCCCCATGAGAGCAACTGCACCTGCTGCAATCTCTGAGACTCCGAGGACTCCCCAGGCTCTCTGAAATGCTGACAGCCAGAAGTGACATGTCCAGAATCCACTCCCTGATCCCAGTGGTGAGACAGGCAAGTGCTGTATGAAGTCTGCGACCGAAATGGGAAGCAGAGTGCTACAGATCCAATACCCATTATCAAAAATCAACTAAGAGATCTCTCTGGGTTCCCAGTACTGCTATTAGCCAAATGAGAGTCAGACTGGAGTGAATGACACCACAGAGAGGCCCACAGTCAGATGCCTTCTTAATGTTTTCAATGCATCATTTAACATTCATGACATTTCTGTTATTGGCTGTACCAGCAGGGGAGGAGAGCAACCTGGAAGGCTGACAGAGCTCCACTGTTGTACATCATTAGTGAGATATCCTTACAGAAGACAGAAAAACAGTAGCATCCCAGAGACCTTAGTGCATATACTCTTTTCTCTGAGATTCCATATAGGAAGAAGTAAGCAAAGGAAAGAAGGAAGGGCAAGCCAGAGTGTGAGAATAATAGAAGACTCTTGCACAGCCATGCATTGTATAAAATAGTGCTTTGGGGGACAAAATCATATGTAGCATATGTGGAAAGCCTTAGGTAATGTTACTGAACCAAGTGCTCATGCACAGAGCATCTCTGATGTCCACCATGAGCTTCCCCCTTAAAATCATCATTTCATTCTGAGGGCTGCATTGAAATTGTTTGGTAGGTACCACCAGAGAGTTCCACCTCTCTATCTGTCTGTCTGGGCATCTATTCATCCACCCATCCATCATCTATCTATCTATCTATCTATCTATCTATCTATCTATCTATCTATCTATCTATCTACCTACCTACCTGTCTATCAACTAGCTATCTTTTATCCATCTATCTGCCTATCTGTCATTTATTTTTGCACACAAGCAAATCCCTAAGCAATATTTTATTTATAGTCTTTCAGAAATTCTGGACTTTGCTGTAATTGGAGCCACACCACACATATCCTTCTGTGGTTTGCTTTCTTGCTTAATATCAAATGTGTGAATTTTGTTCATGGTGATGAATGAATGGAAAGAACCATAGTTCATCTGTCTTTGCCACCTTATAATGTTCTGCTAAACAGAGATGGGACTCTCTACCCATTAATCTGTCAATAGATTATGTTCAAGGTTTTGCTGTTACAAAATGGTCCAATAAATATTCTCAAACTCCTCTCCTGGTGCATAAAAGTGGCATTTCCTCCATAAGCACATATATGTGAAATTGTCAGGGTATGTGGCATGCAAATCTCTCACTTTAATGAGAAAATGACACTCCCTCAAAGGGAAACCACCATTTTATATTTCCAATGAAAATTCAGTAGCTCTTCCTACTGCCAGCAGTTGCTCTTATAACATTTTCTTTTTAGCTTTCTCTCAAATGCAGGTCATAAAATGATGTCCTCCTGTGGCTCAACTACCCATTGCTTTGCTCAGCAGAGAGGAAGAGCATCTTTTCTTAGTGATATTGACTGTCTGGTCAAGCTTTCTTTTTAAGAGAAGCCTTGTTTCAGGTTTTTGTATAGTTTTCTATTAATTGTTTTTAAGCATCCATCTCACGTTTTGTGTGTGTGTGTTTTTTCAGAATTTCATAATACATATAATTTGTTTTGATCAAATCCACTATTTCCTCCTTTCTAGTTCTCCTCTCCCCCTGCCCCCCCCCCCGTGTGTGTGTGTGTGTGTGTGTGTGTGTGTGTGTGTGTGTGTCTTCTTCCACTGAGTCCACTTGGTGCTACCGGTACATGCTTAAGTGTAGGACCATTACTAGAACATGAGTAGTCTTTTAGGGGCTACATCGATGAAGAAAACCAACTCTCCCTCCACTAGCAAACATCAATTGTCATTCTCTCCTAGGCTAGGGGTTGGACTTCCTGTGCCCCTCTGTGCTCCATGGTGGAATTTTGGCTGGCTTGGTCTTGGGAAGGTCTTGTGCATGCAGTACAGGTGCTGTTCCTACTAGAGGTCCCTGATTTGGGCTTGCATTTCTGGACTATGGATGTTGGTGTCCATTCCGTCTTTCAATCATTTGAAGCTCTTGTTCTCCTGTCCTATTTTCTCCACAGCATTGTCTGTTGTGTTCTTGAGTGTGAAAGTACTTTCTGGATTTTTATTTCCATGCTGCAAGTGTCATTCCTGCATGACCAGCCCATTTTTCACTCCAGAAAATCAGACCCATCTTTTGTAGTACATGATATATGTATGTATGAATGTATGTATGTATGTATGTATGTACGTATGTATGTATCTATCTATCTATCTACATATCTATATCTATATCTATATCTATCTATCTTTCTATCTATATCTATCTCTATCTATCTATCTATCTATATCTATCTATCTATCTATATATCTATATCTATCTATCTATCTATCTATATATCTGGTGTGTGTGTCTTGGCACATGCATGTAGAAGACAGGACAACTCTCAGGAGCAGGCCTTCTCTTGCCTCTTTTGGGATCTGTGGATAGATCAAGCATGCGTATAATGCCCCTCCCTTAAGTCTTCTGAGCTCTGCTGCCAGCCCTAATTTGTGAGTTTTATTTCTTGTTTCAGACAATGTTCCAACATTGTGTTGTGAAAACTCCATCTGACTTGACCTCCTAGCAGGTCTAGGATTTGCTGCTCTCATTCTGATCCACTTACCAGGCGGTCCTGCCCTTGTGACTGGCAATGCCCCTGCTCTCAGGACAATCTTGCTGTCAGTTTGTGTTTCTGTGTGTAACCCACAGGAGAGTCCATTTTTGCTTGTCTGATTAGTGTTCAGTAGAAGGTGTGGCTCTCGGGTATCAGCTTATGCTGATTGGCTTAGCTTATATCAGTAGAATAAGTCCTCCTGAAGCATACTTCTTTTTCAAGTCTCTCCGGAAATTCTTGCCCCCTTGTTCTTTCCTTCCTTCCTTTTTCCTTCCTTCCTTCCTTCCTTCCTTCCTTCCTTCCTTCCTTCCTTCCTTCCTTCCTTCCTTCCTTTTTTCTTTTCTCCCTCTTCCTCCCCCTCTATCTCCCTCCCTCCTTCTCTCCCTCTTCCTCTCTCTTCCTCTCTTCCTCCCTCCCTTCCTCTTTCTTTCTTTTTCATTTTCTGCTTCAGTTTTAGATTAAACTTGAACATTTGAAGAATTGGGGATCGTGAGTTAATTTGTGATAAATCAGCATCTTGCAATATTAATTCTCCAAATCAAGTGGGCATGATTTATCTCCCCATTGATTCATTTTTCTTAATGTGTCTTGCTAACTTTCCTTTTATTCGAATTATAAATCTTGAATACTACTTGTTAGATCGATTCTTGTGTATTGGTATATTGAACAGTATTGTAAATGGTGCCTTTATAAACTACATTTTAAAACTTTATATCAGGGCTTGGATAAGTTACTTAGTTGTTAAGAGCACATGCTACACTTGCAGAAGACCCAAGTTTGGTTCTTAACACCCACATTGGGTCAGTTACAATGACCTGTCAATCCAGGTTCAGGGGAACTGGACACTTCTGGTCTCTGAGAGCACCTATACTTAATATAGTATAGGCCTATACTTAACATAGTATAGGCCTGTCTCTACACAAACACACATACACGAACACCACCCTACACACACCCCTAAAAATAATAAAAATACAGTGAAAAACCTTTGTATCTAGAGATACATTTGCTTTCCACACACTGAATTTGTGTGCATTAAATTCTGTTATTTCGTTGTTTAGTTAGTTGGTTAGTTGGTTGTTTGCTGGTGGGTATTGAGCCCAGGACCTTGCATGCTCTGGGCAAGTGGCTCCCGGGCAAATTCTCTGTTACTGTGCTATATCTTCAGCCCTGCACCAACTTTTAAAACCTTTCCTAGTAACTTTGCTGGTTTTCTTGCATATCCCCTTTACTTTGTGAGTAGATTTAATTTTTTCAAAAGTTTGTAGTGGCAGGGATGAAATACAGGACCTTCTGTGGGCTAGGTAAGTGCTCTACTACTGAGCTACATTCTAGACATATAATTTATTAGCCTTCAATTATCACCATAAATGGATTTTAGTTTTTAAAAAAAAACTTTATTAAGTTAAGGGTGAATGCCAGTCTGCATGTGTAATGTGTGCTTGAAGTGGAAACTTGTAGTTCTTTGGAAAGAACTAGAAGTTATGTCGTAACTGTTATATCAAACGATGGTTTGCTGGGGTGCACATGTGAAAGGATGTCTTGTTAAAGCAAACTCATAAAAGCCTGTTTTCCCGAAGCAGACACAGGTGAAAGGATGTTTGAATATAGCAAACACATGAAAGGGCTCTTGATGGAGTATAACTATGACCCCACAGACAGTGGGAGACAAGCACTGAGCTTTGGTTTGGTTTGTTCCACCTCACTAGTCTTCACTAACAACACACATGTATTGGTTTGTCTTACATAGCATTTTTGAGCTCAACTTGTGGTAACATTGCCATTGAGAGAAACTCATGAAAGAACTACTTGTAAGGTTCCTGTCATACCTTTTTGTTTCAATGGCCTCACCTTAGGCCAGTTGGCCAGACTGGCTGTTGCTTCAGGACTGAACTACGGTTGTTGGTTTGGGCCTGGTTTGTTGGTTTGCAGGTGTCTGCTTGCAAAAAAGGATTGGACTGTAGCTGCTAGTTCATGTATGGTATCTGCCTGCCTGGAGGGCAGCTGCTGAGTCATATTTGGTGTTTTCCATGTAACTGAACTACTGCCAATGATCAAGCTCACTCCCAAAAAACTATTGCTGAACAGGTCCACTTCCTCCATATCCTAATAACATTTCTCTTCTATTACCACCACTGGGTGGTGGGATAAAGGAGATGTTGAACCCTTATTAAAAGTAGGTTACAAAAAATTTATGCCTACAGATACTCATCATATGGTCCTCTATGAAGGACACATGTCTCATGAACAAGATCAGTCCTTGACTCCATGTACATCTTTAGTCCATACTCTTCTTCTGATGCTGATGCCTGGTGAGCATGGTGAGCTTTTAGGGCATCTTCTGTTCAATCTTTCCAATTATCTTCAGTGAGGACTCAGTTCAAGTGTTTTGCCATTTCCAAAAGTTGAATGCCAATTTTTTTTAATATTAACCTTCAAAAATAAGTCATTGCTATCATCTGTGTGCACACGTATATGTTCATGTGCATATGGAGGCTGAAGTTCAATATAAGATGTCTTCTCTTCTCCCTTTACCTTAATATTTTAAGTCTAATTTTATTTGTATCTTTGAGTGTTTTGCTTATATCCATGTCTGTGACACACAAAGGCCATAAAAAGATCTAGGTCCCATGAAACTGGAGTTAAATATGGTTGTGAGCCACCATGTTGGTTCTGGGAATCCAAGCCAGGTCCTCTGGAAGAACGATCAGTGTTCTTAACTGCTAACCCATATTCATAGTATCTCCCATACACACTTTAATTTTTGAGACAGGGTCTTTCCTTGAACCTGGAACTTGCAGATTGTCTTGACTGGATGCCCAATGACCTCTGATGACTTAGACCATCTATCCATACCCCTTATAGGCTAGGGTTGCATACAGAATTGAGCTTCCAAGTCCAGTTTTCTACATGAGAGTGAATATCCAAACTTAGATTTTGGTTTTTATATTGCTGGCACCTACTCCATTGAGCCATTTCCTCAGTGCCACCATTAATTTTAAAAAGAACACAATTTATGCTTCTTTAAATCTTTATATATTTAATATTATATGTTGTTATTTTTTTTACAGGTGCTTCCTTAACCAAAATCTTTTTTCCTTTCTGGTACATAATCATTAGAAGTGCTCATTGTGAGGACCTGCTGTCAATACAGGCAGTTACCTACCTACCTATCTATTACATTCCTACTACCTAACCTACCATCTATGCTGTATCCTGGTTCTTGAGGCTTTGATGGTCTACTTATTACTTATTTTTCTAGACTGAGGCTTAGTCCATTGGTGTTGGTGTTGGAGTGTGTGTGTGTGTGTGTGTTTCTGTTTCTGTTTCTGTTCCTGCAGTTGGGACAACTGGCAGATCATTACCCTGCCCCCCTTTTTTCTTTCTAGACTCTCAGCTTTTAAGACCTTTGATAATAATGCTCTGGTTTCCCTAGGAGAGGCTGGAGTCTGTGCAGAAGATCTGCATTTGTTCTTTGGTCCCTTATAGTTGGGAGTTTTTGTGTCTGAGATAACATGGAGGGTGTCTCAGTCAGGGTTTCTATTACTGCACAAACATTATGACCAAGAAGCAAGTTGGGGAGGAAAGGGTTTATTCAGCTTACACTTCTGCATTGCTGTTCATCACGAAAGGAAGTCAGGACTGGAACTCAAGCAGGTCCGGAAGCAGGAGCTGATGAGAGGCCATGGAGGGATGTTTCTTACTGGCTTGCTTCCCCTGGCTTGCTCAGCCTGCTCTCTTATAGAACCCAAGAGCACCAGCCCAAAGGTGGTATCACCCACAAGGGGCCCTCCCCACTTGATTACCAACTGAGAAAATGCCCCACAGCTGGATCTCATGGAGGCACTTCCCCAACTGAAGCTCCTTTCTCTGTGATAACTCCAGCCTGTGTCAAGTTGACACACAAACCCAGCCAGTGCAGAGGGCATTCAATGTACAAATCCTGCCTCTCTTGTCTTTGCACTCATTCTGGAACCTCCATATGGAAGAGGGTGCTTCATTTCACAGTCTTCTATTTTGTCAATCTCTTATCTTTCTCTCTTGTAACATCTTCTTGGGTTTATTTTTCATTTACTCACTCTATGTACATGATTCAAGGCCAACCTGGATAAACAAAACTTCCCTCTCCCTCTTTCTGTCTCTCTCTCTCCATGTATATTTTAGAATCCATACTTTTATGACATTTTCTCATATGTGGTAGATATTTTATTTATTTGAATAATCCTTAGCATCTTCACACAGTTAAATACTGCAGATTTATTGTTAGTCTAAAGCTATGTTTACGAGGAGGAAATATACTGATCATCTTTGATCATCACCCAAGTGTGGGACAAGAAGCAGTGAGCTGTCTCCTTCCAACCTGCTCTATGCTGGCTGCTCTTTAATTTGATGACTGCTGGCCAGCAGGTGTGTGCTGAAGTCTCCCAAGGATGCACACACTGAACAGTTAAGACAAGCCTCCTTCTATCTACCATTCCTCTCCATGACCTCCACTGCTGGCCCTAGCTTGTGTGTTCTCTCATCTAAGTACCCACTCGGTTGAAGTACGCTGTGTACTCACAGTCAGTGGCTGCTTGTATTGTCACATTTTCTTGGGAGTTCCCTCAGAACAGAGGTGTTGGTATGTTCTCTACCCATCCTGCTCTCCTGTGACATCTTTCAGTTGTCAATGTAGCCCTTCTAAAATGTATAACCTCTGCCATGATCCTCAGGGGAAGGGGCTGTGTCTTGTGTGTGAAGCATCACCATGTATCTGGTCACATTCCCTGCATTCACAGAAAAGAGAATGCAAATGAAATGAAGAAAGAAAGTTCCCACTGGTTGTGCACAACGCTTAACACCTATTGTGTTTCACAGGAAACAAAACGCCCAATCTAAGCACTAGTGGCTTCAAGATAATGTCTGAAGGAGGAACACAAGAGGGAGAGGTTTGCTGACCCCTGGTAATTTAAAGGAAAAGTTGAAGTGGCATACTCCATTAGAGTTCTCAGGGAGAGATTTTCCAGGAAGAGGGGTACCCTTGATTCAGGCTAGAACAATTTTTGATGCTGTAAAATCTATACCTTTGGTTCACGTGGTGCATTTGCATGTGAATGAGTCACTCTGTCACATTCCCAGGGCTGCACTGCACATCTATCACCTCCACTTTGGGGATTGTAAGGCGTCACTTGCCTATAGTCAACAGATGGCTCCAGCTCTAAGCATGGAAGGCAGCTCTGTCACCTGCTGAATGGTTTTGGCACAGAACATCATCACTGTCATATTTCCAACTTGTCACATTAGTGGGATGTGCTGTGATAGAAGACTCCACTTGGAGTGTAGTTCAGAGACCGCAGTGCCATTTGCTCGATGTCATAGCAGAGAAGCTGGCCGTGAGAGGAAGGGATCTCCCGGGAACTTCTCTAGTGCAGTACGAGGTGGGGGCTTGGAAAGCAGGAAGCAGGGGATTCCCTGCCAGTTCTGCAGCAGAACCCTGTGAATGGATCTTGTCTCACCTCAGATTTTACACCCTATGCACTTGGCTGAAAGGTGTTAACTAAAGCATTTATCAGTTCACAGCTGCTGGTCCCACATATCTGAATATCCTTCATGTAACTACAGGAATTACTTTCTTAAAATGTGAAGGTTACATCATGTCAAAAATATCCTTATGTTAAAAAAACGATACCTTTCAGAGACACCCATATTTTTTTTGAAAAAAACTTTAGTTAACAAATATTTTGAGATACATTTTCACTTATTTTGTCTTAAGATTTATTGATTTTTAGTATACTAAGAATGCTATGTAGTCGTTATCAACAATCAGAATCTCTTGTGCATATTGGTCTATCCTGGGCACTAATCAACTCTCTTGGTGCATTTCTTCTTACTGGGTATTTCTTTCAAACTGAATCACAGGATACACAGGGTCTTCTTTTCTGACTCCTTTATTCAACATAGACTTATGAGGCTTACATGCTTACAGGGCTTTCCTCATTTAGGGCAGAGAAGTATTCCATTTCCCACCTGTTATCTAGTTGAGCTTACAGGTTGTTGGCAAGTTGCAGGTATTGTGAAAACTCAGCAAAGAAATGTTTGAAAGTTTTTATATGTGAAAATGGAGGTTCCCTTTCTTTGCGTGAGCACCAATGTAGGAACTACAAGGTCACCTGGACAATTATATTTAACTTAAGAGACTAAAAATTGGTTTTCTAAAGTGGCAGCAGCATTTGCTCTCCCACAAGCCCTGTGTGAGGTTCTGAGCTCTCCCTAGCCTCCCCAGTGCTATTGCTGTTGGTTTGCCTGTAGCCTTTCTGACAGTCACAAGGCAAGCATCTCCTGGTTTCACTTAGCTGTTGCCTAGCGACGGAAGGAACCTTTCAATCATGAGCCATCCTTGTATCTTCTATGGAAAAATGCTTGCTTCACCCTGTGCTCGTATTTTCCTTGGGTGGCCTGTCTTCTGGAAATATGTTGTTTGTATTCTGAGCCAGGATCTCTAATAGACAAGTGTTTTGCAAATGTTGTCAACCCAGTCTGTTCCCTGTATTTTCCTTACAGCTATCTTTTGAATTGCTAATGTCAAATCTTAATGAGGGCCAATTAATGATTCTTCTGTTGTGGGCCATGTGTTTGGTGTCATTTATAGGAAATCTTTGCCTAACCTAAAATGTTCTTCTCTGTTTTATTTTGTTTGAGACAGGCTCATGATGTATGTCTATTAGGTAGCTTTGAATTCAGAGATCAGTCTGCCTCTGCCTCCTTAATGCTGGGATTAAAGGAGTTTGCCACAATGCTTGGCTTCTGTTTGTATTGTTTTTGCTCTTATATTTAAATAACTGACTCATTCTGAACTAAATTTTATGCTAAGTATCTAAGTTGGTTTGCTTTGAATATTGTGCTATCACTATCTATTAAAAAGACAATTCTTAGTCGACTGTTGATCTTCTTGTGGAATTCCTATCCCCTTTGGGACCTACAATCTCTCCTTAATTCTTTCTTAAGAATTCCTGAGCTCGATCCACTGTTCAACTGTGGATCTCTGCTTCTGTCTGAGTCAGCTGCTGGGTGGAGTCTCTCAGAGGACAACATGCTCCTGTCTGCAAGCATAACAGAGTATCATTAATAGTGTCAGGAATTGGAATGGGTCTCATGCTGGGCCTGTTACTGGTTGGCCATTCCCTCAGTCTCTGCTCCCTTCTACCTTGCCTGCCTTACTTATAGACAGGGTAAATTTTGGTTTGAAAGTTTTGTGGATGGGTTGATGTCTCTATCACTCCATTGGGGTTCGTGTCTGAATACAGGAGGTATCCTCTTAGGTTCCATATCCCCAATGGAGTGAATCACAGCTAAGGTCACCCCCATTGATTCTTGGGAGGCCTCCCTTGTCTAGGCCATGTATGAATCACCAACTAAAGAACATACATGGGCTGGACCTAGGCCTCCCTGCTTCTCTGTAGCAGATGTGCAGTTTGCCCTTCATGGGGGTCCTGAACAACTGGAGAGGGGCTATCCCAAAAGCTGTTGCCTGTCCATGGGCTATGTTCTCCTAGCTGGACTGCCTTGTCTGGCCTAAGTGGGAGAAGAAGTGGCTAGCCTCATAGAGACGTAAAGTGCCAGGTGGGGGATACCCAAGGAGGGTCCCCGCCTGCCCAGTGGAGAAGGGGAGGGAGAAGGGGGCAAGGGTTATAGGACTGGGTGACTGGAAGGGGAGCAGTGAACAGGATGTAAAGTGAGTAATTTAAAAAAATTAAATTAAATTTTTTTTCTCGCAATAAATTCACTGGTTACCATTGCCCAAAATTAATTGACTGTGATGATAAGAACTGGTGTCTGGACAATCAGTTCTCTCCCACTCAGGCATATTTATGTCTATTTTTAATTACATTTACTTATGTACTGGCTGAGTGTGTGTGTGCTGAGGTTGAAGGACATCTTGCAGGTTCACTTCTCCACCACATGGGTCCTGGGGACCAAACTCAGGTTATCAGGCTTGGCAACAAGTACCTTTTCCTGCTGAGCCATCTCCCTGGCCTATGAGATGCATGTGTATTTTGTTAAAATCATAATGTTTAGATAAAAGTAGTTTTATAATGAAGTTCTAAGCCAGCAGCAAAAAATCCTCTAATTTTTTCCCCATCTTCTAAGTTGTTTAGACCATTGTTAGTTTTCTTTTTAAATTTTTGAATACAGAATTCAGTTTTCAATTCCTACAGAAAAGTCTTACTGGAGTCCTTAAAAACTATAGGAAATGTAAAGATCATTTTAAAGAGAATGGCTGTCTCAGTAATATTCAGTCAGTAAGCATGGAGTATCTTCCCATTTATCCAAATCTTTAATTCCTCCCAGCAATATTTTGTAATTTTAGTGTAAAAAGGTTTCATTCTTTATTAAATGCATCCATATTTTACCCTTTTGATGCTACAATTTATCATAAGTTTAATTTCATTTTTTCGATCATTGATTTTTGGATTGTCAACTTACAATCACACGTTGACCTTGTATCTTATGACTTCTTCATGCTTATGTGTTCGCTCTTTTTTAACAGCTTTTTAATGGTGCACCGAGGTGAACAACTGAAGGTAGTATTTAAGGTATAAAATTAGGTAGGTTTAAACATGTTAAACCTAAATACTACCTTCAGTTGTTCATGTAAGTTCACAATTCTTTAAAGTGACCTATGTCTCCCTGTCCTACCTCCCCCATCCTCCCTTCCCAAGCTCCCTTCCCATTGTAGTTATATGCTGTTCACACGAGGGTTTGATGCCGAGGAGTGGTCAAATGGTAAATGCCTAGGACTCTTTGAAAAGTGACCTTGTTGTATATGAGCACAGGAGTTCAAGTTTTCCTACACTCTCCCCAGCTCAAACTTCCAATCATGCTTGCAGTTTCACTAGGACTTTGATGGGACTTCATGGTGGCTTTAGTTTGCCTTTACCTTATGGCCAACATCACGGAGGAAAGTCCGTGTGATTTCTTACTATCTACTCTCTTTGGTGAAGAACATTTGGCAATGCAATTTTCTTCTAGAAGATTCGGGAGTGTAGGTTTCATACTTCAGTCTGCACAACCTTCTGAGTTACATCTTGCATGCAGTGGGAGGTGATGCTTGGCTTTTTTGTAGAGACAGTTGCTTCAATATCATTTGTTATTTCCCCCACAGAATGAATTTACTCTTTTATCAAAAGTCAGTGTTGATGTGTACCATCTACTGCTGAGACATCTGCTTTGTTCTTTTGATGCATTGTCTATTTTGAAAATTACAATATACCTTTGATTATTGTAATTTCAAATAAGACTTCATGTGAACTAGAGGCACTTCTCACACATTTGTTATTTTTTCAAAACTGTTTTTTTTTCCTAAGTCTTTTTGCAATTCAGTATGCCTTTTAGAAACACCATGTCAATTTCAACAAAAGGCCTTAGTGGGGTTTTGTTTGGCAGCATGTTAGATCTCTAAATGGATTTTGGAGAAAGTGACTTGTTAACAATATTGAGTCTTCTAGCCTGTGAATAAAGCATATATTGTCATTTGTTTAAATTTTATGTCTTTCAGCCATACTGTGATGTTTGTGTTCATATACGTCTTTGGATAGCTCTCAGTTTTCCACATTTTAATGCTATTCTCTATGGTGTTGTTTTAGAATTTAAGTGTTTGCTTGTTATTTTGATAGGATATGCAGTTCAGCCTGATATGAAATATACCTGAAACTTTATGGTCCTGTCTCTCACAGACACCATGGAACATTTGTTTCTAGTGGTCATGTCATTGAAAGATAAGCCCATTTTCTTGGTCAGTTTGACTGCTCCTTAGCTTAAGCATTCCAGGCTGCATCCACAATTTAACATTAAGCAGAAGTAGGAAGGCGAGCCTGTCTTTGCTGGGACAGGGTTCCTCATGAGTTACCAAGCATGAGGGTGGAGTCCACCATTTAGACAGGACCCTCCATCAAATAACAAGTATGAGGGTCTGCCTCCTTGCTCTGGCAATATCCACGATGCAGCACGAAGCAGAACCCCTCACAGATGCCTGCTCTTCATGACCTACTCTTAAAAACTTTCTCCAAAATTTGTTTATTTCTTTGCTGTTTCATGTTGGACAATAATCCATGTCCCTGGTGCTCCATTTTGGGTTATCAGCAGAAATCTCCTCTCTTCACTCCTTATTCTGACTTGAAAGTCTCTTGAAAGGCCTCTGTGGCTCAACAACCACTAGACTTTACAACCTATGTTCTCAACCATGGCTGTGCTATCACTTTGGAACTGCGGTGTATGTTGAATGTCCTTCCTCATGCTGTGCCGATCATTAGATGATGCTCAAAGCTCATGTCACTATTTCTATCATCCATAGTGAAAATTCTCATAGGTGTGTACTATATGCATCAGGTACTGGGATGGGTGAGAAAAATGGTGACCCTTGCAGATGTGTGTCTGACTTTTAGGAGCCCACTGTCTAGTTAATAGGTGATTATAACCCAGTATGTAGATCCTGGTCTAGTTAACAAGTGGCTATAATGCAATGTTTTGATCCTGGTCTGGTTAAGAGGTGAGATAACCTAGTGAGGATACTGGTCTAGTTAACATATAATCAAAGCCCAATATGGGACGTCATATCATAAGCCCATACAAGTGGCCTTCTCAGTGAGAGGGATGAAGCCACAGACCACAGACCCAGGTCACAAGGCAGGTGTTCTCTGCCTGAAACATGAGGGGCGAGTAGGCCTCACAGGAATGAGTGTAGCTAGGGGAGGTGGGGACGTTGGGTTCCATTACAGACCAAAGGAAAGCTTGTGTCCAGTGCACATGGATGTGAGCAGGGAGGAAGAGTGATAATCCCGAGGCGTCATGGGGTGTTTGATGCTGACATGCTGTAACATGTACTTCTAGAACTTACCTTGATGTTAGTGTGGTGAGAGAGGCAAGACTGCTAGCAGGAGCCTGGTCCACATGGAAATCAGAGTTGTGGCAATGGGAAAGAGAGAGGTGGTCCAGAGAGGGAAGAATAATACTTTCCCAGACATAGAGCTACAGGGGACAGAGCACAGAAGCTATCCAGGATGGGGTCCCTGCATCTGGCAGCCCTTATTTGGGAATAGGGAGAGTTGGAAAGACAGCGTTGGAGAGGAAATTAGACTCAGACCTATCATTAGCTAAATGCCCCATTTCCTTTGCTCCAGTTTCTCAACCCTGGCACTGGAGTTTGAAGCTTATTGTCTTTGGCTTCTGCTGTCTGTGACTGTCACAGGAAGTAGGGCCTCTGAGCTGGTCCTCAGTGCTATCCTCAGAATGGTGTTCCGAGGGAGGATACGTGACTGTAAACTCTGGTGACTCAGATGAACAGAGAGGAGACTTCCTTAAGGCAAGCATCACTGAGCTTTTCTCTGGGTTGTTCTTGGCTATATTCCTGAGGACTTCATAGTCATACAATTTTAATTGCAAGAACCAAATAAATGTGTCAACAGTGCAGGCTCAGACAAGAAATTCTCAGCTTGATTTTTTCCCCATTGTCATAACATTTATGATCCCATGGAGCATAAATAATTTCTCCAATCAAAAGGGAAAGAAATGAACAGCGGGGTGTAGTATGGAAAATGGCCACCTGAAAAGCACTGTCCACCCAGATCCCTGATCAGATGCTACTGAGGGCTATGGACCAGGCCTGCAATGTGCTGAGGGGAGATGTGTCTTCAAAAGGATTACAGCCATGAGCCACCCTACAGAGGCTCAGCTCTCTAGACTCTCTTTGGGATGGAGGCTGGGAGGTGATTCCTAACAGCCAGGCTTGTACCTACAGTTTATTGTTCTTGATAGAAACAGGGCACAGTGAGACACCTGCTGATCTCCGTGTCAGGACATCAGTGCAGAAACTTAGACTGTGGAAAGAGAGCCCTGAGTGCTATGAGAGGCCAGGAAAATCAATGTTTTTGATTCAAGGGCAGGTTTTGAGGTGCTGCCTTTGAAATGAAAGAGACTGGACTCTGGCCGATGTTTCAGATCTCAGAAACAACGTTTATTTTTAAGAAGTGGGTTCACAACACAGTGTGGTATAAAAATACAATGAAAATTCTTTACCTCTTATTGAGCCAATTGTGGGGCATCTCCGAGCAAAGAAAAATATCAGGATGAGAGCCTCCAAAGATCCCTTGGCAATTCTTTCTCTAGTACAGACTCCATGTGTGGGGATGGCTAATGCATACATACCCCTCACTGCTGATCTGGTTTTCCCTGTCATCAGAGGTTCAGATGTGATGAAGGTTTGGTTCCCAGCATAGTACTGTGTGAAAGTGATAGAATCTTCTAGAAGTGTGGCCTATTGGGTAGGTCTCTCTCTCTCTCTCTCTCTCTCTCTCTCTCTCTCTCTCTCTCTCTGTGTGTGTGTGTGTGTGTGTGTGTGTGTGTGAATGTGTGTGTGTGTATGTGAATATGTGTGTGTGTGTGTGTAGGAGCAAGAAATACTAAGATGTTTTGACATCTGCAGCCAGTAGGTATGAGGGAACATGAGGGCACCCTTGTTAAATCTCACATTAGTTTCTCGACAAGGACATGTTCCCATGTGTTAACACTTTTTTGAATTTATTTTATGTAGAAGGGTGTTTTCCTGAGTGTGTGTCTGTATAGCACTTGTATGACCGGTGTCTAGAGAGGTTAGAAGAGAGTATCAGATCATCTTGAACTGCATTATGCATGCTAGAAGTCAAACCTGAGTCCTCTGGAAAACCCAGAGCTCTTGGTGACTGAGTCAGCTCTCCAGGCCTTTCCGTTCCATTCATATTCCTTTGTTAGTTGCCCATGGTTGTTTCCCCATAGTTTCTTTGCTACTTTTCCTATGCTTCATTGTTTAAGCTCTGCCGTGCTCTGCTGATGATTCCTGTAAGTTAGTTCACTCAGTAGGTCTTCCTCTGTCCCTGGGAGGCCAACATTAGAGGTTTTTACGTGGTTTTGAATGTTCAAAATCTTGATCTTTACTTTTTAGGAAATTTGTAGAATTAGCCACACTGATGGTGTCATGCAGCAAGAGCGTGAGGTGGCATTTAATATTTAATAAACATCCTGCTTGGAAGACTTGAGCACCCACCCAGTGGGTCTTGCTCATGTGGATGCCGCACAGGAATTCCCATGTAAGAGTCTGCTCTGTAGAAGGAATTGGGTAGTGTTCCTTCTGTTTCTATTTTGTGGAATAGTTTGAAGAGTATTGGTGTTAAGTCTTCTTTAAAGGTCTGATAGAATTCTGCACTGAAACCATCTGGTCCTGTGCTTTTTTGGTTGGAAGACTTTCTATGACCCCTTCTATTTCTTTAGGGGTTATGGGACTGTTTAGATGATCTATTTGGTCCTGATTTAATTTTGGTATTTGGTATCTGTCTAGGAAATTGTTCATTTCCTCCAGATTCTCCAGTTGTGTTGAGTATAGGCTTTTGTAGTAGGATCTGATGATTTTTTGAATTTCCTCAGTCTCTGTTGTCATATCCCCCTTTTCATTTCTAATTTTGTTAATTTGGATACTTTCTCTCTGCCCTTTGGTCTGTCTGGCTAAGGGTTTATCTATCTTGTTGATTTTCTCAAAAAACCAGCTCCTGGATTCATTGATTCTTTGTATGGTTCTCTTTGTTTCCACTTGATTGATTTCAGCCCTGAGTTTGATGATTTCCTGTCTTCTACTCCTCCTGGGTGAAATGGCTTCTTTTTGTTCCAGGGCTTTCAGGTGTGTCGTTAAGCTGCTAGTGTATGCTCTCTCCATTTTCTTTTTGGAGGCATTCAGGGCTATGAGTTTTCCTCTTAGCACTGCTTTCATTGTGTCCCAAAGATTTGGGTATGTTGTGCCTTCCTATACTCAAAGGATAAGCAGGCTGAGAAAGAAATTAGGGAAATGACACCCTTCACAATAGCCACAAACAGTATAAAGTACCTTGGGTGACTCTTACCAAACATGTGAAAGATCTGTATGACAAGAACTTCAAGACTCCGAAGAAGGAAATGGAAGAAGACCTCAAAAAATGGAAAAACCTCCCATGCTCATGGATCAGCAGGATTATTATAGTTAAAAATGTCCATTTTGCCAAAAGCAATATACAGATTCAATGCAATACCCATCAAAATCCCAACTCAGTTCTTCATAGAGTTAGAAAGAGCAATTCTCAAATTCATCTGGAATAACAGAAAACCCAGGATAGCTAAAACTATTCTCAACAACAAAAGAACTTCTGGGGGAATCAGTATCCCTGACCTCAAGCAATACTACAGAGCAATAGTGTTACAAACTGTATGGTATTGGTACAGTGACAGGCAGACAGATAAATGGAACAGGATTGAAGATCCAGAAATGAACTCACACACCTATGGCCACTTGATCCTCAATGAAGGGGCTGAAAAAAATCCAATAGAAAAAAGATAGCCTTTTCAACAAATGGTGCTGGTTCAACTGGAGGTCAGCATGCAGAAGAATGTGAATTGATCCATCCTTGTCTCCTTGTACTAAGCTGAACTCCAAGTGGATCAAGGACCTACACATAAAGCTAGACACTCTGAAGCTAATAGAAAAGAAACTGGGGAAGACCCTTGAGGACATTGGTACAGGGGGAAAGTCTCTGAACAGATCACCAATAGCATATGCTCTAAGATCAAGAATTGACAAATGGGACCTCATAAAATTTCAAAGTTTCTGTAAGGCAAAGGACACCATCAAAAGGACAAATCAGCAGCCAAAAAATTGGGAAAAGATCTTCACCAACCCTACTTCAGATACAGGGTTAATATCCAATATATACAAAGAACTCAAGAAGTTAGACCACAGAAAACCAAATAACCCTATTAAAAAATGGGGTACAAAGTTAAACAAAGAATTTTCCCCTGAAGAACTTCGGATGGCTGAGAAACATCTTAAAAAATGCTCAACTTCATTAGTCATTAGGGAAATGCAAATCAAAACAACCCTGAGATTTCACCTTACACCAGTCAGAATGACTAATATTTAAAATTCAGGAGACAGCAGGTATTGGTGAGGATGTGGAGAAAGAGGAACACTCCTCCACTGCTGGTGGGGTTGCAAATTGGTACAGCCACTCTGGAAATCAGTCTGGCGGTTCCTCAGAAAACTGGGCACGTCACTTCTGGAAGATCCTGCTATACCACTCCTGGGCATATACTCAGAGGATTCCTTAGCATGTAATAAGGATACGTGCTCCATTATGTTCATAGTAGCCCTATTTATAATAGCCAGAAGCTGGAAAGAACCCAGGTATCCCTCAACAGAAGAATGGAAGCAAAAAAATGTGACATATATACAACAACGGAGTACTATTCAGCCATTAGAAACAATGAATTCATGAAATTCTTGGACAAATGGATGGAGCTGGAGAACATCATACTAAGTGAGGTAACCCAGTCTCAAAAGATCAATCATGGTATGCACTCACTAATAAGTGGATATTAACCTAGAAAACTGGAATACCCAAAACATAATCCACACATCAAATGAGGTACAAGAAGAACGGAGGAGTGGCCCCTTGTTCTGGAAAGACTCAGTGTAGCAGTATAGGATAAAACCAGAACAGGGAAGTGGGAAGGGGTGGGTGGGAGAACAGGGGGAGGAAAGGGGGCTTTATGGGACTTTCAGGAGTCGGGGGCCAGAAAAGGGGAAATCATTTGAAATGTAAATAAAAAATATATCGAATAAAAAAAAAAAAAGAAAAATAAACTCTGCTCTGACACAGGAGGTATTTCCCGTCTGCACATTAGGGACCTTGGGGGTTCGGAGGCTCTGTGGGACGCTCTCTGTGTTTGCATCCTTAACTCACTTCTTTCTTTCTTTCTTTCTTTCTTTCTTTCTTTCTTTCTTTCTTTCTTTCTTTCTTTCTTTCTTTCTTTCTTTCTTTCTTTAAATATTTGTTTCTTTGTTTACTGTAGCTGTCTTCATACACACCAGAAGAGGGCATTAGATCCCACTATTGTGAGCCACCATGCGGTTGCTGAGAATTGAACTCAGGACCTCTGGAAGAGCAGTTAGTGCTCTTAACTGTTGAGCCATCTCTCCAGCCCCCTTAGCTCATTTCTTTTCCCACTGTGTAGTTCTCAAAAGAGACAGCATAGTCTGGTACAGCCTATTCTCCAGCTCTGAACCCAGACAACCCTTTCTGTAGTTGGAAAGCTGCCTCTTATGTCTGTAGTCCCCTCTCCACCCTGCCACTGTAGTGGGCTTCTGACCTGTGTCTCTGCTGACTTTTTGTCTCCTGGGCTGCACATGATTTTGTCTTTCAGGTTTTGGTTGGATGTCTGCTCTTCAGAGACCTTCCGAGGTTGCCTGGGCTACAGTGGTCCTCTTTCCTGGGTCACTCTTTGCCATACTTCAGTTTCCTCATGGCATCGACCAGACTTTAAACAGTTCTCATTTATTTGTCAATATCCCTGATAAGTAGAGTTTAAGTTGGCTCTGAGGTAATTCCATCAAAATGCCATGATGATAGGGGTTCACTTATGTCTTTATTTTATTCAAAAAATATATTTGTGGGTATTTTCTCCTGTGATCCTAGCTGTGATTTGTCAACGTTTATCGTGGTCTAGGATGATCTAAAACACCGCATCGCTGCTGCATAGTCTTAGGGTTCCTCTGCTTATCCCAGTGCGGAATGACAGTCAGATGTAGATTAGGATGGCTGCCAACAGAGGTGCTGTGTGTATTCTGGTGCATATTCTTGGCATATGTAAGAACATCTCTCTGCAGGGTCAGCACTGTGTGTGGGCCTGTTGGTGCACAGAGCACATAATCCACTTTGCTAGATGAAGCCAAGTTCTGCTGCAGCTTGGAGCAATGCATACTCCCAATGCATACAAGAATGACAAGTCATTTTGCCCTTCACCCCTCAACACATGGTGACACTGACACTGGGCAGTGTTGGGATTTCCAGTGTTAAGGAGCAGCTGTGTTCTTGTGCAAATTATATCTCGGAACATTTGGAAGTTCACTTCCCCAGCAGCTATGGGTTGGAACTCATTCACTCTTCTTTGTAAGGTTCCAAGTGGAGCCTCTCTGTGACACCCTTAATCAGGTCTTTGTCCAGATTTTAGTATTTTGTATTGTTGACATAGTCCTTTATAGGCCTGCAGACTAGTGCCTCTCCTTCAGATGCTATGTAAGGGGCAATGTTAGCTCATAGTCTCTTGTCATCCCTAGCAAGTACAGTTGTGTGTGAGGCTGTTTGTGGGCTCTCTTTTTGTAGCAAGACCATATTTTTGATTAGTAGTGTTTAGTAATAAGGCTTAAAATACAGAGGAAGCTGTAAGTTTTAACTTATTCTACCTTTACCTGCGTTTTTTTTTCTTTCTATTAATAGGCTCTCTTTTCTTGTCTCTTCACTATCAACTTCTAAATTCCATGGATTGAGTCTTGGACTGGTATCACACTGACTGGATGGATCAAGTATGAAAGAATTGTCATTTTTTAATGTTATCTAGCTAGTTGTACTGTTCTATTTCCTTCTTTAAAATCACAGAACTTTTCCCATTGAGTAATCAAAATCAATCTTTTGTTATTTACCCTAGATCTGCACTTAGTAAATTTTGATAGTATTAAAGGTATGCTTCAAAAATATTTATATCATCTGCTTTATTACTGGGCTAGAGAAACATATACAAGTGGGAACAGAGAGATTGTCCCTGGATGTCTAGGACCCATGGAGTTCCTCTTCTCATTCTCACACCCACTCTCTCCTCTTGTCTTAATTGGTTTTCTATTACTGTGAAGAGACATCATCACCAAGGCAACTTATCAGAGAAAGCATTTATTTGGGGACTTGATCACAGTTTCAGAGGTTTAATTCATGGATCACCGTGGTGGGGAGTATGGCAGCAGGCAGGTACAGTGCTAGAGTATTATCTGAGAACCTGCATTTAATCCATAAGAGCAGGCAGATGGTGAGAGCTGGGTCTGGTGTGGGCTTTTTAAACCTCAAAGCCCACTCCCACTGACATACCTCCTCCAGCAAGGCCACACCTCCTAATCCTTCCCAAACAGTTCCACCAGCTGGGACCAAACATCCAAATATGTGAGTTCGCTGAATTCATTACCATCAAACCTTTGATATTAAACATTAAAGGTGGATTCATTTAAGTTATTCCTTTATAGTTACCATTCTGAGGAAAGAAAACAATCAATGTAGTTAATCAACAGACCAGGATGGATAAATGGATCTGTGAAATTATCTTTTAACCAAACTTGGAAATTCTATGGTAAGTTTTTTGTATTCTCTGATTAGTACTTATGATTTAGTTCTCATTATGTTTTTCATTTAGTTTGAGACTCTATAAAAAAGGAAGAGATCAACATGGAATCATAACAATCATACAAACATGGTTACTGAACATAGGAGTTTAAAGTAGAGAAAGCCAATGGTAACATAGCTGAGCAGTTAGATTTCATCATGCCAACAGTACACATAGCCAACGTGTTTCTTTTTGAATCTAACCAATAAACACAGTCCAATGAAATGTTCAATGATACAGAAATGTTCATGTGTTCATCAATATAAAACACATAATCTTACCCCTCATCCCAAATACCCTTAGAATAATTGCTCAAGAATTAAGAAACAAGAGTTTTATATATATCCCAAAGAATTAATATTATATATAGCATAGTCTCTGCTCTTAGGTGATAAATTTAGAATCTCATAATAAAAGAATATAAGGGAAAGAATGCTCATATGATTGCAAATTAAACCATAATTCATGATACTTATAAAATATTTATAATTTTTTTATACTCAGCTTCCAGAATAATGCCTTACATATACTCAGTACTCAACATTTGTTACCCAGATAAACACTAATATAAACATTTGATCCAAACCCTGTGGGACACAGTGCAGTTATTTCTTAGAGGAAAATTTTTAGTGCTAATGCATATTAGGGATGAATTCTGATGAAATGTAGGCTGAATTCTCAAGTTGTCTTTCTTCCACTCATAAACTCTGATATACCTCATTAATACCAATTCTAGAAGCCCCAATTTAATGACATTCAAAAGATTGAAAATACTTTAGACTTTGATAAGGATGATGCAAAATAAGAGCAGACTTGATGTGGGTATGTATGCCTGGAGCCACTGGGAGAGGGGAGCAGTGTATCTGGTAGGTTGAAGCAAGCATCCTCTGACCTTCTGCACAATAGTGTGCATTGCAGTCTTGTTGGGGGAAGAAAATGAAGTGTGAAGCAATTAAAATGTCCATAGACAGCAGAATTACCACCCTCAATATTTCTGTAATAGAGACGGCCATACAAGGAGCGAGCCAGCTGGATAATGCATCACCTTGACAGTTCATACTGTGATACTAAACAAGTCAGGAAGCTGTGAATGAAAGGCATGGTTAAAAAACACACCAGGCCATGTGGCTGCAGGTTCAAAGTTATCTATCATGAAGATATTCAAGCATAAGTACAAAGGATATCTTCAAAATTCATGAGAGCTGTTGCCTGAGAAGACATGGAAAGGAATGAGATCGGGACTTAAAGGAACCTCTCATAATATTTACAATGTTTATGTTTCATATTAGACTTTGTAGGGCATCAGAACCCCATCCCCACACACCAAAACTGAAAAACAGAGTACGGCTCAGAAGTAAAATGCTCCCCAAAGGTTCATGTACACAAACACACACATAGACTCCTCAGCTGATGGGTCTACTTTGGAAGGTTGCAAAAATTGTGTTAGACAGTTTCTTACTGGAAGTGGATTGCTAGAGGGTGGCCCTTAAAATTCATGGCCTTGCCCCCCACCCCTGCTTACTTCCTGCTTTCTGCTGTGCAGAGATGTGAGGAGTTTCAGATATGAATTCCCAGTATTGTGAACTTCCTATCAGGATATTCTACCCTCTTAAAATATGTGTCCAAATAGGCCTTTCTTCCAATAAATGGCTCTTTTCATGTGTGTGCATGTTTGCATTTGTGTGTGGTATGCATGTATGTATAATACCCATGTGTATACATGTTTGGATGTCTGTGTCAGCTCTAGACATCTCATTATATTACTTTCAATAAATTTTAACATCTTAAAAAGTTATCAAACAGGAGACTACAGTGTTGATTGACCATCTACATTTTAATCTTTCTCTAGTCTCCCATCTCAGAATGGGAATGGCTGCATACTGTGGTAGATTAGAAGTGACGTTTGATTCCACAGAGGCTCACAGCTGCCACTATGTTCATAGCAGCCCTATTTATAATTGCCAGAAGCTGGAAAGAACCCAGGCATCCCTCAACAGAAGAGTGGATGCAAAAAATGTGGTATGTCTACACAATGGAGTACTATTCAGCCATTAGAAACAATGAATTCATGAAATTCTTAGGCAAATGGATGGAGCTGGAGAGCATCATACTAAGTGAGGTAACCCAGACTCAAAAGATGAATCATGGTATGCACTCACTAATAAGTGGATATTAACCTAGAAAACTGGAATACCCAAAACATAATCCACACATCAAATGAGGTACAAGAAGAACGGAGAAGTGGCCCCTTGTTCTGGAAAGACTCAGTGAAGCAGTATTCGGCAAAACCAGAACGGGGAAGTGGGAAGGGGTGGGTGGGAGGACAGGGGGAGAGAAGGGGGCTTATGGGACTTTCAGGAAGTGGGGGGCTAGAAAAGGGGAAACCATTGGAAATGTAAATAAAAAATATATCGAATAAAAAAAAAAGAAAAAATTTGTACTTGAAATTTTGAACTATGCTATAACGGGCCTCCTAAACTGTATTTTGCATTGGTGTATGTGATCATGAGCCTCTGGGAATCAGAGACAGATACTAAGGTTTTAATATATAATTTCACCCTCATCTGATTATTTTGAATGTTTGGTGTCCATCTGGTTGAACTATTTTGGGAGGTTCTGGAAACATTACCTGGAGGAAGTAGGTATGTTATTTCTGTCTACTTCCTACCCTTTTCTCTGCCTCCTGGTCAGACATTATGTTTAAAGCATCTATCATACATTTCTGACATCATGAAATTTCCATCCCTACTATGAGCTAAACATATCTCCCCCCACCATATTACTTCTTTCAGTGCCAGTTTTCATAGCCACACAAAACTTATGAATTATGGCTATGGCTACCACCCGTGGCTTGAACCTCCATTGATGGTATGTGTGAAGACAGGAAAGAGAAAGGAGGGTCTCACTAGCGGTGAGTCTCCTGTGTATGTCCGTTCCATCACAGTGCCGTGCCATGCTATGACACACTTACACAGGAGACTCCACGACAGTGTTATGTTATGCTGTAGCACACCTACATGGAACACTGGCATGCTAATGTTGAACCCTAAGATTGTGAACTGGAAAAACCTGTTTCTTGTCAACAAGAGCTAGTTAAAGTCAAGTATACATCAGGAGGCGGAGCAAGCAACCAGTTGAGAGGGAGTGAACATAAGAAACCCCAGGAAAGAGAAAGGAGGGTCTTTGAGTTGAAGGGCATTTAAGACAGTGTGGAGAAGGAGGAGAAAGGGCCTCTTCCTTCTGGGACATTGGTGGACATTCCGAAGTCAGCTGGCTGCTTTTGCTGCCTCTCTGAGCTAGCAAGCTTTCACCATAGTATCTGGCTCCTGAAGTTTTCATTTGGTAAATCGAATGTCTGGAATTTTGTTTTAAAATCAACATACTAGTGATCATTTAGAAGCATCCTACTGAAATTGGCACTCACCCTTTGCTTTCCTCATCTTTGAGATCATGCTGGTTTAAGCATAAATTTGAGTTGACTCTGTTGAGACGCTATTGAACTAACAGGTCTTGTGGGTTCAGCTGGGAAAACTTGGGTTACAAACTGCCAAGTAAACACGATTTAGTCATCTAAGCAAAGTGTAGCTTCATTGAAATTAATTGGACATACAACCATTATAAAGGAGCCCATTGAAGGAGCAATTGGAAGGAAAGATCCCTCAGTTTTGCATGTGCCACAGCTGTGGTTAGCTAATAATAGAGGTGAATGAGCTAATTTCTTCCTCTTTTGATGGGCTGAGAACTCTCTAATGCTGGGACCCAGGCTCATGCTGCTGACAGGCTGTTCTGTGGCTCAGCCTAGTGCCAGAATATGTGGCTTGTTCAAAGTACTGATGGAAACATTCCGTGAAGAGGGCAGGTGGGTGATGAAAACAAGCTGTAACTGCTGGGGTAGCATCAGGAAATCATTGGGATGTGCCACGCTAGAACAGTGTAGGTGTGCCAAACAAGTCCAGAGAGAAGGTATATGTGAGTGCATATGTGAGGGTGTGTGTGAGGATGCACCTGTGACCTGTATGTGCATGGTGTGTGTGTGTGTGTGTGTGTGTGTGTGTGTGTGTGTCTGAGAGAGAGAGAGAGAGACAGAGACAGAGACAGAGAGAGACAGAGAGAGACAGAGAGACAGAGAGACAGAGAGAGAGATACAGAGTGGAAAGTTGTGTCCAAAATTTAAAACCACCTTCCACCTTTAGTAGTAGAAATCCCTGCAACACAGACGCAAATTTTCCTCCATGAAGCCATAGCCAAATAGGGGTGGGTTTAAATTCCCATGAACACAAGAGTAGGGCAGAAAGTAACTCTGCCTCCATGGTGGATAGAACCAAAAGGGCCTGCAAAAGTTTAGTCTTGGAAAACTAGCTCACACAGATACTGTTGTCACCATTCTCTGCCATCAGTAGGTGCCTTTCTAAAGTGTGTGCAGGGGTTTAAGGATTAAAGGCTGTGTCTGGCTTCCATTCACTCTGCACATGGTTGAGCTCTTTGGGAAGTGGGGCTGGGATAATCACTTTGAGTTGCATCAATGACCATGAGCCCTTTTCTCATTGGATCCCTGAAAAAAACATTCTCAGCCAGGCAGTGGTGGTGCACGCCTTTAATCCCAGCACTTGGGAGGCAGAGGCAGAGGCAGATGAATTTCTGAGTTGAGGACAGCCTGGTCTACAGAGTGAGGTCCAGGACAGCCAGGGCTACACAGAGAAACCCTGTCTCGAAAAACAAAAAAGAAAAGAAAAGAAATAACATTTTGATATAGAAAATGAACCATTCAGACAGAGCTGCCTCTGTACGCATGTGTGTAACACACAGGGCCCTCACTAGGAACATAAAGCATAAATCACAGCTACTCAACTAGCAATAGGTTACTATGAGTACTGGGCAGGAATGTGGGCAAGAGGTCAAATGGACATGATGAGAGATAGTAAGTTCCCACTAGGAAGAATGCTCTTCCTACAACCTTGAATGCAGATCTTAAGGCATAGGTCAGGTCCAGGAAGATCAGCAGGGCATACCCCTTCCATTGTCCTCAGTGCCAAAGTACCACATGAGCCTCAGACCTAGGTCCTCTGGTCAGCACATGGAGACCTCAGCCCTGCAAGGCAGCAGGGTCCATGACAGGTATCTTTGATAGGAAGCCACTCTGTTAATGGGAAGCATAGGGTCCCAGCTCACCCTCTTGGCATCCTGACAGTAAACACCTGCCCAGGTGCCAGGAACACCATCTTCCCTTAGACCTCTGAAGCTTGCCTGTCTGCTCAGCCTAAACTCAGGCTTTTCTTTCTACTCAGAATTACCACCATGCACACGTTATTCTGACAGAGCCCCGACCTTTTCCTGTGCGGTCTCCTCTTGCTCCCACAAAAAAACTGAGCCCTGCTCCCCTCTGCAAGCCAAGGGCACAGCCTGCATGAAGTCTCGCCTCATCTCAGGTCTTTCACGTGGCTGTCAACCTCTCCTTCTTAGTTTGCCTTTTCACAAGGCTTCCTCGGATTCTGCCCAGGACTCTTTCTTTATTAGTGGGACCAGTACGGGACCAGGCCACTGAAGCTTGAAGAACTAGATTTCCGGTCAAAAGGTTTCAGGACTTCTCCATCTCTTTGTCTCCAGGTCCCGCTATCAGAAAAAACAAAACAAAACAAACAAACAAACAAACAAACAAAAAACCCCGAAAAAAACCCCCAAAAACCAAAAAACCAAAAAGCAAAAACAAAAGTAAACAATGCCTTTTCAACAAATGATGCTGGTTCAACTGGAGGTCAGCATGCAGAAGAATGGGAATTGATCCATCCTTATCTCCTTGTACTAAGCTCAAATCCAAATGGATCAAGGACCTCCACATAAAGCCAGACACTCTGAAGCTAATAGAAAAGAAACTGGGGAAGACCCTTGAGGACATCGGTACAGGGGGAAAGTTCCTGAACAGAACACCAATAGTATATGCTCTAAGATCAAGAATTGACAAATGCGACCTCATAAAATTACAAAGTTTCTGTAAGGCAAAGGACACCATCAAAAGGGCAAATCAGCAACCAACAAACTGGGAAAAGATCTTCACCAACCCTACATCAGATAGAGGGCTAATATCCAATATATACAAAGAACTCAAGAAGTTAGACTTCAGAAAGCCAAATAACCCTATTAAAAATGGGGTACAGAGCTAAACAAAGAATTTTCACCTGAAGAAACTTCGGATGGCTGAGAAACGTCTTAAAAAATGCTCAACTTCATTAGTCATTAGGGACATGCAAATAAAAACAACCCTGAGATTTTACCTTACACCAGTCAGAATGGCTAAGATTAAAAATTCAGGAGACAGCAGGTGTTGGCGAGGATGTGGAGAAAGAGGAATGCTCCTCCACTGCTGGTGGGGTTTCCACTCTGGAAATCAGTCTGGTGGTTCCTCAGGAAACTGGGCACATCACTTCTGGAGGATCCTGCTATACTACTCCTGGGCATATACCCAGAGGATTCCCCAGCAGGTAATAAGGATACATGCTCTACTATGTTCATAGCAGCCCTATTTATAATAGCCAGAAGCTGGAAAGAACCCAGGTATCCCTCAATAGAATAATGGATGCAAAAAAATGTGGTATATATACACAATGGAATACTATTCAGCCATTAGAAACAATGAATTCATGAAATTCTTGGACAAATGGATGGAGCTGGAGAACATCATACTAAGTGAGGTAACCCAGTCTCAAAAGATTAATCATGGTATACACTCACTAATAAGAGGATATTAGCCTAAAAAATTGGAATACCAAAAACATAATCCACGCATCAAATGATGTACAATAAGAACGGAGGAGTGGCCTGGTTCTGGAAAGACTCAGTGTAGCAGTATAGGGAAAAACCAGAACAGGGAAGTGGGAAGGGGTAGATGGGAGAACAGGGGGAGGAAAAAGGACTTATGGGACTTTAGGGGAGTGGGGGGCCAGAAAAGGGGAAATCATTTGAAATGTAAATAAAAATATATTGAATAAAAAAATTGAAAAAAACTGCATTAAAAAAATAGAAAAAAAAAAAAACCAACAACGAAAAAAATCGCCTACCACCTCAAGGCTGGTTTTGTTTTGTCTGTTGGAATAGGGCAGTGCCCTTGGTGCCAAGGCCAAGGCCCAGTACCTTAGACCAGTTTTTTCTTATCCATTATTGCTTTTGAAATTCTTGGGAGTGAGAAGCCCCAACCTGAAACCTCCTGTGTTTTGAGATCAGGGTACTTACTGGGCAGTACTCCGGTAGCCAGGCTTTTAGAATGAAATACAACAGTCCCAGTTGGCTTATCTGGCTCTAAGAACAGAACCTTGCTAGAGGAAGTGGCCCCTTCAGGATCCATAACAACTCCCCCCCACCTCCAGCTAGGAGTCTCAGCTAGAGTTGCCCCCATACACCCTCTGGGGTCCACCCCCATCCCAGGTCTCTGGAATGTTCTAGAGATTGCCCTCTCTGCTGATTTCCATTTTCTCTCCCCTGCTCTCCCTGCCCCCACCTATCCCTGTTCTCTCCATACCCTCTCCCATCCAGTTCCCTCCTCCACCCACCTCTGATATCTATTTCATTTCAACCATCCTCCATTGGGTCCTCCTAGTAATTTGGCTTCTTTGGGTCTGTTGATTATAGTGTGGTTATCCTGTACTGAATAAATAAATACATATAATAATAATATAAAATAATAACAATACAATAATATAAAATAATAATAATAATAATAATAATATAATAACAGAACCTTAGCACTTCTTCATCCCTGTGTGTTTGTTTTTTCATCCGTCATTTGCTCAGTTTGGCTGGGGCCAGCACTGGGGTTCCGCGGGCAAGCGAGGGCCACTTAGCCTGGGGCACCCAGTAGCTGTTCCGAGGAGGAGGCGCTGGATGAGGGTGTCGGCTAGACGCCACACTCACCACCCTGCCACTGCGTATCAGCAGCACCTTCAAGGTGTTCCGCACTTCTTTCATTTCCACGTGTCCTCACTGTCACTGCTGCCACCAGAGATCTGAGCAATGCTGAGCCCTCTTGCTGTCTGAGTCCCTTTCGTTTTGACACTCCGTCCCAGCCACCAGCGTGGGGGACCAGTTTCTCCTCATAACCTACTTGTCATCCGGCATAGGCTCTGGGCTCCTGGGAAAGCTCTACGAAGCTTTTTGGCTATGATCTTGTCACTCTTGTCGCCTCCACAGGCCTTGAGGTTTTTTTTTTTTTTTTTTTTTTTTTTTTTTTTTTTTTTTTTTGGTGTGTGGTTTAGTTTTTGCTGGCTTCGGAGAGATTTCTGGCCATGCAATTAAAAGAGTATTTTCTTTCAGTTCTAACTTTTATATGCATGGCTTATGATAAAGCAGGGTTCCTGGTGCACGGGCTACAACTTCTGGCCCTGGCTGCCACTCATAAGCTCTCATCCCAGAAGCGTCAAATGATCTCCTTGCAGAGCCTTCTCATGCTCATGCGTAATATGGGCGAGACACACCCTGAAGGCACAGAAGCTGACATAGACCAGGTAACTGCAGCTGTCTGCTCATCTTAACCTAGAGGGCACGGAGACAAACGCAAGAATCTACTGCTTTTTGAGTCTCCACAACCTCTGATTTTGAAATCCCAAGGAAGATGTAAGGCCATGTCCCACCCCACCCCCATTTCCTCGAATATACCCTGCCAGGATCCATTACAACTCAATATAGTGCAGAAGATTCCACTTCCAGCTTTAAAAAAATCAATCTTGTATATTTGCCAGGACTTAGACTTAGGATGGCTTTCTGGAGGTGAAGACCCAGCTGGTATATGATTTCTTCTGTTGGCTGGCTGATTCTGTGGGTGGGTGCCACCCTGGCCTGCCTATTACCTAGGCGCCCATCCACCTCTCTAGTCATATTTCTGCTTTCTCTCCATCCTCTGGAGCCTGGTCCTCGGCGGATCTGCCTGGTTAGTGATGAAGAAAAAGAGGGCCACATACTTCTACGGTTGGCAGCTAAGGCTCTTGGCGCCACCCAGGCTGTTTTGGCCCACATGGAGGAATGCACAGCCCGGTTTCTTGATCCTAGATTCCTGATGGACCCAATCTCACTTATCAATTTGGAGTAAAGGGGGTTTAAAATGCACACCTGCAGTGACAGCTGCAAAGTAGTTTTGCCTAAAAAGAGTAAGAAAGTCTCCTTGTGGAAAAAATGTTTAAAAGTGTCTTAGTTACTTTTCAGTTGCTATGAAGGGAAACCAAGACCACGGCAATTTATAAAATAAAAGCATATTAGGGCCCATGGTTCTAGAGTGTTAGAAGACATCATCAGTATGGTGGGGGACACTGCAGCAGGCAGCAGGCAGGCATGGTGCATTTCCAGGCACAAGACAGAGAAAGCTAATCTGGAATGACATGGGCTTTTGAAACCTCAAAGTTCACCCCAGTGACACATCTCCTCCAATAAGGCCGTGAGTTCTAATCTTCTCCAAACAGTTCCACTAACTGGGGATGAAACATTCAACTGTGTGAGGCTGTGGGGCATCCTCATTCAAGCCAGTCCAATAAGGAAAACCAGAATGACTAAAAATTATACCTTCATTCGAATATAAAATGTTAATTGTTGACACTTTTCCCCTGTCATGCACAGCGTTTTAGAGAATTTTATTCTGATTTCCTTCGTATGACATAGGAAGTGTGGTCATGTGTCACTCCACACAGGAACCCTATCCATAGGTGAGTGTGACCACCCTGTGGTATGGTCAGTCTTAGATGCTAACACCAGGGGACAGTTTCCTCTTGTTACTACTTGTTAGCTTGTGTGGACAGTGGGCTTCTGGGAGCTTTTCTAACTCAAGGCCTCGTGGTGATGTCCTGGTCCTATCTGACCAACTGCTCAGTGGGGGGTTGTATGACACTCCTAACTCTGGTATTAGAATCCAGTTTATGGTTAAAAGGACCGTGTTGGAGGTTCCCTTACTCTGTTCTCGGCTTTGATGTGAGGCAGTATCAGAGGGTTCAGAAATCAGCACTGTGGCCATGCACCCTGGATTGGCCCATGCTCTGCCTTTATAGGGACTGAACTGTGCACCTTAGATTTAATTCGCAAAATGAAAATGTGATGTATGCTTTTCATTGTATCCTTGTATTATGAAACACTACAATGGCCAACACATTTCCCTGTGTCTCCTTCTTGAAGTTTTATGTTCTTAGCTCCTCTGACTCTTTCAGTCTGTGAGACATTTCAGAATGATTTGAGTGTGAGCTATTATTTTTTTCACATTTGCATCGTATTGTTCCCATGCCAACCACCCCAGTGATAATGAGCTCCTCTCCCCATCCAGGTACCCTGTTGCCTTAGTCATGAGTCAATTTCAGGTCCACACGTGGATCTGACACCAAATCTGTGGTTTCTTCCATTGATCTTTGTCTCTGTGTCCTTCTGCAGATCTCACACTGTCCCCATTACTGTAGCTTCAGAGTGACTGAAGCAGCCCTGGAATGGTCCCCACCCCCTACCCTCTGTGTCAGAGGCACAGGAAGGTGACCAGCTTCCCACGCGGGTCACTCCCAGTTTGCTTCTGTCTCTCACACCTCATCTTTACGCCACCTTTGTCCAACTGTCTCTTTACATCTGAGGTATTAAATGGATCAGTGTGGCATTATTCCAATTATACCCTTGCTGTTATTTCAACACCTACAGAAGCTTTACTGGTATCTCTGATTCTTCACACCTTCCACCTGTGTCTTTTTTTCTTGTGCAGGTTTTCAGTTTGATCTATCTTTTCAAAGAATTAATTTTCATTTTTCCCCATTTTTAGTTCCACTGATTTTTCACAAATCTTTTTCTGCATATATTTGAATTTAATAATTGTTTTTTCTCTACCCTGGGTTGAAAGTTATATCATTAAAATTTAAACATTTTTATTTTCTATTAGTGGTGTTTAAGGCTCCTGTTTTATTCTGTGCCATCTTCAGCTGCCATATCACATTTTAAATGTCTTTTTACTTTCATTTGGCTCAAAGGACTTTTTTTTTAGTTAGCGTGTAGTAATTTATAAATGAATTATTTATTTGCAGATTCATCATTTATTCATGGGGGTTATTTAGAACTGAGTTGTGAATGTGCAGATATTTGAACTTTTAAGAACATCTTACTGAAGTAGATAGAATTTTCTGCATTATTTCAACCTTCTGAAGTTGATAAGGGTCTTGGTTTATTGGCCAGCATATTGTCTGATTTGATGTCTATTCCTCTTTTTTTATACTCAGAAAAAAAATCTTGGGTAGTCATCTACTGCATGCCCCAGAAATGTCTGTTAGCTTGCAGTGACATAGTGTCAATCCCACAAACTTTCTATGTACCTGCTTACCCTGGTTGTTCTACCAATTGTTAAGTAAAGTGTATTGAATCCCTTGGTTTGATTGTGAATTCATTTTCCCCTGTTGTTCTGAGCACTTACAAGATATGTTTTGCCAATTGCTATTCTAACCGTACCTTCCTAGAGGCTGGCTCTTTTGCCGTTGTACAGTATCTGCCATTTATCTCCATGCCTTCAAGTCTATTTCATCTTACCTGAATAGTTACTTAGCCTTGCATTACTATAGTATTACATTACTATAGGCCTGCTGCATCTTCTTGTCATTTTACTTTCAATTTCTTTGTGTTTTTGCAATTAAATGACAATTTCAACCTCAATATAACATACTATCAATTAGTTCTTGATTTTCATCCTTCTTCAGATTGGTAAAACCTGCTTTGTTGATAGAGGTATTTAATTCATTTACATTTAATACTGTAATTGACCTACTAGATTTTAATCTGCCAACATGTCACTTTTTTCCAATTTAATTTCAATTTTTATTTTGTATTTTATTATATATCTCTATGAAAATGCTACCCTTCGGGCTGGGAGAGATGGCTCTGTGGTTAAGAGCACTGACTCCTCTTCTAGAGGCCCCTGGTACAATTCCCACAAGGTAGCTCACAATTGTCTCTAATTCCAGTTCCAGGGATCTGGCACTCCCTTCAGGCCTCTGTGGACTCTGTATGCCTGTGGTGCACAGATATACATTTAGGCACAACACCCATACACATAAAATAAGAGTAAAATTTTAAAATAGAATAAAATGTTAAAACTTCTTTTTAGTTCAATGGACACACATCTCTTAGAAAAATCAAGAAAGAAGAGAAGAAAGGAAACAATCCAGCCATTCTTATTTGGCTACATACTGATTGCTTCTGCTGCTTTGGAATCCTTCCGGAACATCTGTGCTTCTATCTGGCATCCTTCGACTTCATCCTGGAGAGTTTCATTAGTAGTCATTCTCTCAGCATTCTTTTACCATTTCAGCTTGTAACGTGTTGGTAAATACAGACTTTTAGGTAGAATATCTTACTAACTTGTGTCAACAAGATAATACTTCCAAATCTTATGACCTCAAAGGTTTAGGGTGAGAGTTTATTCAAATTTAGGCCTCTGCTTCTATGACTCTCCTGGCTCTTTGGGTAACCCCTGGTTTCTTAGGGTGCACCCAGTGATCTAGGAATCAGACACACAGATCTGACCTGAACAGCTCTGTTGTCATATATGAGCCCCTCCTGAGTCCCTGCTTCTTCCTGCTTCATTCTCTCTCTCTCTGCTATGCCCTCCCCACTTCGTCTTAGAGCTTAGACCTCATCTGGTCATCGGGGTGAATTCTGTATGTGGCTTTCTTGTCTACCTACTTCCGCATCACCTTCAGTCCAGAATGTTTATAGTGAGTTCTATCTTTTGTCTCTTGTCTGACTACATATCTCTAGTATTGTGGGGTGGCAATGTCATTCTGGATGTCACCCCTGGGTGCTGGGATGCTGACACATGCCACCAACTCTCATTCTTACTCCATTCAAACATATTCTTTTAAATAGCATGAGCTCTGGCCTGGGTTTTGCCCATTGCTAGCTGATTTTTAAGTTTCTTTAAGTAGCTCTTTTAAAATACTCTATGGGGGCTTAGCCATTATAATCACAGAGTGGCAAATCTGTACAAACTGGAGTTTGTATGATAACCTTGGAGCATGGCAAGGTTTACCTCTTTCTATGGAAAAAAACTTAAACCTAACTCATCTTTTAAACTTTTTTATAACTTTTATTTCATTATTTATACCTTTTATCTACTTTAAAAGAATTTTAGTAACTATGATGAGAACAAAGTTTTGCTTCTTTCCCAGTTTTTACTAGAATTTGTTCAGGATTTTTCATCCTTGCTGTAGAAGGCTGTCCTCTGAACACAATGGCTGCTGTCTCTGTCAGATCAGTGGTGCCTGCTTCCAAGGATGCAGCACGATCCTGCCTGTTGTTGCTCCCTCATAGAACGAGGGGTCGGGGAGAGTCAGCTGACCCTCAGCTGAGATTCCAGCTTTTTATGCCAGCCATTTGCATGTAATTCTGTCCTAATTTCTTGTTGGCTTTGGAGTCTGGAATATATAGATTAGGAGAGGTCAGCTGAGAGGGCTCCATCGTTAAGGCTGTGGGGAAGCTCCCATCCAAATGAGGTGAAGGCTTTCCGGTGCTTGTGTCTTGGGGTCAACCTCATCCATGTTCTATAATAAGTCCAATAAACTCATCTGTTCCCTGGGGTGAATGCTGGACCTGCCCTCTGTTCGTTTGTTGTTGGGATCTTATGTGAAGGGACAGACTTGGTTTGCATTTCCTCAGAAGAAGCTCCAGCAACAGCCAGTTTGTCAAACTCTCATGTGGAGAACACAACTATGTAAGATTTTCAGAACTTCTAAAAATCATCCAGTTGGATCGGATGGATCATAAGTTTTGAATTTTAATCTTTCAATGGGTACTATTTTGCTTATATTATTGGTTTTATTAGTATATTAAAAACAAAACCAATCTACTTTATTAAAAATGCGAAACCAATCTGCCTTGTAACTTATTTTATACTGTTTTTATAGTTTACATTTCTTTGATTACTCATGAGACATTTTCCTATGTTTATGAGCTATTCAAAATTCCTCTCTCATGAGTTGACTTTGTTATTTTTCTTTCCCCATAACTTTTAGAGTGTATTTGTTACAATTCTACATACTGGGGATATTAAACCTTTGTCGCATGACACGTTGGTATTTTCCCCAGGGCTCAATCACTCTCTACATTGTGTGTGTGTGTGTGTGTGTGTGTGTGTGTGTGTGTGTGTGTGTGATGTTTGAAGCTACAGAGTTCTGTGTTTTTAAGTTGTCCAATGGAGAGGGTTTTTTCTCTACTAACCTCCTACTTTTCCAGCCTTTCCTATATGTGTGAAACACATGGGTAGTTCTCACTGCCTTTAGAGATCATGTTATGTTTATATCTGCAGGCCACCAATGATTTGTTTGTTCGTTCATTATTTTATTTTCATACAGAGCCTTGTTATGTCATTTGGGCTGGTCTGGAACTCACACCTGAATGCTAGGATTACAGGAATGGGACACCACACTGTGCATTTTGATATTAGTTGTGAATGAAGGAGCTAAACGTTATTTTCCCATGGCTTTTCATTTTTCAAACACTGTTTGTTGAATAATTCATCTTACTGTTCTTATTTGGAATTCTACAGTTATGTTTTAAGTGGTTCTGGGTCCTTGGATTTCTTTGTTTACTCTTTTTTTAATGCCAGAACTCAGCCCTTCCCCCATACAGAGTGGGGGGCACATCATACTAATGAACATATGTTTAAGATACACATGTTTTGACATTTCATAGGTCAACATTTTCTCTAACATTCTTCTGTGTTTCCTGTTTCAAAGTAACTTTATTTATTTATTTACTTATTCATTAATTCATTCACCTTATATCCCTATCACTGCCTCCTCCCAGGCCCCTCTCTCATAGTCCCTTTGTTATCCCCCCTTCTCCTCTGAGAGGGTGGAGGGGCCCTTGGGTATCCCCCAACTCTGGCACATCAAGTCTCTGCCAGGCTAGGGGCATCCTCTCTTTCTGAAGCCAGACAAGGCAGCCCAGTTAGGGGAACATATTCCACAGAGAGGCAGCAGCATTAGAGATAGCTCCTGCTCCAGTGGTTGGGGGATCCCCATGAAGATGGAGCTGTACATCGGTTACATATGTGTGTGTTTGGGGGGCATAGGTGTGTTCTTTGGTTAGTGTTTCAGTTTCTGAGAGCTCCAAGGATCCAGGTTAGTTGATACTGTTGTAGAGTTCTTCTTCCTTGTGGGTCTTTTATAGGAGTTTTATTTGTAATAGCCAGAAACTGGAAACAACCTAGATGTCCCCAAACTGAAGAATGGATAAGAAAATGTGGTAATCCACACAATGCAATACTATTCAGCCATTAACAACAAAGACATCATGAATTTTGTAGGCCTGGAGGAACTTGAGAATACCATCCTGAGTGAGGCAACTCAGACCCAAAAGGACATGCATGGTATGTACTCACTTCTAAGTGGATATTAGTCATAAAGTATATGCTATACTCCTCAGACCCAATGAAGCTAAACAAGAAGGAAGGCCCAAGCAAGGATGCTTGAATCTCACTTAGAAGGGGAGAATAAAATAGTCATAGGATGCAGATGGAGGGAGGGAACTTGGTGGGAGAGGGGAAGGGGATGAGAATGGGACATGTTCTCTATCAGGTGTGTGGGTGGGAGGGGGGAGATAGGAGAGAAGGCCAGAGGGCCAGGAGAATGAGTGGAAATCTGTAGCTAGTGGGAGTTGGGGTAAGGATGGGGGTGGGGAGGGGATATCTCTAGGATGTGCCAAAGACCTAGAATGGGAGAGGCTCTCAGGAATCAATGGGGGTGACTTTAGATGAGACTCACGGCACTGGAGATATGGAAGGGACAACCTCCTATAGCCAGACAGGTCCCTATTGGAGTGATAAGGACACAAACCCACCCACAAAACATTTGACCCAAAATTTATCCTATCTACAAGAAATGTAGGGACAGAGGATGGAGCAGAAATTGAGGGAATGACCAACCAGTAGCTGGCCCAACTTGAGACCTCTCTCATGGGCAAGCATCAGTGCCTGTAACTATTAATGACACTCTGTTATGCTTGCAGACAGGAGCCTTGTATAACTGTCCTGAGAGGCTCCACCCAGCAGCTGACTGAAACAGATGCAGAGACCCACAGGCAAACATTGGATGGAGCTCAGGGGCTCAAATCAAAGTAACTTATGACAAAAATTCAAATGAAACTATTTGTGGTTTTTACTGAAGCAGCATGAGTGGGTGCTGAGATGTCACCCTTGGGAACAGGGTAGAACCCCTCTCTTCCAGTTGCCTTGGTGTCTGTCACCTGGTAAGGTTTTCTCCAGGGAGTTCTGTATGGTTTTGCTCCTCTGTTTCTTGGTAGGCATGCAGATCTTGGAAATCAACTCTTTTGTGGTCTTACACCATCCCTGGTTGTTACCGGACTTAGTAAAGTTAGGCACAGAGTCTTAGTCAAATTCAAAACTCAAGCATTGCTCATAATATATTTTCTTTTATCTCTAGGTTAAAATGTCATATTGTCTCCAAAATTTGCAACAGAAAATCTTTTTATTGAAAAAGTTTACATTGGCTTCAGAAAGAGTAGCAATAACAAGCACCTTTGGTTTGTTTTGTTTGCCTTGTTTTGCTTTGTTTTACTTTTCCTGTAGGGTGGGCTATCACATCTGGGACCTTGTATATGCAGGGCAAGGGCTCTACCTTTGAACTGTGGCCTCAGCCCCAGGAATATGTTGATTTAATAAAACTGGGCTTTGGTCACTTCCTTGCTCAGAGCTCCTAAAAGCCTGGCAATAGAATCTAGAACTATCTGGGTCTAGTAGCATCCTTTCTCCTAATATTTAGTGATAGACTTGTATCCAGCTCAGTGTTGCTGAATACCATGACATTGACCCTGGTCACAGAGACAGGCTTCTGTGTGCATAAGGTGACTCTTGGTGCCACCTAGATGTGGGCTGAACATCAGAAAGATGCAGACAGATCTTATAAACTGAAATACTCAGCTCTACCCCATCTTGGGAAGAGGAAAGGACTTGAAATTGTAGATGGTTCTGTAAGAATGGCAGTGCACTTATAGGTTTCTGAACTCCTAGAAGTCTTAGGAAGAGTCAGTGTATCCCAGGAGGAGAGAAACTCTTGCCCCAAGACCCTGCTCCAACGACCTCTTTCCTCTGGTTGTTCATTAATGCCTCCTGTAATATCCCGTACAACAGCCCAATAAATGTGCTTCCCTGAATTGTAGGGTCTTAGGTCCAACTACCGAGCCTAAGGACATAGTATTGAGAACCATTAACTTACAACCTGGAGTTCCTGAACACTGCAGCCTGTATTTGGCCAGGATGCTGAAATGTGGCGCTCAGCTGAGACTGATACCTACACTTGGGTCCCACCAAGTTCGGCTAGGGTCAGAACTGAATTGAA